>NC_137050.1:6271170-6308670 GCF_032717465.1 Coenobita brevimanus
TGGCGTCGTTTGTCAACTCTCCCCCCCTTCTCTCTCTCTCTCTCTCTCTCAACATCACCTAAATAACTAATCACCCTCGCATTCTCCAATTTCCGTACCATTTACTTGCACATCACAATACGTCACCCTGCCTCTTTCACACACCATCATTTCCATCTCTCTCTCTCTCTCTCATATTCCGCTGTTTTCGCCTGAGGGTTTTGTCTGTTTTCTTTCAATTTGCAAACCCAGTACCTTGCATTCGCGGTTTCCATCACCCCCCCCCCTCTCTCTCTCTATCTATCTATCTGGCACACATTCCTCATTTTTCGGCTGATATTTTTCTATTTTCTTTCAATTTTCAACCCCAGTACTTTTTATTCTCGGTTCTCCTCTTTCTTTCTCTCTCTCTCTCTCTCTCTCTCTCTCTCTCTCTCTCTCACACACACACACACACATTAAATATATATCACTCCCTCCCAGTTATTTTCTCCCTGTCTCTCCCTAGTCTTTGAGACGGTAGATGGGTGGGAGGGAGGGAGGGAGGGAGGGAGGGAGGGAGAAAGGAAGGAAGGAAGGAAGGAAGGATGGATGGAAGGAAGGAGGGAGGGAGGGAGGGAGGGATATTAAAAAGTCCATCAGTCCTTTCAATAACCCATAATTATAACCTCCATGCGTCTAATATAAGGCTCCGGATATTCGTCAGTTAAGGAAGCGCCATAGCACCTCTTCTTCAGCGATTTATTTCCGGATACGACTGGTAAATATCAATCTGTATGCTACTGATGCGAAAAATGGTGGTACTGGAATGATTTATATGACGCAGTACAGGATAGTCTTGAGTAGTGAACAAAATAAATCGCTTAGGAATAGGTGTTAGGGAGCTTGCTTAACCGACGAGAATACGGACCATAGAGGGCATATCAAGATGGCTTCCGCTTCCCTTACCCATCAGTTCCTTAACTTCAGGCAAAAGTGAGAAGGATCACCATATACTATAAAATAACACTGATGAAAATTAGGAGAAAAAAAAAAAACTTACATTCCACACTGGCCTGACCTGCAAGGGGAAAGTAACATGGTCAACATTCAGTCCACATTTTTTATGCGGGTGTATTGTTCATGATCTGGATTTGGGGAAAAATAATACGCGTCAGATAGTTCTAATACTCCACTGTGAAGATATTAAGCTGGGGATTAAAAACTACAGTTATATTTACCCGTCTTTTCCAAGCCAGTACTACCTCACGGTCTACTGCACTGCAACACAATATGTTTCATAACAAACCTGTGCAGGGAAAACAAATGATTTGTTTCATTTGACCGGAAACGTTTGTCAATACAGCAGTTTTATAGATTTTACTAGTAATGTAATTCAATCACCCTTTTAATATATATATATATATATATATATATATATATATATATATATATATATATATACATATATATACATATATATATATATATATATATATATATATATATATATATATATATACAAAAAAAAAAAACTAAAATTTGGGGGCCTAGAAAGTGCTGTCTTTTCCATGAAAAACTAAAAACAAAATCAAGATCCGAATACTTCAAGACGCGAGGACACATTCCCTTTAAAACACTGGAGATTACACAGGCAAACACACTCAGAGTCTACAAAGTATCAATTCACTCTTGCACTACAGAGTCGGGGCGAAAAGGAGTGAGGGTGCGTTGCAGGACAGGTGCTACGCGTTCGTCACAAACACTGCGATGTACTGTACAGTATTATTACATATGCTTGGACAAACACTGCGATGTACTGTATTATTACATATGCTTGGACAAACACTGCGATGTACTGTATTATTACGTATGCTTGGACTGGATATCCCTCACTTCTCGTAGCCTGTACAGTGTTATAGAGTACACAGACTGACTTAAAATCGTATCCTGTATGACTGTATTCCTCAGCCTACAACACCATCAGAATTATTATAAGTATGGTATCCTTTTACTCTTCAGCCTACTCTCTTCACTTCAGGTACTCCTAACTTATTTATTTTATTTATCTGTTTAATTTTTATACGCTGTGCAATGGTACAAGTGTGCAATACCCCAACAATGCACTGTGCAAGTCCCGGATATTTTCTTGCTTGAGACTCGAATAACAAAGAGACAAGAATGTAACAAGCGAAAGAAGAGGAAAAAGAAGACGGAAAAAACGAAAAGAAAAGAGAAAAAGAAAAGGGGAGGGAGTGGAGAAAGGAAAGGGAGACAGGAGTGGAGAGAGAAAAGGAAGAAAGGGAGGAGAAAAAATGGGAGGAACAAAGAGAGTAAAGGAGTGCGAGAGAGGAGGGAGAAAAAGAAAAAAAAAAAACGATGAAAAAAGGGAGAGAAGGAGGGAGGGAGGGGAGGTTATATTTCACGTGGATTACGTGTCTGGAGGTAAAATAGGGAGGGAGGGAGGGAGAAGGGAGAGAGAGATTTGGGAAGGATAGGTAAGGAGGAAGGAGGGGCGAAGGTAAGGATGGAGGGAAGGTGAGGATAGAGGGATTAAGGGAGAGAGGGAGGGAAAGAGCTTAAGGGAGGGAGGGAGGGAGGAAAGGAGGGAGAAGGCTTAAGGGTGGAAGGGAGGGAGAGAGATTTGGGAGGTGATCTGGGAGGTACGGGGGGGGGGGGAGGATGAGGGAGAGGAGGGTGCCAAGAAAGGGACGGATTAAGGTAGGAAGGGAGGGAGGCTAAGAATAAGAGAAAAATGGGGGAAGGAAGAGGTAAGAAACGGGAGGCAATGACAGACAGACACGTAGACACAGACAGATAGCTATATACAAAGATGAGAGAGAGAGAGAGAGAGAGAGAGAGGTAATATCTTCTTTCTCTCATCACTCGAACGAGGGTAATGAGAGGGGAAATATGAGGGAAGATGAGGGGAGGCAAGAGGCGGGAAGATGGGGGGGAGGAAAGAGGAGGGAAGATGGAGGGAGGGAAGAGGAGGGTCGGAGAGAGGATGGAAGATGAGGGGAGGGAAAAGGAGGGAAGAAGAGGGGAGGAAAGAGGAGGGAAGGAGAGGGGAGGAAAGAGGAGGGAAGATGAGGGGAGGAAAGAGGAGGGGGGGGAAGTGGAGGAAAAAGGGCAGGAAAAGAGGAGGGAAAAGATAAAAGACAATGAAGAAAGGTTAAACAGTAAAAATACGAAAGAAATATGGAAAAAGGGAAGAACAGAGAAAAAGAAGAAAAAAAACATGAAATAATTAGAGAAAGAAAGGAAGAATAAAAGGGAAAAAAGAAAACAGAAAGGAATGGAGGGATGGAAAGAGAGAGGATGGAAGAAGAGAAGAAAGGAAGCAGAATAAGAAGAGAAGGAGGAAGGAGGTCGTAAAAAGGGGGAGAGGAGGAAAGGAGCAAAACAGAAAAAGAGGAGAGGAAGAAGGAAGAAATAAACCAGAGTAGAGAGGAAGGAAGGGAGGATTTAAGAGACAGGGGAGTGTAGTATTGGAGAGGAGGGAGGAAGGAAGGAGGAAACATCAAGAAAGGGGAGGAGAGGAAAGAGGAAGAATAAAAGGAGAAGGGGAGGAAGAGGAAAGAGGGAAGAAGGGAGAGGAGGCTTATGTAGTGGAGGGAAAACATAGGAGGAAATAAGAGAGAGAGAGAGAGAGAGAGAGAGAGAGAGAGAGAGAGAGAGAGAGAATGACACACACACAAAACGGAGAGCCTAACAAACACCAATCAGACAGCCAACAGACAGGAACAGGAGGGCAAATACGTGGGCCGTCAACGGGTATATGAACAGGAGGGGGCAATCTGTCAACTAACAAGGGCACTGAAAGATTACTGAGTGCACAGGCTCGACAATGTGTGTGTGTGTGTGTGTGTGTGTGTGTGTGTGTGTGTGTGTGTGTGTGTGTGTGTGTGTGTGTGTGTGTGTGTGTGTGTGTGTGTGTGTGTGTGTGTGTGTGTGTGTGTGTGTGTGTGTGTGTGTGTGTGTGTGTGTGTGTGTGTGTGTGTGTGTGTGTGTGTGTGTGTGTGTGTGTGTGTGTGTGTGTGTGTGTGTGTGTGTGTGTGTGTGTGTGTGAGAGAGAGAGAGAGAGAGAGAGAGAGAGAGAGAGAGAGAGAGAGAGAGAGAGAGAGAGAGAGGAGCAGCGGCAAAAGACGAGGAAATGGAAGGAAGAAAGGTGGTAAGGAGTAAATGAAGGGATGAAAGAAGGATGAGAGAGATGAAGGGAGGGAGGGAGGGAGAAGGACATGGGTAAAGGGAGAAGGATAAGTATGGAAAAAAATAAAGGAAGAACAGAAAACGACAAAAACTTAAAAGTAAGAGAAAAAAGTGGAGAAATAAGAAGGATGGAGAAAGGAGGGAGAAATAAGAAGGATGGAGAAAGGAGGGAGAAGGAAAGGATGGAATGATTCAAGGAAAGGAGGGAAGGAAAAAGGAAAGGATGGAATGAGGGAAGGCAGGAAAGAAGGGAAAGAAGAAAGGAAACAAAGAAGACAGACGAAACGAAGGAAGAAGGAAGGGAAGGAAGAATATGGAAGCACAAAGAATTAATGGGGAAAAAAATGAAGGAGGGTGAAACATGAAGGAGGGAGGGAGGGAAGGAAGGAAAAGGAGGGAGGCTATGAAGGCAGGAAGGAGGGAATGCAAAAGTTTCGAAAGAGGAAAGAGAAAGAGGAAAATGACGCATGGAAGAAGGGACGAAAGAGGACGAATGAGAGCGTGAAGGAAGGCGGTAAAAGCTTAAGGAGAGAAAAAGAGAGAAAGAATGAAAGGGGGAAGGAAAGAGAAGACTGAAGAATAATTGGAAAGGAAGGAAGGAAAAACGGAAGAAAGGAAGGGGGAAAGAAAGAAAGAAAGAAGGAAGGAAGGAAAAAAGGAAGGAAGGACGGAAGGAAGAGTAAGAATGGATGGATAGTATGGGTAGAAGAAGGAAAACAGGACAGAGGGACAGTAGGATGAAAGACTACAGGAACATACAATAGAACTTAATGAAGAAAAGGAAGAGAGAGAAAAACAAGAAGGATAGAACAGATGAAGATAGTGAAGGATGAAAATGGAAAGAAAAAAGAAGAAAAGATGGAAGGATGAAAGGGTAGCAAGAATGAACAGAGGGAAGAAATGAAGGAAGGAGAAGGACGGAAGAGGACGACGGGAGGGAAAGAAGGAAAATAAGGGAAAGAGGGAGGGGAGGGAAGGCAGGACCGGATGGAAAACGAAGAGGAGAGGAAAGGAGGGAATGGAAGGACGAAGGAGGAGGGAAGGGAAGGGATGAAAGAAACGCATAGGGAGAGGCGAGGGAAGGAAGAATTGGAAGGAAAAGGAAGAACAGAGGACACAAAGGAATGGAAGAAAGAAGTGGGGAGGGAAGGAGAGAAGATGAAGAGTGGAGTAAAGGAGGGAAGTGGAAGTGGGGAGGGAAGTGGAAGTGGGGAGGGAGGGAAGGAAGGAAGGAAGGAGGGGGAAAATAGGAGAAAACGATGGAATGGAAGGAGGAGGTGGGAAAGGAAGGACGGAATGAAAGAAGAAGAGGGAAAAGAAGGATGGAATGGAAGGACATGGAAGGAGTGGAAGGAAGAGGAAGAAGAGAAGGGCAGGAAGGTATGGAAGGAAGACAGGGAGGGAAGGAAAGGAAGGAGGAAGAGGGAAGGGAAGGAGGGATAATTTCCTGATTGCTGGACTCAGGGGGTAAAATTACAACACTGTTTTGTTGCCCTTCCCCCCTCCCCCTTCGCTCTCTCTCTCTCTCTCTCTCTCTCCTTCTTCTTCTTCTTTCCCTCGTCCCCTCTCCACCAATTTTTCTTCTCACTCATCATTCTTTCTTTCTCCTTCCCCTCTTTCTATTCCTGGCTCCTTCCTTCTTAAATGCTCTCTCTCCTTATAATTTCTCTTCATTTCTCCTTTCTTCTAAATTTTACTCCTCCACCTTTCTCTTTCCTTCATCTCTCGCCTTACCGTCTTTTTCATATATTCTCCTTCCCTTCCTTTTTCTCTCTCACCTCCTTTCCTTCTCTCTCTCTCTCTCTCTCATACCTCCTTTCCTCCCCCCCCCCATCATCCTTCTGTCTTCATCCTGTCTCGTTTCCTATTTTTCTCGTCCATATTTCTTTCTCTCCCATCTTTCATTCTTTTCTTTTTTCCCCCTTACCCCTCTCTCTCTCTCTCTCTCTCAGTCTTTCATCTCTTTTCTCCCTCCGTCCCCACATTCCATTCCCGTCTTATATTCTTTCTCTTTTCCCCTTTCCTCATGCTTTAGTTTTATTTTCCTCTTCTCATTCTTTCCTCTTTATTCTCTTCTTTCACTCCATTATCTCCATTTCTCCTCTTGTCTTCTTTCCTTCCCTCTTCCTTACGTCCATCCTCTTCCCCTCCTCCAGTTCCCCTTGTCTCCTTTATGATTCATTCCTCTTCCTCCCTGCACCTCTCCTCTTCCTTCTCTACCCTACCTCAGCATTCCTTCCCCCCCCCTCTCTCTCTCTCCTCTTCCCTTTCCCTGCTCTCTTATTCTCTCCTTTCTTTCTTCTGTCTTTAATTTCTTTCTTTTTCCTTTCCTTTCTTCTCTCTCCATCACTATCCTTGTCATTTTCTCCATTTCCTCTATTCATTCCAGTCCCTTTTCTTAGTCTTTCTTTCTTTCTTCTGTCTTCCCTCCTTCTTCTGTAATTAATGTATTTTTGCGCGCTCTTTCTCTCTTTCTGTGTGTGTGTGTGTGTGTGTGTGTGTGTGTGTGTGTGTGTAATCCGCCTTCTCTTGTCGTAATTCAACGCTTAATCCTTCTATTTCGTGCGATATCTATTCCCTTACTTATCTGTATCTATCTACCTACCTATCTATCAATGAAAATAGTCACAGTATCGATGCTCATAAATCTGATATCGCCAATGCATCTTCAAATTATTATTATTATTATTATCATCTTCTTGGGAGTATTTTCTAGATTGTTATGGAGGCGACCCAGCGTTATCAGCGTCTACCCTGCATCATCTCCATTACCTAGTCCCACTGTCACACTCGCGCCCACACCAGCACACTCAGCCGTCCCCACGATATACAAGATACATACGAGTTTTAATGCAAGCGCTATTTACGGGTCAACTATGATATTCTTCTGCTTCATTCCAGACGATTTTGTTCAGCTGAAGTGGGATTTTGTTCAGCTGTGCGTCGTCTGTAGTTCAAGGACGATTTTTGTGCCCCATCACTGCTATCCCTGCCTTATTACTGCTATCCCTACCTTATTATTGCTGTCCCTGCCTTATCACTGCTATCCCTGCCTTATCACTGCTATCCCTGCCTTATCACTGCTATCCCTGCCTTTTCACTGCTATCCCTGCCTTATCACTGCTATCCCTGCCTTATCACTGCTATCCCTGCCTTATCACTGCTATCCCTGCCTTATTACTACTATCCCTGCCTTATTACTGCTATCCCTGCCTTATCACTGCTATACCTGCCTAATCACTGCTATACCTGCCTTATCACTGCTATCCCTGCCTTATCACTGCTATCCCTGCCTTATTACTACTATCCCTGCCTTATCACTGCTATCCCTGCCTTATCACTGCTATCCCCGGACGATTTCATTCAGCTCTGGAACAAAATATCGTAGAGGAACAAATGAACCCTTACAATACGAAGTCACCTTTTAACATTCTCTCTCTCTCTCTCTCTCTCTCTCTCTCTCTCTCTCTCTCTAATCCCCCCACTCAGAGTCTCAGGGGAGGGGGCAACGCTCCCTCTTGATTTTCCTCCACTTTAAAATGTCTTTTATTAGCCTGTGTAATTCTTTGTTCCCGTGTGTGTGTGTGTGTGTGTGTGTGTGTGTGTGTGTGTGTGTGTGTGTGTGTGTGTGTGTGTGTGTGTGTGTGTGTGTGTGTGTGTGTGTGTGTGTGTGTGTGTGTTTTAATTCTGAAACACCTAAGTATACAACATACAAGAGGAAAAACAAAAGCAGGAAAACATACACAAGCAGGGACAACAAAATAAAGCAACAGGAAAACAAACAGGGGAAAACAAACAGGGGAAAACAAACACAACCACATGGAAAACGAAGGAAGAGAAAGAAGAGAAAATCACATAAACAAGAGAGAAATAAGAAAATAAGCAACACAGAAAACAAAGCTAACAAAGAAATACAAGACAGTAATAAAAATCAGTTTAATCATAAAAGATAAGAGGGAGCGCCGACCCCCTCCCCCCCACACACACACTCTCTCTTATGACACTGAGTGGGGGATTAGGAGGAGAGAAGAGGAGAGGAGAAGAGAAGAAAAGAGGAGAGGAGGGGAGAGGAGATAAGATGATGATGATGATGATGATGATGATGATGATGATGATGATGATGATGATGAGGAGGAGGAGGAGGAGGAGGAGGAACAGATAAACAAGAGAGGAGTAGAGACAGGGAGAGAAGACATGAAGGAAGAAGAGAAGATGGAAGAGGGAACGAAGAATAGGAGAATGTGATGATGATGATGATGATGATAAAAGTGTAATCGTAATAAAATCTGGGTTAAGCCTTGACCCCCCCCCCTGCCCCCTCAGGACTCTAAATGGAAGGATTAAGAAGAAGAGTATGAAGAGGGAGAGTAAGAAAAGGATGAGAATAAGATTAAGAAGAAAAGTAAAAAAATACGAAAAGATTAGACAATAAGAAAAAGAAAAATATAGTTAAAAAGGAGAATAAGATTAAAAACAAATATAAAAGGATAAAAACAGGATAAGAATGAGAATAATAAAGATAAGAATAAGACAAGAGTAAAACTAAGAACTAGAAAAAGAATAAACAAGAATAAGAAAATAAAGGTAAGTATAACAGAAAAATATTAGATAAGATTTACGACAAGAATAAGAATAAAGATAAGAATAAGAACATGAATAAGAGAAAGCATAAGAAAATGAAGATAATAAAAGAATAAAGATAAGCATAAGATCAAAAATAAGTAAAGAACATAAATAAAAAGAATAATAATAAAGGCAAAGACAAAGCTAAAGAAGACAAGGATATAAAATGAGATAAAAATAAGAATAACGATAAGAATAAAATAATAAAAGATAGGAATAAGAGAACAGAGATAAGGATACGAAGATTAAAGAGTATGAACAAGAAAAACACTGAGAAAAAGAGAAGATTAAAGAGTAAGAACAGGAATAAAACTGAGAAAAAGAGGAGAATTATCTTGCTCATCAATTTAAAGAGGAGGAGGAAGAGAAGGGATGTCACGATCACGATGAGAAGAGAAGAGAAGAGAGAGGAGGGGAGAGATGAGAGGAGGGGAGATGGGAGGAGAGGAGAAGGAAAGAGAAGAGAGAGGAGAGGAGAGGAAACGAGAGGAGAAGGAAAGAGAAGAGAGAGGAGGGGAGAGATGAGAGGAGGGGAGACGAGAGAGGAGAGAAGAGAGGAGAGGGAAATGAAGAGAAGATAAAGCTGAAGAGATGAGAGGATACAAGAACATTGGATATAAGAAGTGTGGAGAGAAACGGTGACGATGAGGAAGAGGATGACGAGAGAGAGAGAGAGAGAGAGAGAGAGAGAGAGAGAGAGAGAGAGAGAGAGAATAAGGGAAGATAGGTGGAAGACGGGAAAGAAATGATGATGATGATGATGATGCGTAATTATATCAACATTCCGGGGATCGCTGACCCCCCTACACCCCCCCTTAAGACTCTGAGTGAGGGATTAGAGAGAGAGAGAGAGAGAGATAAGGGAGGTGGAAGGAGGGAAAAGAGGAGAAAAGGGAGGAGGAGGAGGAGGAAATAATCAGGGGGGATTAAAACCTGAACAAAGGAAACAAAGAACAAAGAAAAATGGGGAGACTGACGGTGGGGAGGAGGTTATTGTGGAGAGGAATTAGGGAAGAGGAGGAGGAGGAGGAGGAAGGTAAATGGGGGACGGGAGGGGAGGAAGGTAAATGGGGGACGGGAGGGGAGGAAGGAAAATGAGGGAGGGAGAGGAGAGGGAAAATAGGGGAGGGGAGGGAAAATGCGGGAGGGAGAGAAGTGTGTGTGTAAGGGGAGAATACGGAGGAGGGATAGAGAAAGGGGAGGGGAAGAGTGAACGGAACAGCGGGAGAGAAAATGCGAAAGGGGGAGAGGAAATGGGGGAAGGGGAGAGAAAAAAGCGAAAATGGGAGAGAGGGAGAGGATCTGGGGAGGGGAGAGAAGTTTGGGGAGGGGAAGAAAGCAGGGGAGGGAGACAGAAAATAGGGGAAGGGGAGAAAAAATGGCAGATGGGAGAGAAAATAGTGAGACGCTGAGTGAAAATGAGAAAATTGGGGACGGGGAGGCAAGCAGGGGAAATATGAGTGAAGGTAGGGAGGAAGGAAGGAAGGAAAGAAAGGAAGAAAGAAGGAAGGAAGGAAGGAAGAAAGAGAGAAAGGAAGGAAGGAAGGAAGGAAGGGAGGAAGGCAAGGCAACACTAAGGACGGAATGGGAGAGACAAAAATGAGGAAGAGACACAAAGGAAGAGGGAGAGAGGAGGAAGGAGGGAATGAGGCTAATAATGGAAGGGATGAAAGGAGAAACGATGATATGGAGGAAAGGCGAGATTAGGGAGAAAGCAAGGAGGAAAATGAAGGAAGGAAGGAAGGAAAAGACAGAAGAGAGACGGATGAATGAAGGAGAATGAAAAAATGAATGAAAAAGTGATCAAACAGTTTGGGGGAGAGAGAGAGAGAGAGAGAGAGAGAGAGAGAGAGAGAGAGAGAATGAAATTGGGAGGAGAGGGAGGGAAGAGAATTACGCTATTACGGCTGGAGAGAGGCTGGTATGGGAAAGGAATGAGAGTGGGGGGAGGGAAAGGAGGGGGAGGAGGGGGGGAAGATGGAGGGGAGGAGGAGGAGCAGAGTGGGTGTGAAGGGAAAGAGAATGGAAACAAAATACAAATATATACAGGAGAGAGAGAGAGAGAGAGAGAGAGAGAGAGAGAGAGGCGTATGGGTATAAGGGAGGGATTATGGAATGAGCTATAGAGGGAGGAAAGGGGGGGGGAGGGGAGGCTAAAAGAGAGAGAGAGAGAGAGAGAGAGAGAGAGAGAGAGAGAGAGAGAGAGAGAGAGAGAGGCGTATGGGTATAAGGGAGGGATTATGGAATGAGCTATAGAGGGAGGAAAGGGGGGGGAGGGGAGGCTAGGGGAGAGGGACTCGGCGAAGATGAACTGCTGGAAAGGGAAGGAAGGAGGAGAGGGGATGGGAAAGGGAGAGGTGAAAGGAGGAAAATTAATAGAGAGGGAAATAAAGGGAGACCGTGAAGAAGAGAGAAGTGGGAAGGAATGAAATGGAGAGAGAGAGAGAAAGGAAGGGAAGAGAATGGGGGGTGAGGGAAAGATTGGGCGTAGGAAAAAGGAGGAAGAGGGGGAAGTGGAAGGAAAATCAGGAAAGGAAGACTGAAATGCGCGAGAGAGGAGCAAAAAGACAGGAGGGAAGGGACAGTAAGAAGGGACGTAGCGAAGGAAAGACGGAAGAGAGAGAAATGGAAAGGAAGGAACAACAGAGGAAGGAAGGGTAGTGAGGGGAAAGGGAAGGGGAATGGGAAATGGGGAGGGGGAGGGGAAATGGGGAAGAGGGAGCGGAGAGATAAAGTGACAGAAGGAAGATACGAAGCAGAGGTTGATATTGAGGACAAAAAAGGATGAAGAAAAGGAACTGGAAATGAAATGGAAGAAAAAGCAGGAATGAGGAAGACAAGCGAGGAAGGGGGAAGGAACAGAGAGGGAGAGGAGGAAACGGAATGAAAGAAAAGGGGTAGAGGGAAGAAATTATATTAGGAATGAGATAAACAAGAGGGAAGAGAGACAACAAGAAAGAAAATAAAACAGGAAAGAGGAAGTTACAATAGGACAAAAGAGAAAGAGAAAACAAGAGGAGAAAGACGAGAGAAAAAACAGAAAAACAAAGACATTAAATGAAAACAGTGAGGATGTTTGACGTGGCGGAAGGAAAAAGAAAGAGAGGGATGGAAAACTTCTCTAAATCCCAGAAATCCTCTTCTGGTCTCCTTGTATATCCTTTTCTTCCCCCCCTCTCCCTACCCCCACTGACCCCCTATCCCCCTCTCTCTCTCTCTCTCTCTCTCCTCTTCTTTCCTCCACTACCCTGTCTATCTTCCTCTTCGTCTCTACCTCCTCTCTCTCTCTCTCTCTCTCTTTCTTTCTTTCTTTCTCTCTCTCTCTCTCCTCCCTACTTTCTTCATCCATTCTCAACCTCAACACTCTTCTTCCCTTCCTTCTCTCCCTTATCAGATCTTCGCCATTTTTTCCTACCTCCTCTTCCTCTCCTTCTCCTTCCTCTCCCTCCCTCCCTCCCCCCCTTTCACCCTCATCACAGCATTCTCCAAAGTGTCTCCCTCTTCTCCCTCTCTCCATCCTTCTCCTTCCATCTCCGTCCACTCTTTCTCCCCAGTCTCCCTCCCTCTTCTTGTTCTCTTCCCTATCTTCACCCATTCTCTCCGCGGCGCATCCTCCCTTCTCTCCCCCATTCTTCTCCTCCCTCCATTCTCCTCTCCCCAGCGTTACCCTCCCTCCCTTCCCCATCCCCTCCTCCCCTTCTTTACCACAACGATGCCTTCCCTCCTTTCTTCCTTCCCTCTCCAACTTCCCTATCCCACACCTTCTCTTCTCTCCAGCGCCCCCTCCCTCCCTCCTCTTCTCTCCCCCATCTCCTCCCCTCTCCCCACAAAAACATGGCGGCAATTAGGGATTTTAGTGACAGCCCAAACAGTGCCGGAAAGAAAAAACGGCCTGGGAATGGTGTTGATATGAAGGGAGGGGAGGGGAGGGGAGGGGAGGGGAGCAGGAAGAGGACGGAGGTGAGAAAGGAGGGAAGTACGAGTAACAGGGGAGGGAGGGAAAACGAAGAAGGGAGGGAGGGAACGAAGAAGGGAGGGAGGGAACGAAGAAGGGAGGGAGGGAAGGAAGATGGGAAAGACGGAAGCATGGAAGGAAGGAAGGAAGGAGGGGAGAGGAAGGGAGGAAGGGGTGGGGAGGGAGGGAAGAAAGTATCAGGGGAGGGTAGGAAGAGGGAATGATGAAATGGAAGAGGGAAGATAGGGAGGGGAGGGAAAATGAAAGGGGAAACTGAAGAAGGCGAAGAAGGAGAAAGTAAAGATGGAAAGCAGGAGAGAGGGTAGGGTAAGGTGGGATGGGAAAGGCAGAGAGAAGTACTATGGAGGAGGAGGGAGTAAGATGGAGGAGGAGGAGGGAGTATGATGGAGGAGGAGGAGGATTGTAAGATGGAGGAGGAAGAGAAGGAGAGTAAGACGGAGGAGGAAGAGAGTAAGTTGGAGGAGGAGGAGGGAGTAAGATGGAGGAGGAGGAGGGAGTAAGATGGAGGAGGAGGAGGGAGTAAGATGGAGGAGGAGGAGGGAGTAAGATGGAGGAGGAGAGAGTAAGATGGAGGAGAAGGGAGAAGAGGGAGTAAGATGGAGGAGAAGGGAGAAGAGGGAGTAAGATGGAGGAGAAGGGAGAAGAGGGAGTAAGATGGGGGAGGAGGAAGAAGGATTAAGATGGAGGGGGAGGAGGAGAGAGTAAGATGGAGGAGGAGGAGGAGGAGGAGGAGGGATAAGAGGAGGGGTAGAGACAAGAGGTGAGGGGGATGAGGGAGGGATGGAGGAAAACAATAAAAAGGGATAAAAGGGGTGAATGAGGGAGAGGAGAGAGAAAAGGAGGAAGGGCGAGGGAGGAAAAATGGAGAGGTGGGGGAGAAAGGTGGAGGTCAAAGGAAAGGGGAGGATGAGGGACAGGAAAGAGTGAGGCAAAGGAGGGAGAAAAGAAGAAAATAAGAGGAGGGGGAAGGGAGAGACAGAAGGGAGGGAGAATTTATGGGAAAAGGGAGAGGGAGAAGAAAGAGGAGGCAACGAAGGGAGAAAGGTAAGAGAGGGGAGTGAATAGGAGAAAATAGAGAGGAGAAAGAATTATAAAAGAGGAGGAGGAAGAGAGAATGAGAAGGAGAGGTAGAATGAAAAGGGGAGAGGGGAAGGAGGAAGTGAAGGACAGGCAACATGGAGGATATGCAAGCTCATTCTCTCTCTCTCTCTCTCTCTCTCTCTCTCTGGAAGTTCAAGGTTAGTTTAAATCTACGGTCATGTCACGCCTCATTTCGCTACCTTGCTCTCGGAAAGCCGTATTCCCCTGGCCTTCGAAGACTCCTTACGATCTCTTCTTCGTCGATTTTATTATTATTATTATTATTATTATTATTTATTATTATTATTAGAGTCCACCTACTACATAAGTGGAGACTACGGAATTCGATGATATTATTATTGTTATTATTCCGGCCTATGAGTCACGCAACGATTCCAGAAGAGCCGGAGACTGCCAAAGAATCTGAAAGGTCCAGGTTATGTGTCCTGGCATGGGCCACTGCTGATAGAAAAAAATCCAAATCCTTAACGTGCACTAGAGGGGCAAGTCAGAGTCATATCAGTATTGTGAATGACGGAGATAAGTGGGTCGTGTCAACTAGAGATTTCAGTGCGACCTTTGATACGAATCTCTGTCTCTCTCTCTCTCTCGGCCACGGAAGACAATGGTGATGGTTTTAATGGAGGGTGAGGGCGTTATTATTACCATGACCTATGAACACTACTGAGGTGCCCTGTTCATGTCTTAGTGGCCGTCAGTCAAGGACCTCCATCCGGAACAGTAGGTGGAGACTAGTGACTGTTCGCAGGATGGTTACAAAGATTTAGTTTTGTCATCATCATCATCATCACTATTACTATTATTATCGTTATTATTATTATTATTATTATTATTATCATTATTATTATTTTATCGGTAGTTATCGCATCTCAATAATCTAATGCATGCTATGTATTTACCTCTCTACCTAAGTCAATAAGATAAATAACATACAAAACTCAAACTCCCGAAAAAGCAAAAATAAACCGGTAAAGAAGAGGCGTTTGGAAGCTTCTTTAGGTTAACTAGAATACATCTCTAAGCCTAATAATAGTTCTCAATCGATACTTCTAACCCCCTCAATCTTACGAACCATCAAAATCTCTATAACCAATTTAAATATTCCAACCAAAAACCAAAATTACCAAGAATATTATTTATCTATCTATCTATTTATCCATCTATCATCTATTCATATCTATCTATCATCTATCTATATCTATCATCTATCTATCTACCATCTATCTTTATCTATCATCTATCTATATATATCTATCTACCATCTATCTTTATCTCTCATCTCCATCTATCTATATATATCTACCATCTATCTTTATCTCTCATCTCCATCTATCTATCATCTATCTATTTTTCCAGGGTGTGAAATGACCGGGCGAGGTGTGGATTCGAATCATGGACCCTGATGTGCAATGGCTTTTTTCTTTTTCTTTTTGCAAGGAAGAAGGAACCCAAGGCCACGATGCATAAGCCGTCTGTGCTCAAGGTAAGGTGTTGAGATTTTGGTTTTGTGGTTAAATATTTTGCATGCATGTTTTAATGCTGCCACTGCTGTTACCATCATCATCATCATCATCATAGCCTAATCATCATCATCATCATCACAGCCTTCCCTACGACTGCCATTACTATCATTATCCACATCATCACTACTTCCATTACAATCATTATCATCATCATCGTCACAGCCTTCCCTACGACTGCCATTACTATCATTATCATCATCACTACTACCATTACTATCATCATCATCATCACTACTACCATTACTACCATTATCCTCATCATCACTAATACCATTACTATCATCATCATCACAGCCTTCCTTACTACTACCATTACTATCATTATCATCATCATCATCACTATCATCATTTCTATCGTCCACGCAGCAATCTCTACCACAATCAGTACTACTACTACTACTACTATAATCACCACCACCAGTTGCCATAAACACAACCAGTCATCACCATTACTACAACCACTACCACCACCACCACCACTCTCCTACCACAACTACGACAACCACATCTACTGTGCATAATACGAACCACACCACACCACCACAACAACCACATTTACCACCACTACCACCACCATCACAATCACAAACAACATTTACCACAATCACCACCACCACCACCACCATCACAACCACATTCACCACAATCACCACCACCACCGCAATCACCACAACCACCACACTCCAACTTGTGGAAATGAGCCTCACCTCTCTCAGCCAATCAGCGTCAAGGCGGCCTTCAACCAACCAATCACGCGCCTTTATGACCGCCAAACCTCCTCCAACAACCAATCACAGCACGGAGGAAAAATGACGAGAGAAGGAAGGAGGAAAGATGAGGGAATGAAGGGAAGGAGAGAGGAAAGATCGAGGGATGACTGACGAGATGGAAGAAGGAAAGATGAAGGAATGAAGGGAAGGAGAGGAAAGATGGAGGGATGACTGATGAGAGAGGGAAGAAGGAAAGATGAAGGAATGAAGGGAAGGAGAGGAAAGATGGAGGGATGACTGATAAGAGAGGGAAGGAGGAAAGATGAAGGAATGACGGGACGGAGAGGGGAAAGATGGAGGGAGGGAGGAAACAAGGGAGGGAGGGAGGGAAAGAAGGAAGAAAAGATGGAAGAAAAGAAAAATGGGAGGAATGAAAGGAGAAGAGGTGGAAAAGGAACAGAAAGGAAGCAATAGAAAAAGAACAATAGAAAGAAGAAAAAGAAAAGACGAAGGATGAAAGAAAAAATTGAAGAAAAGAAGTCAACAGAGAACAAATGTAAGGAGGGCACGAAACCGGAAGCGGAGGAAGGAAGAAAGGAAAGAAAGGAGGGAGAAAAGAGGCATAGATTAGAGACAGAAAGCAAGGGGAGTGTACAGAAGAACAGTAATTTCAGGTTAAGGAGGAAGGAAGGAACAGGGAAGGAGGGAATCAGGAAGGAGGAAGGAAGGAAGGGGAAAGGAAGGAGAAAGGAAAGAAGGAAGGAAGGGTTGATTGATGGCAGAAGAGAAGAAGGAACTGAAGGAAAAGAAAGGAAGGAAAGAGGGACTGATGGAAGCAAAGGGGAAAAAAAATATAGGAAGGCAGGAAGGAAATGAAGGAGGAAAGATGGACGGGAAGGAAGGAAAGACAACCTCAAGAAAGAAGAGGAATAAATGACAGAAGAAAAGGATGGGATGAAAGAAGAAGACGATTTCCCTCATCTGATTTGCGTCGCCTCGTAGTGAAGAGGTTTGACCCTGAGTGCGAGGATCGAGTTTCCGCCCATTTTGGTACAAGTTAATTAAAAGTCTACCTGGATTACGATCAGGTACGGACAACAAAGGGACGGGAGGGAGGAGGAGGGGGAGGAGAAGGAGGAGGAGAAGGAGGAGGAAGAGGAGGAAGAAGAGGAGGAGGAGGAGGAGGAGGAGGAAAAAACTGACGAATGAAAGAATTTATGAAGAAAGGAAAAGGGACTGCGGAGGGAGAAAAAGAAGGAAGGAAGATTGGAAGGGAAGGAAAAAATAGTGAAGTAAATGAAGTGAAGAATGGAAAAGATAAAGAAAGGCAAAGGAAAGAAGGATGGGAAGGAAAAGAAAGAAGGAGGGAAAAAACAGAAACGAGTGAAGGAAGGAAGAAAGAAAGGAAAATGATCGAGGAAAGGGAAAGAGAGGGGGGAGGGAAAGAAAAATAACAGCGAAAGGAAGGAAAGAAGGAAACGAAGGAAAGGGGAAGGGAAGGGGAGGAGTAAAGGAAGGAAAAGGAAAAGTGAAGTTAATGACGAAGAAACGAGGAAGGAAGGAAGAACTAAGGAAGGAAGAACTAAGGAAGGAAAGAAGGAAGGAAGAACTAAGGAAGGAAGGAAGTATGGAATAGGTAAAAGAACGAAGAGATCACAACAGGAGTGTATAACGATGGAAAAGGAATGAAGGAAGAATGGGAGGGAGCAACATGATGAAATGAAGGAAGGGAATGAATGAAGGAAAGAAGGAAACACAAGGCAAGAAAAACGCGAAAACAATGAATAATGCAAAGAAGGGGGTGGAAGAAAGTAAAAGAATAATGAAGAACAATGGAGTGAATGGAATGAAGGAAGGAAGGAATGGAAAGAAGGAAGGAAAGGAAGAAGAAGGATGCAAAGTGATGGAAGCATGGAAGAAATGAAAGAAATAATGATGAATGAATTAACGAACGAATACATGAGCGAAGGAAAATGAAGGAAATGGGAAGGAGTGGAAAAAACGAAGGACTGAAGGAAGGAAAAACTAAAATAAAGATCAGTGAAAATGAAGAAAAAAGGGAATTAGGATGAACGGAGAGTGAACGAATGAATAAATGAACAAAGGAAGGGAGGAATGAATGAATGAAGGAAGGAAGGAAAGAAGGAAAAGGGAAAAGACAGACGGAAGAATGCACAGCAGGCCTCACATAACGGCAAGGATCAATAAAAAATGAATAAACGAAGCAATAATGAATAAATGAATGAAGGAGCCTGAATGAATGAGTGAAGGAGCGTGGATAAAGGACTGAAGGAGCCTGAATGAAGGAGTGAAGGAAGAAAGGTGAAGGAAGGAGCCTGAATGAAGGAGTAAAGGAAGAAAGGTGAAAGAAGGAGCCTGAATGAAGGAGTGAAGGAAGAAAGGTGAAGGAAGGAGCCTGAATGAAGGAGTGAAGGAAGAAAGGTGAAGGAAGGAGCCTGAATGAAGGAGTGAAGGAAGGAGTCTGAATGAAGGTGAAGGAAGGAGCGAAGGAAGGAGTGAAGGAAGGAGACAACACGAGTGCCTGTGAACCTGACGCCTGGGAACTTCATTGATTCCCCCCTTCCCTCCCTCATCACTACTTAATCTACCTCCCTCTCTCCATTCTCTCCCTCCCTTCTTCCCTCCCTCATCACTACTTAATCTACCTCCCTCTCTCCATTCTCTCCCTCCCTTCTTCCCTCCCTCATCACTACTTAATCTACCTCCCTCTCTCCATTCTCTCCCTCCCTTCTTCCCTCCCTCATCACTACTTAATCTACCTCCCTCTCTCCATTCTCTCCCTCCCTTCTTCCCTCCCTCATCACTACTTAATCTACCTCCCTCTCTCCATTCTCTCCCTCCCTTCTTCCCTCCCTCATCACTACTTAATCTACCTCCCTCACTCCATTCTCTCCCTCCCTTCTTCCCTCCCTCATCACTACTTAATCTACCTCCCTCACTCCATTCTCTCCCTCCCTTCTTCCCTCCCTCATCACTACTTAATCTACCTCCCTCTCTCCATTCTCTCCCTCCCTCATCACTACTTACCTCCCTCTCTCCATTCTCTCCCTCCCTCCTTCCCTCCCTCATCACTACTTACCTCCCTCCCTCCTTCATCACTACTTAATCTACCTCCCTCTCTCCATTCTCTCCCTCCCTCCTTCCCTCCCTCATCACACTACCTCCCTCTTCTCCATTCTCTCCCTGCTTGTTCTCTTTCCTCCCGTACCTATTACTCCCTTCCTTCCTCCCTAACGTCTCTTCCTTCCTTCCTAGCCGCCTTCTCTCCCTTCTTTCCTCCCTCACTGTTTAATCTACCATCCTCTCTCATTTCCCTCCCTTTCTACATAATCTTCCTCCCTCCCTCCTTCCTTTCTCTTATTCCTTCCCTCCCTCACAGTTTCACCTGCTCTCTCTCTCTTTCTCTCCTTCATCTCACCCTCTCTCCTTCACCTCCCATTCCCCTCCCCCCCCTCTCTCTCTCTACTAAGGGCAATGGCGCAATGGTTAGCACATCCAGGTCCAAACTGAAAGAACCCGAGCTAGGACTTGTGCCGGTCAGACTCCTCGATAAAGTCTGTTTCCACCTTGTCCGTGTTTACCCTGCAGTTTACTTAGGGACTTTGACGTAACAATGACGACTGAAGGTTGTATTCTAGGGGAGGATTTGGACTCAGCAAAATCACACACACACACACACACACACACACACACACACACACTACATGCATACCCTACTCTCTCTCTCTCTCTCTCTCCGCCATAAATCTATCCTTCAGTCTTCCCCCTCGTAATTACTCTTCTCTTTCTATCTATCTGTCTGTTGCTATCGCCCTCCCTCGCTTCAGTCCAGAGGGTATTCATTAATCTCTCTCTCTCTCTCTCTCTCTCTCTCTCTCTCTCTTTCCATTTGTAAAACCATTCATGCTATCAGTCCTCTTCTTGCTCGCGCTCTCTCTCTCTCTCTCTCTCTCCATTCACCGTTCTCTTTCCCTATCACACTTCACCACCATCACCACAACTACCACTGCCACAAATACCACCACAATTTCTCCCAGTATCACAACTACCACCATCACTACCAGAACTACCGCCATAACTATCACATCTACCACCACCACTACAACAATTACCAACGTCAAAACTACCACAGTCACTACCACATTGCAACTAACACCGTCACTACTACCACAACTACCACCACCAGTACTACAAACGCAATCACTTCATGTTGATACCAGTAGCCTCTCTCTCTCTCTCTCTCTCTCATACCACCATCAACCCACGTCCGGATTCGACCTCAAACTCTACGCACTACAAATCGGGAGGCGTAAGCTGTAACCACTGAGCCACCGTCGCTCCATCCACTACCCCCATTCGCCCATATTTCATTCCAAACTTCATACCTTCAAAAAGGTAGAAAAAGGTACAGAAAAAATGGGTTTCAATTTTCCCATGATTTCTCGGGTTATTTTTTTCATTTTTTTTTGCTCTGTGTAGAAGGGATTAAAAGTTTGTTCCTTTCGCGTGTTATACTTTGAGCAGTTTCTGGCGAGAGAGAGAGAGAGTGTGTGTGTGTGTGTGTGTGTGTGTGTGTGTGTGTGTGTGTGTGTGTGTGTGTGTGTGTGTGTGTGTGTGTGTGTACTCCACCCCCTTCCCCTACCAGCCTACCTTTTCCTCCCCTTCCCCATTGACCTCTTCTTCCCCTCCGCTTCCCCTTACCCCTCCCGGTCCTCCTCTCCTACCCCTCCCCTCTCCCTTCCCCTACCAATCCACTTCTACCTTCCCCTCCACACACTTTCTCGATCCACCTCCCCTTCTTCTCTCCCCCTCCCGGTCGTCTCCTCCTCCTTCCAATCCCTCTCTCCTAACTTCCTGCCTCCTCATTTGACTTCCTCTTGACCTTCTCACTCCCCTCCATTAGTACTTCCCTCCCTCCCTTCTCCCTCTTTATTCTCCTCCTACTTTTTTTCCTTCGTCTTTTCTTCCTTCCCTGCCCCTTCCTTCCTTACCTTCCCATCTTCTTTCCTTCCATTCATCTCTCCTTACCTCATTCCTTCCCTTCCCTCCATTCTCCCTAGCTTTTCCTCCCTTTTTGTTTCCCCTCCCTCCTTCCTTCCGAGTCCCTCCTTTCCTCGATTATCTTACCTCCTCCTTTCTTCCATTACTCCCTCCCCCTGCCCATCTTTCTTCCCCATCTTCTTCCTTCCCTATTTCTTTCCCTGCCTCACCCCCTCTTTCTCCTTCCTTTCTTCCTCTTCCATGTTTATTCTCTCACTTTTTATCTACTTCCTCTCTTCGTTTCTTCCCTCCAACCTCTACATCTTGCTTCACTCAAAACATTCAGTTCCTCCTCCTCTCTCTCTCTCTCTCTCTCTCCCCCTGTGTTATAAGCACGTTTAACCATTTCTGAATAAATTTCTTGCCCGGGAAAACATTAAAAGATTTTCCATTAATTTTCGGGCAAAAACTCAGTCCAGCGAGCGAGGTGGCAAGGGAGGGAGGGAGGGAGGGAGGGAGAACGAGAGGGAGAAGCAAGGAAGGAAGGAGGAGGAGAGAATAAAGGAAGGAAGGAAGGAAGGAGGGAAGAGAAGACAACGGGGAGGAATATTAAAAGACACTGATGAATGAATGAAGGAAAAAGAAAAGATGTAAGGAAGGAAGGATGTAAGGAAAGGAAGGAAGGATGTAAGGAAAGGAAGGGTGGATGTAAGGAAGGAAAAAAGGATGGAAGAAAGGAGAAAAGGAAGGAAGGAGAGAGACTCAAGAAGGAAAAATAAAAGGGAAAAGGGTGAGGGGAAATGATAAACACACCACACTGATATTAAAGTCCTAATGAGGCGATCGACCAAAATATTAATAATGTTTTACTCTTCCATTCACACACACGTAAATGAAAGGTCACGAGTAGGAGGAGGAGGAGGAGGAGCAGGAGGAGGAGGAAACGGTGGGAAGGAGGAGGGAGAAGGAAAGGTGAAAGAATAAGAGAAATGAAGAACATGATATAAAAGAGTAGAGAGAAGAGGAGAGGAGAAAATAAGGGGGAGAGGAGGAAGAGAAAGAAGAGGAAAGGAGGAGGGACGAGATAGCGACAAATGGGAAAGAAAGACTGAAGAAACATAAATACGGATAAGGAAGGACGAAAACAGACGAGGAAGCATACACACACACACACACACACACACACACACACACACACACACACAGAAAGAGAGAGAGAGAGAGAGTGAACACCCCATTATGAACGCAATGCATGGCAAGTTCGCGTGTGTACAAGAAATTACGTACATATATCACCAGCCATGTGCACTTTCATGTAGGAATTCTTAATGTAAGTGCATACAGGCGCGGCGTGTGTGTGTGTGCGTGTGTGTGTGTGTGTGTGTGTGTGTGTGTGTGTGTGAGAGAGAGAGAGAGAGAGAGAGAGAGAGAGAGAGAGAGAGAGAGAGAGAGAGAGAGAGAGAGAGAGAAAGCGGTGACGTGTAAATACTCTACTTATCCCCAAACGACCGTCTTCAGCTTGGAAAGGCGTCTTGTAAGGAAGGGGTTAGGACGGCAGCCCACCTCTCAAGTTCCATACGCCTCTCCTAAGATTCATATTATAACCTCAAGGCAGTAGGAATTAAAACGTCCTCGGTCTGAAGGGGCTACAGACGCTAATTTTTTTTAATGGATATTTTGTAGAAGGTATATATCATTTATTTAGTAACGGTATTTTTTATTTTTATTAGCCTGCATCCCACATGATAGAGTGCTGTTAGTAATGATATAGGGAGGCCTGCTACGGTACGCTGCACCTTCATCACGTGCTTCAAAAATAATATATACACACACACACACACACACACACACACACACACACACACACATACACACACACACACACACACACACATACACACACACACACACACACACACACACACACACACACACACACACGGGTCTGTGGTCTGGTTCAGGAATGATGAATAGAGAAAATTTTATTGGTGATATTCGCAATTTCTATTTTTTCTTTTTTCTTGTAATGCATTGAAAATGACGGGAGTTCAAGGCCTTTCCAGTTTCCATCCAGCCTCAATGATAATTTTGAAATATTACCAAGGCCTCTGTCTCTCTCTCTCTCTCTCTCCCTCTCTCTCTCACACACACACACACACAAATATATACTGCCATGTAAATACACTCAAAACAGTTTTCTCTATGGGCAACATTCACAATTTTCTAGTCTTGAGTTTTCTTTCCGAATTAAAAAAAAAAAAAAAAAAAAATACATTTACACACCACCTCATACACAGGTCCAGATACACACAGAATACGTACACACATATTCATACACATACATAAATACTCGAACATACATACACACAAAACCACACCTTACAGAATGCCCACACGACGACGGCCACACACACACACACACACACACACACACACACACACACACACACACAATGCGATCAGAAGAAAGATGATTCAATATACCATTAGTAAGACTCTCTCTCTGTCTGTCTGTCTGTCTGTCTCTCTCTCTCTCTCTGCCAATATCTTCGTGTGCCAATATCTCAGCACGTGTCAATACCTTCTCCCGTGCTAATAACCCCACATGTGCAAATATCCTCTGCCGTGCCAATATCCCCAAACGTGCACACATCCCCACACGTGCACACATCCCCACACGTGCACACATCCCCACACGTCAAAACATATGTACCAATATTCCCACACGTGCCAATACCTGAACACGTGCCAATAGCTCCCGTGCGCCCGCCAGGTGATTCCTGTCTGATGAAATATTGGAATCTTTGTGGTCTAGGCGGAAAAAGGTGTGTGTGTGTGTGTGTGTGTGTGTGTGTGTGTGTGTGTGTGTGTGTGTGTGTGTGTGTGTGTGTGAGAGAGAGAGAGAGAGAGAGAGAGAGAGATTTATACCAGGAAATATCGCAAAAACAAACATTAGAGGAAGAGCAGGAAGAGAGAGAAAGAGAATATATAAAAATGAGAAAGATTTTATGGAGTGGTGAAAATTAACAAAGATATTCTAAACTGATAAAGCCAAAGAATGAGGAGGAAACAGAGACTGGATGAAGGGTACGATTAGTGAAGAATAAGGAAAAAAAACAGATGACATTAAGGAAAAAGTGAGTGAGGAAAGGAAAGGAAAGGAAAGGAGAGGGAAAAAAGATGGAGAAAAAGGAAATGGAAGACGATTAGAAAGAGCTCAAAAGAATTAAATGAGAAGGGACAAAATGAAGGAAATACGATAAACACTGATAAAGCAAGAAGAAAACTGAGGAAAAAGTATTGAAGGAGGTAAAGGTATGGTAGAAAACAGGAAAAAACTGCAAAAGGAAGGAGACAAAGCCAATAAAGAAAGAAAGAATGAATTATGGGATTGATAGAATAAACGATAATGCAAAAGAGATAAATAATAAGGACAAAATAAAAATACGAAAGGAGAAGCGACTAAGAAATACGGAAGGAAGTTGGAGGAGGAAGACGAAGAGAATAAATGTTAATGCAAGAAGATTGGGCTGGAGATAAAAGGAAAGTGATGAGGAGCAGCGGGAGCAAGTGAATAACTAAACAGAGAGAGAGAGAGAGAGAGAGAGAGAGAATCAGACGAAGAGAAAGAGAACAAAATAAAACCAGACGGCAAAAGGCAGGAACAAGAACAAACACCAAATAAAATAAGCAACGAAAATAAGCCAAAGAGAACAAGAAAACTAAAGTAGGAAGAGAAAAACAGAACGGAAGGGATGATGAAGAAAGAGAAACACGCAGGGAAAGGTAACAGGATAATGAATGATAAGGCAAGGAAGTAAAGGAAGCCAAAGAAAATGAGAAAAGGCTGGGCGATAAATAAATGAGAGTGTGGGGAAAAAAGAAAAGAAAGAGACAGAAAGGGAAAGGTGCATGGTAAAGGAAGAAGAAACAGAGAAACACGTAGAGAAGGTAACAGTCACAATAAATGATAAAGCGAGGAAGTAAAGGGAGCCAAAAGAAAATGAGAAGAGACGGAGATAAACGAGATAAATAAATAAAGCGAGGAGTGTCGGGAAGAGAACAAAGCAAACAGGTAAGGAAAGGTGACACGGAGAACCAATGACAATGCACGAAAGATTACTGCGAAATTATCATAATTACCACCATAAGAATTCATTATCATCCTCATCTCATATCATTCCCATCATTTCATATCACCATCATCATTATTATTATTATTATAGAAAATATAACTAAGCATGTATGAATATGAAGGAGAACGGTAGACAGACGACAGTTTTAAAGAGATAAAACTTAGAGAGAAAAAAAAAAAACAGTAGGGTCAGGCAGAAAGACTACGAGAAAAATTAAACGTAGCTAATAATTATAAAAACACGAGCACAGAAAAAAAAAATAAGATGAAAATGAAGACATGGAGGAAAAAAACGGAAGAGGAAGAGGCGAAAGGCGAAAATGCAAAGAATAACACACGATGCAAAATGAGTAACGGAGAGAGAAAATTAAAGACACAGGCAAGGAAATGAGGAGGGGACAGAGAGAAAAGAGGAAGAGACAGAGGGATGAAGAAAAAATTGAGGAAAAGTAGGCAGCTAAAATGAAAAAAAAAAAGTGATGAAAAATGAAAAAATGGACACTGACAAAATATATATAGAAAAAAAGGTGAAAAAGGAAGAACGTAAACAAAAAAATAGAAAACACGAACAGCAGGTCGAAAGAAAAAAATTGGCGATAACAGGTGATAAGGTTAAAAAAAGAAAAAAAAAAGTACAAATAATGAAGGGAAACAACGAAAATAGTGGAGTGAAAAACAAAATAAATGACAGAAAATTGAATAAAAAATAATAAAGCACGGTACAGAATGAAGGAGAATCACAAGAATAATTGAACTAAAGACAGGTTCGACGATAACTGGAACAGACGCTGGGAGAAAGACAATAACAAAATGGAACGAGACAAGGAAGGGGTCAAAGAGAATTAGGAAGAGAAGGGAGGAGAGAGACTGAAGGGAGAGTAAGATGGAGGGAGAAAAGGGGTTACATGGAGTGTGAAGGAAGAGTAAGCAGAGGAACAGAGATGAAAAGAGTTAAAGTTCAGAAAGAAAGCAGACAGAAAGGGAGATGCAGGAAGTGTAAGGTACAGGAAGAGAAAGATGAAAGGAGAGTAGGGCTGGGAGAGCAGAAGTAAATAAGGGAGAAGAAGGAAGAGTAAGGGAGAGACAAAGAGCACGGGAGAGGCAGGAAGAGTAAGGGTGAGACAGGAAGAGTAATAGAGGCAGGACAAGTCAGGGAGAGGCAGGAGGAGTAAGGGGGAGGCAGAACAAGTAAGGGAGAGGCAGGAAGAGTCAGGGAGAGGCAGGAAGAGTCAAGGAGAGGCAGGAAGAGTAATCGTATGAAAGGAATGAAAAATAAGTGAGAAGAAAAAGTTAAGGTTGTAATCAAATCGACTTAAGACGCTCCCTAGCACCTCTTATTTGCCGATTTATTTTCCACATTATACATTATTATTTTTATTATTATTTCTTTTCATCGACAAAGACTATAGAAACAAATACAAGCAGATAAATGGGATCATATAAAGAAATATCCTAGTAACGAAGAAGTGCTGGGAAGGCTTCTTGGATTACGAGAACACGAACCCAAGGGAAAAGGTACGAGAGAGAGAGAGAGAGAGAGAGAGTGTTCCAGGGAGAGTTGGGCGGTTCCAGGAAAACAGGAGAGAGAGAGAGAGAGAGAGAAAAAGAGTAAGTTCAAGGACAAATACGAACGGTTCCAGAAAAAGCATACACGGTTCCGGGTTGAGAGAGAGAGAGAGAGAGAGAGAGAGAGAGAGAGAGAGAGAGAGAGAGAGAGAAATATAAAGGAATAAAAGGAGAGTGAAAGAGAGAGACCAGACGAGAGACAAAGGGTAATTGAAAGACTGACAAGGAGAGGAGAAAAAAGAGAAAAAGTGACAAAGAGGGAGAGAGACAGTACGATACACAGGTAGGGAAAAAAAAAGAGAGGGAGAGAAAAAGGGAGGGAGAGTAAAAATCAATATCTGCCACTCAGTCTGTGATTCCTCCCTGCCATGAATATTTGATCCACTTCTCAATATACCCTCCCTGTCCCGTAAACTCTCTCTCTCTCTCTCTCTCTCTCTCTCTCACACACACACACACACTCACTCATTCACATTCTAACACTACACGTAATTCACTCACACACTCACCCCATCCCTCTCTCTCTCTCTCTCTCATTCTAACATTACACATAATTCACTCACGCACTCACACCATCTCTCTCTCTCTCTCTCTCTCTCTTAGGTCGTCAATAAGAGAGACGGGTTTTGTAATCTAATAATGTACGGAGCGTTTCCAACAACAGTAGCATTAAGGGACACACACACACACACACACACACACACACACGAGAGAGAGAGAGAGAGAGAGAGAGAGAGAAAGAGAGAGAGACAGACAGACAGAGGCTCCAGCTCTCGATCCAACGTACCCCTTTACATTCCGTTCATCCCCTTTCATCCCACGATAGGAAAAGACCCTCACTCCCATCTCCTTTCCCACCTCCCATCTCCCTCCCTCCCTCCCTCCCCTCCCCCCCTCTCTCTCTCTCTGTCCCCCTCCCTCGATCAGGAGGTCTGAAAAGGGGAGTGTTCTGTCCTAAGAGTTTTACCCCTTAGAAAATCCACGTTAAAAACACATCGATTTTTTTCGTTACTATTATAATCTTCATCATCACCACCATCGTTGTTTTTATTATTATTATTATTATTATTATTATTATTAGGATCATTACTGTTGCAACGGGAACTTATATAGAATTTTTAGGTCATTACTTAAAATACTTAATCTTTGTATAACCCTTGCAGTATATTTCATTCGCTATTCCTCTTTTTTGCATTCGCCATTTGCAATATTTCTCTCCTTTACTTTCCCTCTGTGCAACATGTATTCTTTTCTGCCTCTCCCCTCCATCTCTCATTACTTTTTCCTCTACTTTGTCTCTGTTATTTCCTTCTCAAATTATTCGTTCCTCCAATTCTTCTTTCTCTTCCACCCTCTCTCTATTTCCTCTTCCCACCCCTCCTTTCATTTCCCACGATCATTCTTTATTAAATAGTCCTTCATCCTCTCTCTCTCTCTCTCTCTCTCTCTCACACACACACACACACACACACACACACACACACACACACACACACACACACACACACACACACACACGGCTATGCAAATGAAGACGACGTGGACGGTTCTAAATGCAGCTCGAGAAAGAGAGAGAGAGAGAGAGAGAGAGAGAGAGAGTTAGGTGGTAATGAATGGGCCTGTATTTGCTAAACAACTCGCATAAAACACGCACACGCACACAAACACACACACTCACCCTACGTACACACGCGGTGACACGCATACACCTATAAAGTCTCTCTCTCTCTCTCTCTCTCATGTTCTCCAATTTTCCCCTGTCTTCCTCATTACTCCTGTACCTAAACAAAAATTTCTCTCTCCCCCTTCCTCCCTCCGTCTCTCCCCTTTTTATTTCTCCCCTCCTCCTCCCCTCCCTTTCGTTGTCCTCCCCTGCTCTCTCTCTCTCCCCATCCCTCCCTCCCCTCCTTTGTAAATGGGGCAATTATACCTTAGTTTCCCTGGTCTCTCCCTTTCCTCCCCCATTATCCTCTCCCTCCACCCATTATCCCTCCCTTCATTACCCATCTGCTTCCTTTCCAGCGTCTCCACCCTCCCTTTCCATTACCCCTTCCCCCTCCCTTGCTCATTTCCTTCCTCCATTTCTCCCCTCTCTCCCTTCCCTCTCCCTCTGTTCCCTCCCACTACCATTACCCCTCCCCCCTTTCCTTCCTCTTTCTCCTTCTCTCCCTTCCCTCCCTCCGCCCCCCATATTTTCTTCCTCCTCTCCTTCTATGATTATTCCTTCCTCTCCCTTTTCATCATCATCATCACTCATGTTCTCCTTAATTCACTGTTTCATAACTCTCTCCCTTCTTTTCTTCCTGTTTTCTCTCTCCATTACATCATCCCTCCCTTCCCTTCTACTTCCAATCTCCCTTCTTTCCCTTCTCCCTTCCCTCCCTACTCATTCCTGCTTATCATTCTGCCACTCTTCCTTCCTCTCTACCCCTCCCCCCTCCTTCCTGTTTTTCAATCTATTTCTCTCCCTCTTTCCCTCCCTCCTTCCTATCTCCCTCTCCCCTTTCCTGGTTCCCCCTTCCCTTCCTCACTTCCTGCCTTCCCCTTACCTCTTTACTCACAGACCTACTCCCTGCTTAAAATCCCATCCCTGTCTTCCTCCATCCTGCTTACCTCCATTCCTACCTACCATCCTACCTTCGCCCCCCCCACCCTTTCTTACCTTTATGCTCCCCACGATTCCTCCCTGTCTACCTCCCCTCTCCCTGCCTACCTTTCCCCTGTCTGCCTACCGCCCCTCCCTCACTACGTGGTCACTGCAGCCTTGATCAATACTAATACCTGCTCTTACCTGTAATTTACTCCCTCTCTCTCTTCTACCCTTCTTTTCACTCCGTTTTCTCCCATTTATTTCTCACTTGCTCTCTCTCTCTCTCTCTCTCTCTCTTCACTCCGTTTTCTCCCTCTTCTTTCTCTCTCTTCCTAACCCTCTTCTCACTGTTTTTTTTTTTTTCTCACATGCTCTCTCTCTCTCTCTCTCTCTCTCTCTCTCTCTCTCCACATTTCCCTTTTCACACGTTCTGCCCTTCCTCCCCTCCTTCCGTCCCTCTCATACCTCCCTCCTTCCGTCCCTCTCTCCACACACCCCTCCCTTCCTCTTGCAAGTTACCCCTCCCCACACTCATCGCAAAATTCCCCTCTTTATTCACAGCCCTGACTCTCTCTCTCTCTCTCTCTCTCTCCATTCTTTTCCCTTCCTATCTCATCCCATCAACGATCTTTTCCGTCCCACCTTCCTGCTCCTTCTTCATCGCTCCTTCCCTCCTTCTTTAACCTTTTCTTCCTCCCTCCTTCCTTCCCTCCCACGATCTTCCTTTTCCATCCACTTTCGCCCTCTCTCCTTCCTTCCTTCTTCCTCATTCCTTTCCTTCCCTTTCCTTTCAGCCTTCCTTACACAGTCTCCTTTTCCTTATTCCCTCCCTCCTCCATCGATCTTCTACCTTTTCCTTCTCCCCTCCTTTCTTTCATCCAGTCTCTTTCCTCCTTCATTTTCTTCCTCCATCATCCATTCTTCCTCCTTTTCTTCTCCCTTCCGTCTTCCGCCCATTCTTCCCTTCTTCCTTCTCCACACCCCCTCCTTTTAACCGTCTCTTCCCTTCTGTTTTCTCTCTCCCATCCTCCTTTCATCCCTCCATCAACCTCCTCTTCCCTCCTTCCTTCTCTTCCCCCTACTCCTAACCAATCTCTCCCTCCCTCCCTTCTCCCACTAGTCTCTTCCCTTCCTCCCTTCTTCCTACCAGTCTCTTCCATTCCTTCCTTCCTTCCATCCATCCATCCGTTCTTCCAACCACTTCTTCCCTTCCTTCCTCCCTCCCTCCATCCATCTCCCTCCCTCCCACTACCTCACCTCCCTGCTCTGTAATTTTGCACTCTCCCTCATATCCACTCTATTCACCTCATTTGCCTTCATTGCATATAATTTCCTTTCACTTCTTATAATTCACCTTCACTTCATTACCCCTCCCCCCCTTCCCTCCCACCTCTCTCTCCTTTCATTTATGTCCAGTAATTTGTTCCTCTCTCTCTCTCTCTCTCTCTTTAATTTTCTCACGTTCCTTTAATCCCTCACTTATTTTCTTTCTCATATACTCTTTCCCATTTCGACTATTCACATTTCTTTATTCTGTCTAATTTTCCTCTTCTGTTCCCTCTTCCTCTCCCTCCTCCATCCCTCCCTCTTAACTGCACTTCCTCCTCTTCCTGCCTTACATCTTTCTTTCTGTTTTCTCTCCTCCCCTTTCTTTTTCCTCTTCCTATTTCATCTATTGCCTTTTCATCTATTTCCTCATTCTCTCTCTCTCTTTGTCTCTCTCTCTCTCTCTCCTTGCGTCCTTCCTCTCCTACCACCTTCCCTCCTCCTCCTCCTCCTCCTCCTCCCTCATATGTATTCCTGTTCCTCTGTATTACCTCATTTCCATTCCCTCTCACTCACCTTCACTCTCCTCATCCCGATGTCCTCTCTCTCTCTCTCTCTCTCTCTCCATCTCTCCTACACACACACACACACACACACACACACACACACACACGTAATCCCAAAAATAATCACACACATAATTCCATGCCCACGCACACAATTTCTCTCTCTCTCTCTCTCTCTCTCTCTCTCTCTCTCTCTCTCGTACACTTTCTTATGCTTCCTCTCCATGTTCCTGTCTTCACTGAGACAACCTCATGCTTGCCGGTATTCTCTTTACCTTTCATTCACACACATATATGCAGAGAGAGAGAGAGAGAGACAGACAGACAGACAGACAGACAGAGAATTTTGGACAGGCAAGTACAAAAATAAACAGAAACGAAGTCGTGGGCGCGCGCACGCGCACACACACACACACACACACACACACACACACACACACACACACACACACACACACACACACACGACCCCCTCTCCCGTGTGACCTACTGTGCTGTGTCGTGTGGTGTGGCTGGGGACGTCATGCTGGGGGTCACTGATCCTTATAGAGCGGGTGTGGGGGGTGTGGAAGGGAGCTCTCTCTCTCTCTCTTTCTCTCTCCGATCTATACACGTCTACTGTCCATTCTATGTATATATGCATGAACATTTCTTCCTTTCTGTGCCTGTTTTTGTTGTCGAACCACAGTTTTCTGCTCTCACTCTCCCTCTCTCCCACCCACCCACCCACCCACGCTCCCTCCCTCTCTCTCTCTCTCTCTCTCTCTCTCTCTCTCTCTCTCTCTCTCTCTAAGACCCAATAAGACTTGGGGACAGCACAACAAAAATAATAGCCTGCAACTTCTTGGACAGCTGTTGCCACTAATTGGACTGATTGGATGGATGGATGGATGAGTGGGTGGAAGGATGGAGGAGTGGGTGGAAGGATGAATGGATGGATGGAGGAGTGGGTGGAAGGATGAATGGATGGATGGATGGGTGGGTGGATAAGTGGATGAATGGATTAGATGGGATGGGATGGGAAGGGATGGATGGATGATTTGAAGGATCGATGGACGGAAGCATGTTATGAAAGATGAACGGACAGATGGATGGATGGATGGATGGATGGATGGATGGATGGACTATAATCGTTAACTGAGTGACAGATTCGATGACAGGATGGCTAAGAGAAAAAAAAAAATGAACAAATGACTGTTGACTGAGTGGATGAATGGATGGTTATATGGAAGAATGAATGAATGAATGAGTGAGTGAGTGAATAAGTGAGTAAGTGAATGGACACGAGATCTATTTGCAGTATAATAAACATAAAAATAATGTGTGGGTGATTAAGGACTGAGAGAGAGAGAGAGAGAGAGAGAGAGAGAGAGAGAGAGAGAGAGAGTGGATGAAGGCAGTTAGCGAGTGAGAGGACGGGATTAGTGAAGAAATGAAGAGGGATGGGGAGGGCTTTCAGAGTGAGGCCAGGTAATCACTCGTTAGCTTGTCAGTCAGTCAGTCAGTCAGTGATGTGGTCAGATGGGTAATAACTGAAGCACATGAGCCAAGCGTTACGTAATAACAGCTCTTCATATTTTGTACGGTTAGTTGGGAAGTTGGTCACGAAGATGTGGAAGTGATTCATAGTCAGCCAAGACATTCAATTTGGTAGTAAGTCAGCCGTCAGTCACAGCAGTCAGCCAGGTTGTCATGCAATGGCAGTAGTTGGCAAGTTGGTCATTTAATTAGGCAATCATTCATTCATTCTGGCAGCTGATCAGTCAGTATTATTCAGTTAGACAATTAATCTGTGAATTAGTCATGAAGTTGGGGAGTAAAATAGTCAGGAAATAGTTTCATTAGCTATAACCGTCCCTATACCAAACAGCCACGAAAGGACCAACAGGTCTGTTGCCGTTTGCTTTCCTTTGTACTCTCTTTCTCTCTCTCTCTTCCCCATCTTCATCTTCCTCATCTCATTAATAATTTCCTTCATTCCCTCGCCCATTTCTCGTCTTCCTTCCTCCTCCTCTCTCTTCTACTCCCATTATTTTTATCTTGCCCCCTTTCCACTCTTCCTTCCTTCCCCATTTCTCTCCCTTCCCCCATTCATCCCTCCTTCGCTCCTCCTTCCTTCCTACCTCCTTCTCTCCCTCCCTCCTTCCTTCTATACTCATTCCAACTTTCCTCCATAAAATGCTTCACCAATTTATCCCCAAACTCCCGCCAGGAAAAATATATAAATAGACAGAAATATACCATCATCTTCCATTTTCAATACTACTTTGTCTTCCTCCTTTCTTCCCTCTTCCCCCTTTCACCCTCATTCTCTCTCTCTCTCCTCCTCTGCATCTCTCCTCTCCTTCAGTCCCTTCCTTTCTTTCCCTTCTTTCCCTAACTCTAAATCCTCTTCCCCTTCTACCTTCAACCTCTTTTCTTTCTCTCCTCCTTTCAACTCTTTCCTTCATCCTCCCTCCTACTTCCATGCCCTCCCCAACTCTATCCTTCCCAACCTTTTCTCCCCCTCTTTCCCTCCCCATTCTTCAAATCCCTACCCATCCCCTTTCGCCTCTTCCTTCCCCAAACCTTTCCTAGCATCTCTCTCTTCCTCTCTCCTTCCTTCACTCTTACCCTCTCCTTTCTTTTCCTTCATCTCCCTTACCTTTTTCCTCCATCCATCATCAGCTTCCCCTCCCCTTCTGCCATTCCTTCTCTTCCCTGTTTTTTCCTTTCTATTCTCTTCCTTCCCTTCCCTTCCTTCCTTTCCCTACCTCCCTCCCTCTCTCTCTCTCTCTCTCTCTCTCTCTCTCCCCACCCCGACATAGTTTATATTTCACCGTACATCATTTTTTTCCCTCTGTTTATTAAGACTCCAGGAAGAAGGAAATAAGGCCGGGAGAGCGAGAGCGAGCGAGAGAGAGAGAGAGAGAGAGAGAGAGAGAGACACACACACACACACACACACACACACACACACACACACACACACAGGACCGCCACATTAAGATTCCAAACTTTCGAAAAAGCCTGCATGAATCACGAAGCCTCACTGAAGCCTCGCCCAATCCCACAATGAACAGCTGGGATCTCTCTCTCTCTCTCTCTCTCTCTCTCCAATTCCATCTGTACCTCATCCAATCCTCCCCCACCTCTCTCTCTCTGTCTCTCTCTCTCTCTCCAATCCCATCTGTATCTCATCCAATTCTCCCTCCTTTCTCTCTCTCTCTCTCTCTCTCTCCCTCTCATCATCATCATCATTATGCAACGCCTATTTCCCATCATTATAAATGTCTTCAGTAGGATGCAGAAAGGGGAAAAAATAAAATCATGTTCCAGACTCATCCATCATTCACTCCTTCACTGTCTTATGATGATCGTAGGGGCCATGGGCTAGGCTACTCAATCCTGACATTAAGACGAGGGACAAATCCAGCCCTGAATGTGATCAAGTGAGCAATAAACCCTAACATCACCTTGGACTTAAACCCTGGGCAGTAGGCGTTCATCTACCGGCTATATATGGTTACCACCCAGCGTAGTGAGTGGCTTCCAGGTCTGTCTCACTCAGGACTATAGTTGGCCTACCGTAACTTGGCCCAGATTTTTATTTTTTTCCTTTTGCAGCTTATTTCATGTAGCTCCGTGACAGAAAAAGAGACAGTGCGACGGATCTGCCTTCTTTCACTGAACTTCTTCATGACTAGCATCTTATTCTACGGATAATCTACTGTTACAACTCAAAACTCACGACGGAGAGATGGTAATTTTTGGCCAGGTTTGAGTAAAAAGAGTATAGTGTATTGACCCTGGCGTGTATTTAATTATTTACTTATTTTTATGTACCGGTGGGTCTTGTGAATGATCAGCAAAATCTTAACGAAATTCAACTCTTTAAAATTTTCCCTGCCCCGGCTAAGGATCGAACCAGCGCCCTTTGAAACAGCAGACGGTGATAATAGTGGTATTCGTAGGTGGTAGTTGTGGTAGTGTTACGCATATGGGAGGTAGTTATGAAAATGGTACCGTGATGGTGCTAATGGTGGTAGTGGTGGAAGTGTTAGTAATGATAGTGGTGATAGTGATTATGGTGACAGTGGTAAAAGTGATGGTGATGAGAGCAATAGTGGTGACAGTGACAAGACTGATCGTTATGGCAGTAGTGATGAGGACTGTGAGGATTATTCGAGCGAGAACACCAGGCCTAAATTAAACCTATAAAATTCGTGCCTCACATGGCTTGTAAAATTTGCGTCTGAGGAGCACCAAAATTTTTTCTTCTCATTTACTGAACCAATCGTGGCAGGTAACACTAGGCTGACATTTATGAATATTACTTTCCAATGGTACCTGACCTTTTCGCAAAATGGGCCAAATATACCCCAACACACACACACACACACACACACACACACAGAGGGCAAGAACAAAGAACACACACTTTTTCCCCTCACCTAATAGGCCAATCATGCCATGTTGTACCAATTTTAAAAGGTCATTAAAACTGCCTTCCTAAATGTCATTAAACCTGCCTTCCATTGGTATCGGTCATTAGAAAAAAATGTAAAAATATCATTCGGACACATTGCACAACTGTGATGTGGCCAAATATCTCTCCCATGTGGCAGAAATATAAGTGGTAGTTGTGTTAGAGTGTGGTAACGATGATAACAATATTAATGGTAGTTGAGCTAGTGTGTGGTAACGATGGCAGCAGTAATAATGGTAGCTATGGTAGTGTGTGGTAACGATGGTGGCAATAATGGTAGTTAGGGTTGTATTAAGTGATATTAGTGACAGTGATAAGGAAGACACTGGTGAGGGCGACATAATTTTCTCAAAACATAAGCTTTTCTTCTTACGTCCACTAATTATATATATATATATGATCCTCCCGTGTCAATTACAAGGAACGAATCCCTTGTTACGGCTGTTCACCTGCCGTCCATCAGCAGTCATTAGCCTCCTCAAAAATGTCACAAGCGGTAGTTAATGAGGAAGCAATTAACGGGCTCTAATTACGGTGATTTCCTGGGGTAACTTACTGAGGTCATTAAGGCACTTACTGAACTCCCTCTTAACCACTTTTTCTCTGATTTTCCTGCTCTCGCTCTCTCTCTCTCTCTCTCGCTCTCTCTCTCTCTCTCTCTCCATTCCTTCCCCGTCCTGTCGCTTCTCTCCATCTTCATTTCTCTCCCGTCCTTCTTTCCTTAACCTTCCCTCCTCTCTCTCTCTCTCTCTCTCTCTCTCCAATCCAACCCTGTCTCATCGTTTCTCTCCATCTTCATTTTCCCTTAGTCCTTCTTCCCTTACTCTCCTTCCACTCCATTCTCTACTCTCGACTCTCTCTCTCTCTCTCTGACCTTCCATCCTGTGCTCCCTTAATTAACCCAATCTTTTAACCTCACCCTGCCTCCCTTCTTACCCTCGCTGCTGTCTCTTTCCTCTACATTTTTTTTTCTTCCGATTCTCTCTCTCTCTCTCTCAACCTTCTGTGTCCCTTACCTCTTTCCTTCAATATTCACACTAAACTTAACTCTGCCTCTCCCTGCCTGCCTGCCTGCCTGTCTGTGTCTGCCTACCTCCCAGCTCTCGACATTCTTCTTCATTCTCTGCCTGCCTTTGTGTCTCCCCGTGCCTGTCCCTGCCTACCTTAGTCTTTCCCTTCCTAATTCATGCCTCCCTCCTGTCCTTCCCCTATGCCTTCTGTGTCCCAACTTTATACGGTATCTCTCCGCCTCCTGTCAACTTCCCTGTCTGCCTCACTTCCTGCCTCCTCCTTACCCCCTGCCAGCCTCCCCATCCCCCCCCTCACTACAGCCTGACTCCCACTACCCCTTCCCTGTTTCTTTCCTACCCTCGGCCCTTATTGACTCCCTGCTTCTCTCCCTCCATGTCTATCCTTCTCGCTTCTTCCTCCCTTCCTACCTTTGTTAAACCCTTTCCTGTCTCCCCCTACCCCTGTCCTGCCTCTCAACTCCTTCCTTACCTTCCCTGCACCCCTCCTTACCTCTATGCCTCCCCTACCCCACGCCATTCTCCCTGTTTACCTTAACCCCCTCCCTGCCTGCCTCTCCTATCGTCTGTCTCCCCTAACTCCCTTCTCCCAATCCCCTGTCTTCCTCCCTCCACCAATCCCCTGCCTCCCTTCCTCCTTCCTCAATCCCCTGCCTCCCTCCCTCCTTCCTCACTCCCCTGCCTCCCTCACTCCTACCTCAATTCCCTGCCTTCCTCCTTCTTCCTCAATCCCCTGCCTCCCTCACTCCTTCCTCAATTCCCTGCCTTCCTCCTCCT
>NC_137050.1:6316170-6326170 GCF_032717465.1 Coenobita brevimanus
GGAGGAAAGGTGGGTGATAAATGAGGTTGGTGAGGAGGAGGAGGAGGATGTGGTGATGGTGGTGGTGGTGAAAGTGAAAGGAGAGGTAGATTAGGGGAGAGAGAGAGAGAGAGAGAGGCGGGGGGGAAGAGGCGAAAGAGGTGAGAAAGAGAATGGAGGATATGGAAGACAAAAAAAAAAAGGCATTTGCGAGGAAAAGAAACGATGAAAAGGGAAGATGGGGATGCAAAGAAACAGAAGAGGAATGGAGAAGGAAGAGAAGGAAAAGAAGGAGAGGAAGAGGTGGAGGAGGGAAGGTAGCAGGTGGAAGTAGGAAGGAAGATGAGGATGAGAGGGGGAGAAGAGAGGTGCAGAAGAGAGGAGAAGGGACAGTCGAGGGTATGTACGAAAAGAGGAGAAAAGGAAAGAAGATGGAGTGGGGAAAACAGGCAGAGATGGGGGAGGAAACGAGGGCGAGGAAGCGGGAAGTAAAAATTAAAAGAGAAGTAAGAAAGTGACGAAGAAACACAAGAGAAAGAAAGACATGGAACGGAAAACGGAGAAGTGTGAAGGCTACTAGGAAGAAGGAAGTGACAGTGGCATAAGGAAGAGGAAAGGACATGAAGACGAAGAGGAGGATGAGAATGAGTAAGAAGATGAAGACGCAATATAAAGAGAGGATAAGGAAATGGAAGAGGAAGGGTATAAGGTACAGAAAAGGGGAGGACAGGAATAGGCGCGAAGAAAAAAGGTAGGGGAACAAGAGTAAGGGAGTGAGATTCAATGAAGAGAAAGGAAGGGAGACGAAGGGAAGGGAAGGCATGGAAAGGGAAAGGATGGGAAGAGAAAAGAGAAGAGAAGGAGGCAAGAGAAGGGAAGGAAAGGGAAAAAGCAGAGGAGGAGTAAACGGAGGACCGATGAAGCGAATGAGAATGGATAGGAAGAGGAAGAGGAGGAAGGAAAAACTGAAATAACTCCTCAACACAGGAAAAGAATTATGACACTTCGTTAAGGATTTTACGAGAGAGAGAGAGAGAGAGAGAGAGAGAGAGAGAGAGAGAGAGAGAAATAAGTGGGAAAAACGTCAAAATGGTACAGAAAAAGAGAAAGAGAGCAGCAGGAGAGAAATTGGAGAAACGGTGGGAACAGAGAAAGTTGGAAAAGAAAGGCGAAATTGAATGAAACAAGAGAATCGAGGAAGTTAGAATGGAGAAGAAAAGGAGGAAGAAACAAGGCGAGGAGAAAACACAACTGGGAAAGACATGAAAAGGAAGAAAAAAAGGGAGAGTGGTGAAAATGGAAAACGAACAGGGAAATGGAGTAGAAAGAGGTGAATGAGAAATGTTAGAGAAGGGAAAAAGGAGGTGAAAGAAAAGGAAAGTGACAAAGGGGAGGAGGAGAGAGAAGGAAAATAGACATAGGAGAAGAGTGGAAAAGACGGAAGGAAAAAGTGAGAAGAGCAACTAAGAAATAAGGAAGGGAAAACAATACTAACGAAGCCATAAAAAATAATAAAGATGTGTTGAGAGAGAGAGAGAGAGAGAGAGAGAGAGAGAGAGGAGGAGGGGGAAGGGGAGGGGCAGAAAAGCTACGACTCAAAGCCCTCGAAAGAAAATGAGGCAAAAAAATACAAAATTTCTGGGGATACTGAAAAAGACTGAAAAACTGTAGCAGAGGGGCGGGAACGAGGCGGCAGGGCTATGAGGTATACTGAAAACACGTATATACTCAAAGAAGGAGGCCAGCAAAAGAGGAGAGGGAAAGGCAATCAAAAAAAAGAATAAAAAGGAAAGAAAGAAAAGAAGAAACAGAAAATGGGAAAAAGGTGGCAAAAGGAAACAAAAACGGAGAAGTATATTTACAAATAAAAAGGGGGATGGGAGGAAATGTAAAGCAAATAAATGAATAAATAGCAAAACAGAGAAGAAAAACTAAGCTGTAAAAGGGTAAAAAAGGAGAAAAATTCAAGCGTCGGGAAAATGAGAAAAATGTAAATAACAAATACAATAAAAACAGAGAGAGAGAGAGAGAATAATGGGCAACTCAAAAAATAGAGATAAATGAAAATCAGTATATAGAGAGGAAAGGTAACAGGGTGGGCAGGAGGTGAGGTGGCAGGGATCTGGAGCATAAAGAATACAGGTACATCCACACAGGTCATGCGGTGGGAGGGGGGGGGGAATCAAGAGCCAAGATATTAAAAAAACAAAAATCGAAAACACGGGAAAAAAAAATTGAGAATATTAAAAAATAAGACTTAAAATAATCCTTCACACAAAAAAAAAAAAAAAAAGGCAAGAGAAATGGGAATAATTTAATGTAAAACAACAACATTCTGAAACCCACCAAAAAAACATGGGAAAATATTACAATCGAAAATACATATTATAAAAAGAAGGCAGGGTAAGAAAAAAATATATATGCAGAAATGATATGGAAATAGGAAGTAAATATGAAAAAATGTGAGAAGAGGACGGAGAAAACCAGTAAAACGTACATAAAAAGAGGGAAAGGAATAGAAACGAGGAGGCGGAGAGAAGTATATTGAAAACAGATATAATCAGAGAAAGGACCAGCCAAGGGAGGAAGGAAGGAAGGAAGGAAGGAAGGATGGAAGGCAGTGTACTGAAGCGAGTGAAAAAAGAAAGAAAAAAAAAAGACTAAGTGTAACAAAACATATTAAAAAAAGAAAGAAAGAAAGATGGAATTCCAAATTTTTAAAAAAAAATAACAGTAGCTGCTTGAAATTCCAGCATAAATAGAAAACAAAGTATATAATAACGTAACCAGCCGAAAAATGAAAGTAAAAAAAAAAGAATAAGAAATAAAGTGCCAAAAGCACAAAAAGAAGTGCATGAAAGCAAGTGAAATATTTAAAAAAGAGAAAGGGCCATATTGAAAAAAAAGTAACAGGATGGCATGAGACACTAAAAAAAAAAAAAAAAGGAGTAATACGATAAAATAAGGGATATTGAAAGCACGCATGTAATCAGAGGAGGGGCCACGAAGCGAGGTAAATGCACTTTAAGAAAAAATGGAATTGTAAAAAGAAACGAAAAGGGAAAATAAAGGAAGCATTAAAAGGCAAAATACCAAAAATGAGAGACACAGGAATAAAAGTTATACAGAATTAAAAGGAAAACTAACACTAATATAAGAAAGGAAAATAATGCAGAATAAAAAAAAAATACCTCTATTCATATATATACAAAAACAGAAAACTAGACCAAGTTCAAAAATTCAAGAAAAGAAAGGTAAACCAAAACAAGGTACAGCATGAAAGGTAAAAAAGGTGAAGGAACGATAAGGCATACCTAAAAAAAAAAAGAATTAATGTCATCAAAAGGGGTAAGGAAAGAGAAAGGAGAAACGAAAAACAAATGGAATAAGAAAACTACAAAGCATGTCAGACTTAATGGACTTTTTTTTAAGTTAAAAAAGCAAGACTAAAAAATATAAAAACAAACGGTACTCACACAAACACACACACACACACACACACACACACACACACACAGTAGAGGTTGAGTATACTAGAAAAACGATGAGAAACTGAAAAAGTTTTGCTAAAAAAGAAACTCATGGAAACGTAAACTGAAGTATGGAAAAGAACGTAAAATGGAATAAGAGAAACGGAAAAACAATAAACACTGAGAAAAAAAAAGAAAATTGTACAAGGCAAAAAAAGTCAAACACAAGATCAACAAGATTAATGAACAAATGAGAAATGTCAACTGTACTATTCAAAATTACGAGAACTAAACAAATATAACTCAAACGCAAATACGTAAAACACACACACACACACACACACACACACACACACACACACACACACAACTAATAAGAACACAAGCAAGCTGACGATGCAAGGTGTCGGTAAATGAATAAAAATAAACAAGTTAAAACCATATTGGGAAAAACTAATATAACCATTGGAACGGGGGGGAAAAAAAAAAGTACAAGCAGAAATAAAAGATGTAAAAATGTCAATGTAATGAAATGGAAAATGCCCAACCATGTAAATAATGCAAAAATTGTGAGAAATTGACAAGTAACGAAGAAAAAAAAAACAAGAAAACAAGAAATAGACAAGGGAAGCAGACTATAGAACAAAAGTTATAAGAACAAATTAAACATACAGAAAAAAGCAATGTAAAAAAAAAAAAATCGTGTTTTATGCAAGGAAGAAGGAACCAACGCTAGAAACCCACAAGATTGTTCCCTCCAAGAAAAAAACAAAAACAAAACAGCCAAAGTCAAGACCCGTTCATTTCGAGATGCCTGGACACACTGCGTTTGATAAGACTGGAGGTCATAGGCAGTGGGAAATATAAACGAAAACAGTTCCAGAGTTGACCTGTTACACACGTGAAGGACTGGGAGATATGTTAGAGAAAAAATAAACGTAGAGGAAAAGAAATGAAAAACTAATTTAAACCAAAACTAAACAATCAGTAAGACTCACCAACGAAAAGGGCAAAGGAAAAATATGAAAAGAAACCAGTAACACGCGAGAGAGAAACCAGAAAAAAATACTGAAGACTCGTACCTAATCAATGAAGGTGAAAGGGGGAAAACTAGTAAAATAATAATGAAATATGGAAACAAATAAAATGTGAAAAATAGGGAAAAAATACAAAAATGAAAATTATGATAATAAAAATCAAAGAAACAAAACAAGCAGGGCAAATATATAGTGAATGAAAAGGGGGGAAACAACAATGAAAAAATTGTGAGAAACTGAAGCAAAAAGAAAAAAAAAAAAGCATAACATTACAGAAATGAAAAAAGGAATGAGAAGACAAACAAGAGAAAAACAACAGAGTCTGAAAAATGCAAAATGCTCGGGTGGAAACGGTGACCCTGCATTCTTTTTTTTTTTTTTTTTACATCCGAAAATTTATTGTTTCACGAGAACCTCTTTTAGGGAGGAAAACGAAACTCCATTTACCCTTCCACTATGACTATTATTATTATTATTATTATCATTCTTACATTATTATTATTATTATTATTATTATTGTTGTTGTATCATCATCATCATCATCACCTCCACCATTTCTTTTATTTACTTCCTGATAATTTCTGTGCTACAATGACTTCTTTGGGGGCGAAACAGGACCTTCACAATCCCCTTCACTACGATGAAAATTAAATACGAAAGGCAAAGACTGAGAACAGGAAAAATAATTGAAAAGAATGAAAACATTATAGAAAAAAGTTGCTGAAAAATGAAAAAAAGCAACAGAAACCGCGAAAAAAAAAAATAATAGCAAAGGAAAGCAAACAAAGGGTAGAAAAACTGTAAAAAGCTCCCGAGTAGAAAGTTCAGGTTTACACGGAGACCATTATTATTATTATTATTATCATTATTACTATTACTGCTACTATTACTACTATCATCATCATTATTCTTATTAATTTTTGGTGCCTCCGAAACAACGTCTTCAGGTGCGACCATCTACGACCGGAGTATACCTTAAAATAATCCTTTCGTTATCAAAGACGTCTTATTTAATTCTCTCAATCCCTAAACGACTTTATCCACCTTAGGAAATATTTCTTATGTTTAAGGGGTTCGAAAAGTCAATCTAAAGGCGAATGAGCTCATTTGGAAATAGCAATAAAACAACAATAATAATAATATAATAATAATAAAACTAATAACGAAATATGATGCCTTTATTTCATGCTGGCTACTTCCGAAAAACTTTATTTGGCTAAACAATAACACCTACGACAGGAGGTGAATAAAATGAGGCTATGAAAGAAAATAAAGCAATAATAATATGGAAAGGAAAGTGATAAAAAAGAAAAGCATACAATGTGTAAAGATAAAAGCAAGACAGACAGAGAGAGAGAGAGAGAGAGAGAGAGAGAGACGAAAATGAAAAAGGCAGCAAAGGTATATTGGATTCACGTACACAAACCTGTAAAAATAAAAGCTAGTAAATAAAAGACGAGGAATGGATAAACTAACATGAAAGAGACGAGAAATCGAGTAAAGAACACACACAAAAAAAAAGGGGGGATGAAATATACATAAAAAAGGAGAAAAACTAAAAATATATGGAAATACATAAAAAGGGGAATAGAGAAAAAACTGAAAAAGAACATAAGGAAATTTAAAAAAAAAGAAAAATGAGAAAAACAAACAAATAAAGGAGAAAATTAGAGAAAACAGATACAGGAAAGTAAGAAATACATATAAAAAAAGGAGAAAATTAGATAAAAGGGAAAAATATAAAATACATAAAATGGAGAAAAATTTAAAAAACAAAAAATACATACAAAAAAGGAGAAAATCAAAGAAAAAATAATAAACTAATAAATCACGTAAGACTAAAAAAAAAAAAAAAAAGGGGGAAAAAGAAAATAATCGGGCATACAAGAATAAAGATGAAAAGAAAAATGGTAAAGAACTACAATAACAGAAAAAGATGTGAATTGGAAAAATATACCAAAAAAAAAAAAAAAAATGGTGAAAGGGGAAATGAAACAGGATAAAAGGAAGCACTAAAATGTCACGCAAAAAAGAAAAAAGATGAAGAGGAAGAGGAAGAAGGAAAAAAAATGAAAGAATGAACGACTGAATGAATGAAAATATGCAAGAAAGGGGACCATAAAACTGAAACTAAGAAAATACTAACACGTAAGAGAAAAAAAATGAGAAATAAATATAACAAACAAGGGAGACCACCAGGTAAACAAGATACGACAAGGACGGGATATGAGGAATTGAGGAAAGATAGTACTTGATAGATAGATAGATAAATAGATAAACAAACGAAATGAATATTAGACTTTACACGTATTAAGAAGAGAAAGGAAGATTATAGGATAAGAAAAAAAAAATTAAGGACATAAACGATGAAAAAGAAAGTAATACGGGTAAATACAGAAAAGGAACAAAATCAAGAAAAACAGGCATTGAAGATAGAAAAGCTCACGGAAAATACAAACATACGAGTAAAGATCCAAGCCAGAAAAATACAAAATAACATCACAGATAATGAAGAGAAAAAAAATATATATGGACAGCACATGTAAAATGACTGGAAAAAAAAAAAAAAAAAAAAAAAAATGCGGGGTAACAAACACGTAACTGTGGAGTAAAAGCATATGGAGAGAGAGAGAGAGAGAGAGAGAGAGAGAGAGAGAGAGAGAGAGAGAGAGAGGCCAATTAAATGACAGGGAACTGAAAATATAAAATGAAGAGAAAGGTACAGCTAACATGCCGTAAAAAAAAAATAAATAAATAAAAAGGAGGGGTGTTGGAGTAATAACTATACCCTGGAAAAGTTCATTAGATTTTTCAAGAATATATCCAAAACATTTTACTCTATTTCCTGCATCCGAAAGACAATTTTACGTATCGAGGGTCATTCATGTCTATTCCTGCATTAAAAAAAAAAAAAAAAAAGGTATATGTCGCATTCTCATTTCATTATTGCATCCGAAAGACAATTTTTATTTCGTTGAGGGTAGTTTTAATTTTGTACCTGTATCCTAAGGGCAATTTATACCGCAACGACGAGAGTATGTATTATTTTAATACTGCATCCCAACGAAAATTTTCTACCGTATTGAACTCGGAAACACAATATAAAATAGAAAAGATAAAAAAATAAAAATAAAAAATAAAAACGCTGCCTCCAGTACGTAAACACCCGGATAAAGAAAACGAGAATGGGGGGGAGGAGGGGAGGGGGGACTATCACAAAAAAAAATGGAAGCCCGGCGGCGAAAGAAAACGGGAATTTCCATAGTAATAGAAAAGTAAAGAGTCCAGCTCCAACATTAGCATAGAACGGGGTGGGGTGTGGGTGGGAAGGTGGGTGGAATGCAGTGTAAAATCGAGTGTAGATGAAAAAAGGGTGTGATAAGGTGCTTGGAGAGGGGAAAAAAGGGCGAGATGGTGTGTGATATGGGTGGGAGGGGGAAAATAGGTAGGATAAGGTGCTTGGCAATGGGGAAAAAGGGGTGGGATGGGGTGTGAAATGGGTGAGAGGGGGATTAATGGTGAAATAATTGTGTGAGTATAAATTGGTGTTGAAATCGTGGGGATGGACTGTTTGTGGGTGGGATGGGGTGACACACACACATACACAAACATACACACACTGCACATATACTCACATACACACTTAGACAATCAGGCATATATTAAGTCTCTCTCTCTCTCTCTCTCACCTGTTTGCGTGGATTTGTGTGTGAAAGTCAGGCACGTTTGAAAATACAGCCACCCAGCTCCCCCCACCCCCCACCCCGACACCCACACCCACACAGAGCCACCTACTACGCACACACACACACACACACACACACACACACACACACACACACACACACACACACACTCCAAAAGCGTAGGTTTGCGTGCGATTGCAGAAAAATGTAAGCGACCAACAGAACACACGCACTTCGTTAAGGATTTTATGAGAGAGAGAGAGAGAGAGATCGACCTGAACATCTTTACCCTTCACACCGATGACATTATTTTTAGCACATTCCCGCTACCTACAGACGATTTTACTCAGCTCTGGAGAAACTTTCCGAAGCAGGGGGTTGGAAATAGTCTTCATTAACGCCTTCACTGGTATAAGTTTTTTTTTTTCCCGAAACAGAATAAAATCGTCTCAGAAAAATAAAATAAGAACCAAAATAAAATACCTAACCAGAATAAAGGAGTTACCGTCGAATAAAATCGTCTATGAATAGCAGTAAAAGAATCGTCTGTGAACAGCAATACAAATAAAATCGTCTGAGAATATGAAAAACATAAAATAACTAAAAGGAATAAAGGAGTTAAAACGTCTAACTTTACTAAAATCGTCTAAGAATAGCAATAAAAAAGAAAGAAAAAAATTAAAAAATACCTCACTGGGATTATATAAGCTGAACCTCTAATCTGGTGACGATTTCTTTTTTCATATTAGTAATTCCACAACCAGACGATTTTCTTCAACTCAGAAGGATACGCTGGGAATGGAGGGATAGTGAAAGGATATACAAAAGCCCTCCAGCTAGAATCGTTCATCCTGGGCTTAACACAATCGTCTGGGGAGGGCAGAAACAAACTGTACGTCATAGTTCTGAAGGGATGAAAAGAGACTGTTCCTGACACCAAAGCTACGGCCGGTGTGTGTGTGTGTGTGTGTGTGTATATATATATATATATATATTTATATATATATATATATATATATATATATATATATACTGTGTGTACAGTGATTCTGATCTGATCGGATCAGATTGAATGAATGCCTAGGTGGTTAATTAGCTGGCTGATTTCTGATTGGCCGACTCATTATCTGAAGAGATTGTGTAACTACCCCGTTATCTTCTTGTCCTGATTATGGAATGGTTGATTACCTCTCTCTCTCTCTCTCTCTCTCTCTCTCTCTCTCACACACACACACACACACACACACACACACACACACACATTCTTACTGTGAACTATGACAACCCACCTACTCTGATTCTGCACTGTGTGCTCTGAATGGACGGTCTATCTGATATACCGTATGTGCTTATTTTGACACCGAACTATCTAGCAACTCTACTCGTCAGCTATCAACTTCTGTGGTTAATATGACTGGATTTTCAATTTAACCATAAAGACTTATTGGGAATTAATTACATTTTTTCGCTGTAACTGTCCGATCATCCGTTTACTCAGCCAGCTGTCATATACTACAACTTTGAGGGTCGTGTTGTGTCTGTCTGTCTGTACTCTAATGGTTATATGTCTGATTAATAGGTGCTTCTGATGGTGTCTTTATATATTGGTTTTTATAATAGTGAGTTATCAATATATCCGGGTTTTATAATAGTGAGCTGTCTATATGCTTTTTTATTGTCTCTCAGCTGTCTAATCAAACATCTATTCCACTGATTCACTGCCTAATTAACTACCTATCAAGATGAGGCCCTAACTAATCAGCCAGCTACCCTGCCAGCACCATGCCTGTCTACCGTGAAGGCGTGGTATGTGTGATGAGGTGCCTGG
>NC_137050.1:6331170-6371170 GCF_032717465.1 Coenobita brevimanus
CCCACGTCCATAACACGCTCCTTCACCTCACCCACACACTCTTCCCCCCACACACCATTCCCTCCCGCCAACACCCACCCACTCTCTCTCTCTCTTGCTCCATTCTCTTCTCTCCTACCACTTCCATTCTCCTCTTCCTCCCTCAACTGAACTCTCTCCTCATCCCCCTCCTTCCAACCCTCACACACACACACACACACACACACACACACACACACACACACACACACACACACACACACACTATTACTACCAACAATAATACACTCACATACGCAACACCAACACAACAAACTTACTGTAAATTCACCCAGGCTAATAAACACGCCCCCTCACCCCTCCTTCGCCCCCTCCCACCTCCCATCCTCTTCTTCTCCTACCCTCTCCTCCTCCTCCTCCTCTTCTTCCTTCCCTCCTCCCTCTCCTTCTACTCCAACCTCCAACCTCTACTCTTCCTTCACCTCCACCCCATTTACCTCTCACTCTCCTTGTCTCTCCCCTTCCCCTCTTTCTCTCTCTTTCCTTCTTCTTCACTCTCCTTTATTTGTACCCCTCCCTTCAACTTCCACTCTTCCCTCCTCTTCATCACACTCACCTCCTCTTTCTCTCCCCATCACCTATCGCACTCTTTCCTTTCTCCTTCACCTATTTCACTTCTTCCTCTTTCTCTCTCTCTCCCTCCTCCTCTTCTCTCCTCCCGTTCCAGTTCGCCATCCACCCCTATATTCCCCCAGTCTCTCTTCATGTACCCCTCCCTTACCCCCTCCCTCTCCTTTCCCTTTTTCTCCCTCTTCCCTCACCCCTCAAATAAAACACACCCTCCACTACTACTACTACTATTACTACTACTACTGCTGCTGCTACTACTACTATTACTACAACTACTACCACTGCTGTTGCTGCTGTTAACAAGTACATCCTCATATAAACATCACTACAACCAACTTACTGTTAATTCACCCCGGCTAATAACACGCCCCCGTAATTAAAACAAGATAATAGTGTTGTGCTGAAGCGCGCCAGAGCTTTTTTCTTTTCTCATACTAATGTTTTCCGGTAATATTTCTCGGTAGCTCATTTATTCCGCAAAATTTTATCGGCAACTCATTCTGACAATTTACATGGGTTCAGTAGTTTTTTAAAACAATTATTTACTTTCCACCTCCCCTCTTTTCCAACTAATTTTTCGTCATTTCATTTGTAACTTACATCTGCTAATTTACTGACAACCTACTTTGGTAAAGTATTTCACAACTTACTTTTGCCAAATATTTTCCAACAAATTATCATTAACTTTTCAACAACTTATTTCTTTCGGAAACTTAATTTTTTCCACAATTCTTGACTATTTCTTTATTACATATTTTCCCCCACTTTCTATGACAAATAATACTGCTATTTTCCGGGCATCTCATTTTCCCACTTTTTTACGGCAAGTTACGGTTTTTTTTTTCACAACTTCAAGAACATTAAAGAATTTATCTGCGATTCTTTTTCTCATAACTTCAATTTTTTTAAGGGACTTATTTTACTCTGCAATTTTTTTTCATAACTTCAATTATTTTCAAGGACTTATTTTACTTTGTTGTTTTTTTTCACAATTTCCATTATTTAAAAGGTCTTATTTTACTCTGCGATTTTTTTCACAATTTCAATTATTTTAAGGGATTTATATTACTCCATTCTTTTCATAACTTTAATTACTGTATTTTAAAGGACTTCGTTACTCTGCGATTTTTTTCACAACTTCAATTATTTTAAAGGATTTGTTTACTTCCAACCGTGGCCTTGCATAACTGTTGGCTGCCTGACGAACGACTGGCGTGTTTTAAAGGCCCTTATGGTGTAATTAGCTCGTTCAATGGCCCTAAAACTGACATATACAGAGGAATGGTTGTTATTAAGGCCATACACACGCACATAAACGCACACGTGAAGAATGAGCCTACTTACACACACACACACACGCACACGTGAAGAATGAGCCTACACACACACAAACACACACACACACACACACACACACGTGAAGAATGAGCCTACGTACACACACACACACACACACACACACACACAGGATGGTTCTAGTTATTACTGTATACATAAATACTCATCCACGCCAGCGCACACAGCTTACAAACTTATATTAATTCTCTCTCTCTTACACACACACACACACACACACACGCGCGCAGCTTACAAGCAAGGTCTGATTATATCCCCCCCCCTCTCTCTCTCTCCAAAACCAACATCACCCACGCCTAATCGATCCCCAGCATTTTGGATCCGTTAATGAACACTATGACGTCAGGTAATTACTCTACTCCCACTTAATGAGGCTATTAGCACGGTATATAGCCACCTCAAATTTTCCTTCAGTCACCTACACACAGTCTGATCGTCCCTCGTCGTCGTCATCATCATCATAGTCACGTATTCGCTACCTAATTCTTTTCTTCTTCATCATCAGTAATCATCATCATCAGTCATGTCCTAGCTAACTCCTTCTTCATCATCATCATCATCATCATCACCACCACCACCACCACCACCACCAAAACACCCACACCTAATCAACTAATTCTTCCTCCACCCCCATTTTGACCTGTTGACCTACACTGGCCCAATCTCGCTAATTATTACCCTACATCCAATTCATTAGGTTAGAGGGGCAGTGTAAAGCCACCATAAATCGCCCCTCACACTTCCATACGCAGTACCTACTTCATCACCATCATCATAACAGAATAATAATATCAACTAATAATAATAGTAGCAATAAAAATAAAAATAATAATAAAATAATACTAACAATAATAATAATAAATAAATAAAATAATAATAATAACAATAATAATATTAATAATAGTAACAACAACACTTATAACAACACATAATAACAACAAAAATAATAAAAATAATAATAATAACAAAGCACATTTAGTAACCACATTTCAAAGTACATTTAACAAGACTAAATGAATCTCACTAATTATTATCCCAAGCTAAATTATCCTATTAGCAAAGTCAAGGAAAGGAAATGCATCGCTCACTTAATTACCTGGTACCTATTTTTCACCGTAAATTAAGCAAATGTGTCGTAATTTCACTCATTATTACTCTACACCAAATTAATTATGCTATTAGGGTAGTAAAAAAAAAAATGGAAGTTTCTGGACACTGAGGCTAAAGCTCTTTGTGTGGTGTGGAGTGGAGTGGAGTGGAGTGGAGTGGAGTGGTGTGATGTGATGCGGGTGTGATAGGTTTGCGATATGGTGTGGTGTTGATACCGTAATGGCAGAATAGGACAATACTGCGGTTTACACTCAACAGCACTTCTTCGTGACCAGCACCATTTTCTAGCATTATTCTCTTGCTACGACTCTGGTCAAGACGGAGAGACGGCAATTTTAGGCCAAGTTAAAGTAAAATGAGTACAGCACAACCCCCCCCCCCCCAAAAAAAAAAAAAAAAATCTACGTAATCATTCACACTCAGATACTTGGCAATTGATTTTCACACTGAAATAAATGCAGCAACCTTTACAATATTTACCAGAGAAACGAAAAAAAGTATCATCCTTAACAGCCTTCAAAATTATTTACGGAAAAAATGCACAATTCTGAATTCCGTATCTTGCTATTAAAAAAGTATTACTACAGATAAAACACAGTAAAAAACATTGCTCGGAAAATTATTAGGGAGCACATTAACAGCAAAGAAATATTAGAGAACAAATGAAAACAAAAAACTACGAAAACACAGGGAACATTAAGAGAAAAAATTATTAGAGGATATAAGAACATAAAACCAGAACAGAACACAGACAACACTGAGACAAAAGTTAGAGGGCAAATAGGAGAACACAGTGAGAAAAAAAATATATATATTGTTCACAGTCGCATAATCAGTACCGGGTTACCTTTCCCAGTGAATCTAATAACGCATGCAAACGTCATCCCAAACGTACCGTAATCCCACGGGTTATTAATCTGAACCAAATTAATCCATTCAGCTGGAGTACAGTAAATCATTTTTTATTTTACTGCTACCATTTCCTTTCTTTACGTTAACGGCCTAAAACTGCCGTCTCTCCATTTCGTATCCTGTGTTGTAACTAAAGATGAGCACTAGAATTTGGTGCTAGTCACGAAGAAGTGCTATGGAAAGGATGCAGAGTCATAGTATATCAGCCTTAAGCAATTTTCTTTTTTTTCCAATCATATTTTGGCGCAGATATAGGGGTTTATTACGGCTAAGTCAAAACCCTTACTATCCTAAGCTGAATAATTTCTTCATGACAGCAGGAATAAAATAAAGATGCTCAGTCTGAAGAGGATAATGTTGTACTGTGTGTGTGTGTGTGTGTGTGTGTGTGTGTGTGTGTGTGTGTGTGTGTGTGTGTGTGTGTGTGTGTGTGTGTGTGTGTGTGTGTGTGTGTGTGCGTGTGTGTGTGTGTGTGTGTGTGAGAGAGATCAATTGCCATATTCTCCATATATCTAACTATGCAGTGACCTTCAGCATGATTTAGAGGTTTTCAAAAAAAAAAAAAAAAAAAAGGAGAGACAGACAGAGACAGGCAAATAGACGGATAGATAAATAGATAGACAGACGGCTAATACACATTTTTCACTGTCAAACCCTATCACCCAATATAAAAGGCATGACAATTAAAAACCGGACGCATATATACAGTATATATCAATGGGGTGAGTGACCTGAGAGGCAGAAACGACAAGGGAAGAGAGAAGTATGCACGAAGTGGTGAGAGAGAAGCGTGGAAGGAAAGGAGAAGTGGTATCAGAAGTGTGGAAGGGGAAGTGATAAGAGAGATGTGTGGAAGGAGAAATGGTAAGAGAGAAATATGGAAGAAGTGGTAAGAGAGAAGTGTGGAAGGAGATGTGGTAAGAAAGGTGTGAATGGAGCAATGGTAAGAGAAGTGTGGATGAAGTGGTAAGAGAGAAGTGTGGATGGAGAAGTGTGGAAGAAGTGGTAAGAGAGAAGTGTGAAAGAAGTGGTAAGAGAACTGTCGACACAAGTGGTAAGAGAAGTGTGGAAGCGGAAGTGGTAAGAGAGAAGTGTAGAAGGGGAAGTGGTGAGAGAGAAGTAGGAAAGAAAAAGTAACAAGATGGGGAATAGATGGCAAAGGTGGGGGGGGATGTAAAACAAGAAATATTCGTATGGAGAAAATGGGCAATAAGTAATAAACAGATTGGAAGCCGAGAGAGAGAGAGAGAGAGAGAGAGAGAATGAAAGGAAGGGGTGACTAAGGGATGACTAGGGGGTGACTAAGGGGAGTAAAACTATAAATATCGATATGCAGACAATGGGTGAGGAAAGGTGGTAAACAGATCGGATGGAGTGAGACGAAAGAGGTGACGAGGAAGAGATGGAAAAATGTGTGTGTGTGTGTGTGTGTGTGTGTGTGTGTGTGTGTGTGTGTGTGTGTGTGTGTGTGTGTGTGTGTGTGTGAGAGAGAGAGAGAGAGAGAGAGAGAGAGAGAGAGAGAGAGAGAGAGAAATATGAACGAGATTACAGTATGAAAAAAAAATTGAATGAACGATAAGTAAAAATGCAATGAGCGAGATACTATAAGAAAAAATGGAATTAACAAGAAAAAATGGAATGAAGATTATATGAAAAAATGGGAGGAACGAGAATATAAGAAAAAAATAGAATGAACGAGATTAAAGAAAAAATGGAATGAACGTAGTTAAAAGAAAAAATGGAATGAACGAGAATAAAAGAAAAATGGAATGAACGATTAAACAAATGGGATGAGCGAGACAAATAAAAAAAAATTGAATGAACGATTAAAAATTGTCAGTTACCTGGAATTACAAAACATCTCGAAAACAGAAAAAAAAAAAAAAAAAAAAAAAAGTCGCTCGTTAAAAAAAAAAAGTTGCATTTGTCTGTTAGGCAACCCAGATTTTTCAGACGCCAAAATATGAACAAATATTTTTTTTTATCGGAACCCTAAACTACAGGTAAATAAATAAATAAATCTATACATAAATACCGAAAGTATCAGTCACAAGTAAAAAAAAATTAAGATACAGAACATCCGAATAAAAATTGCTCATCAAAGAAAATATAATGATCATATTTAAACATACCCAGAACTACCAAAATATAAAATGAAAGAAGGAAAAGAAAGACACGGAAGGAAAAGAGAGACATGGAAAGAAAAGAAAGACGTGAAAGAAAGGAAAAGAAAAAAAAAACAAATCATATTAAAAAAATGGTTTACGTTCAAAGTCAAAGAACATCTCGGTAAACAGGTACAACTAAATCTTTCTTTGACTGTCAGAGGTAAATATTCACCAAATAACGCTAATGATACTCCTAATTACCTGCTTCCCTAATGACCTGAGACCAAACCAACCTTAATGGCGGCCTTTTAATTTTCTGCCTCCATGACCTGGCTTTTGGGGGGAACGTCCGTGCTCTTACCTCTGAAATAAATAAATAAATGAAACAGATTAATAAATGTGTAAAGTGTAATCAGTGAGCAAAAAGGTAAATATCTAGAGCCCACACACACACACACACACACACAAAATACATAACGCGGAAGTAATGATAATGTGAACTGAAATACAAGCCAACTAGGTCACTTCCCACGTCCAGCTGAGAGAGAGAGAGAGAGAGTTACGGTAATGTCGATCAATCTGTCCCATTTTTCACGCTTAATCTAACTAGTGTACAAAATAAAGCCATCAAGCTGTCAGGTCTGACGCATCTACACATGATTTTTGGGGTCATGACCCGTGGGAGTGGATCAACAGAAATTAGTATCGTAATGATACCGGAAAACAGCGCAGATGGTGTAGTAGTAGTAGTATAGTAGTAGTACTGTAGTAGTAGTAGTAGTAGTAATAATAGAAGATTCATTTGGATCGTGAACCCATTGGAATGCAGCCAAAGTTATCCTTCTGCAGTCCACCACCCTCCTTATGGGGGATAGGGAGTGATTTAAGGGACGCTTGTATAACCAGGCAGTGGAAATGCCAAGTTACAATAATGCCACCACATGAAGGCGTCCCTCTCCAGCACAGATGAGGTAAAAAAAAAAAAAAAACACGCTGTCACAGAACTATGGACGGCATTCAAGGTACCACGAGAGGCTTCTTAACGTCTCTTCCTTGGCGATTTTTTTTCTTTTTTTGCATGTTACACCTGGATATTTTCTAGTATGCTTATCGACACAGCTTGCATCAAAGAGGATATTAAGGTGCAACAGGGGAAATAAGTCGCTGAGGAAGAGGTGTTACGCAGGGCCACTCAAAAGGCGACCCTGGATCACTCACAAACCCATTTTCCGAATTGGCGCCCTTGTCGGGGAGCAATAAACCCCTTCATTACAATGCCGTCTTTTATCCTACTCTTGTTACCATCACGCTATTTAATTCACCTAAAGAGAATTATTTTGTTGTGATGATTAATACCAGTATTTTTTTTTTTACATTAATGAGGCCCAAACTGTCGTCATTTTACATTAACCTGGCCCAAATTTTCGTTTTTCCACTAGCCTGGCACAACTTTATGTCTTTTTGTAGCTTATTTCATGGATCTCAGCGACAGGGAAGAAAAAAATGATGTGGCTCTGCAAGCTTTCCACGGCATCATACTGTATACCGCTTTTACTCTCACCTGCTATAAAACTGCCATCTCGATATCTTCAACGCCTTTATAACAACAAATTAGCACTGGAAGACGATGCTAGCCACGAAGAAGTGCCGAGTAAAGGATGCAGAGAAGCAGTATTATCTCTCTCCCTCCAATGCCTTTCATGAAATAAGCCTTAAAATGACGAAAACCTTGGATAAAAATGGTATACTGCTAACCTTTTCCTACAATTCTGCGCTGATGATTGAGAGATAGCAATTCTTGACCAAGTTAAAGGAAAATGATTTACCAGGTATTGTGAAGGTTCTATTCAAATCCCTCCAGTTCCAAGTCTCGCTGAATAAAATCGTCTGGTGGCCGCAAGAACAATACTGAGATCGTCGTAGCGAAAGGGTTATGGGATCGACACAAATCTTTCAGCAATACGTACCTATACTCTGTTCACTTTACCTTGGCCTACAATTGCTATCCCTCCATCCTGAATGCTGAGTTATAGCAACAGATTAGCACCAGAATACGGTACTAGTCACGATGAAGTGCTATAGCGAGGATGTAGAGCCAGAGCATTGTCCTTTTCTGCCACTGAGCTACGTGAAACAGACTGCGAAAGGATGAAAGTCTAGGCCAAGTTTAAGCGGGTGAACTATATTTATTTCACGACCCCAGCCACCAACACACAAAACCAAACACAAAAACGCAGACCAACGAAACCAAATAAAAAAAACTAAAATACAGAAAAAGCAAGGACACGCAAATGGTAACGAACATACCCCAAAACACACACACACACACACACACACACACACACACACACACACAAAATTAGTTAAAGCAAAGTCAAATTAGCGAAAGCAGTGAGTCAATCAAAAAGGTAGCCAAAAAATTGACAAAACTTACAAAATGAAAAAAACAAACGAAAAATACAAAACCTAAAAAACCAGGCAAATCAACTATGAAAACATATTTTACACAAAAAGTACCAAACAAAATAAACAAGGCATTTTTAAACAAGACAAAACCAACATAAACATAATCAACCGAAATACACAAACAGGCCAACCTAAACAAGCAACCCTCCCCCCCAAACACCAAGGTTATCAATACAGGGCGTTAATTAATATGTAATTACTTAACGACCTGGCAGGTGATTAACGAGAGAAACGTCATTAACCACCCATGTTGCAACGATGGGATTAGGGAGTGGGTGAGGGAGCGGTGGGGAGTGGGGAGAAATGGGGGGGTGAATGTGTGGGAGTAGCTGGAACGTGGAGAGAGGTACGGTTGGGTATGTGGAAGGGAATTGGTGGGGAAGAGAGGAGTGGCTGAGAGAAGTGATGAGGGGAATGTGGGTAGGAAGAGTGGGGGAGTGGAAAGCAGGCGAGAAGGAGAGGGAAGGAAGGAGGAGTAGGAAAGAGGAAGTTGAAGTGGTGAAGGATGTGGAGAATAATGGAAGAGGGAAGGGAAATGGGGAGAGAGCACGGAATGGGGAGGAGGGAGTGGGGAGGAAGAAGGGGAGGGGGAATGAGAGGGTGACAGAGAGACGCCCAAGTGAGGTTGGGGGGGGGGAATTGAGAGGAAAGGGGGATGTAGAAGAAGGAGTGGAGAGATAGGAAAGTGAGAGGGAGAGGATGTGAAGACGGGGAGAAAGGACTGGGGAGAAGCGAAGAGGAGGGGAAGAAGAGAGGCTGGATGGGGAAGAGGTAAAAGGAGCTGAAGTAGGTGGGGAAAAGAGAATGACGAGAGGAAGTGCAGGGAAGCAGGGAAAGGTGAAAGGGGAGGAGGGGTGAAGCAAAGGGGGATGGGGTAAGTGGAAGGGAAGTGGGGCTGGAAGGGGGTGAAGTGGAGGAGAGAAGGGCTGGACGGGAGGGAAAGGGAAGTGGGGTGGTTGGGAAGTGGGAAGGGGGAAAGGAGGGAATGACAATGGATCATCTTGTTTGAGGATGTTACCAATCTCTCTCTCTCTCTCTCTCTCTTCTATCTCTATCTATCTATCTATCTATCTATCTCTCAAACCACACCCGTCAATTGTTTTTCCTCGTCGCTCCTCACCGTCCCAGGCCATGTTTTTTCATTCGCTCAGTCCTCTGTTTTCCCTGTCGCTTTTTATCTCTTCTTTTTTCTCATCTTAATCTATTTTCTTCCTTCTCCAAATTTATTCTTTTCTCTCCCAGCTACCCCATCCTTACCTCTTTACTCTCTTCCTCAATTTTTATTTATTTCTACTCTTCTTTACCTTCCTCTTGATCTTATTTCATTATTATACTCTCTTCTCGACCATCTGTTTACCTTCTTCATCTTTAATTCCCCTCTCTCCATCATTTTCTTTCCTCCTTTATTAAATACTATCTTCTTCATTTTTAATCTTCCTTTCTCTCTGCGTTCTTCTTCTATTTCTTGTTCTCTTTTTTTTCTGGTTTTACATCATCTTTAGCTAATTTTTTTTTTCTCTTACTTTTGCTCTCTATCTCACTTCTCCATCTTTATTCCTCATTCCTCTCCCTCACCTTTTACCCTTTCCTCTCTTTTACGTCATTTCCTCCATCTTCATTCTCTCTCTCTCATTATCACACGACCATCATATCTTCCTCCGCAACTGGCTTTACAAGACAGTGCCACTCTCAAGTTTCCTCCTTACTGCCTGTCTCTCTCTCTCTCTCTCTCCTGCATATTCATCCGGTTATTCAATTCCCCTACCCTCTCACCAAACTCCACTCTATCCCACCTTGCCTTCCACCCATCCACCCAATAACTGAACCTTCCACTCTATCTATCTACCTACACTACACCAATTTATCTATCCATTCACTATCTACCGGTATCTATCTGTTTGCCTACCTATTTATCTATCTATTCACCCATGCATTACCTACCTAATAACTGAAACACTGGTCCCTTTTCATCCATCCACTTCCAAAAACATATTCTCCAATCCATCCATCCACCATCCACGCATCCATCCGTCCACCATCCATTCCATTCCTCTATCCACTCACTCATCCATTCTTTTATCCATCAGCACAATTGACCTCGATCTCTCCTCTCTCCCTACCTCCTTGCCTCTCCTCCCTATCTCCCTCTCCCAGCCAATTTCACAGGGGAGTGGGAACTATGTTAATAACTGGGGTCTGGTTACTCTCACCCTCCCACTTCCTCACCATATCTCTCCCTCACACTACCGCTCACTCCCTCTCCCTCACACTTTCATTCCCTCTCCCTCACACTACCTCTCAATCCCACTCATACTACTTTTCACTCCCTCTCCCTCCTACTACCTTTCATTACTCCCTCACAATACTCTTACTCTCCATCCCTCACATTACCTCTCACTGTGTCTCCCTCTCCTTCACCCTTCCTCTAATTCTCTCTCTCTCTCTCTCCCCAAGCTATCCTTATCTTTAGCTCACAGAATCAGGTATCAGAAACCTCTCTCTCTCTCTCTCAGCTATCCTTATCTTTAGCTCACAGAATCAGATATCAGAGGCATCATCATCTTAGTAACAAACAGCCCCTTAAGGCCCTATAGATCTGATGCTCTCTCTCTCTCTCTAACTACCCTGTCCTGTGACTTAGCCTGACTGAACCGAACACGAGAAACTTCGTACAGCTAATGTTACACACGCTCACGACTCTCTCTCTCTCTCTGTCATTCTCTCTTCCCCTTCCTCTTTGTATATACCCCCCCCCCCTCTCTCTCTCTCTGTCAATGTCATTCCCTTTTCCCCTTTCCTCTCTCTCTCTCCCTCTCTGTCATTCCCTCTTCCCCTTCCTCTTTGTTCTCTCTCTCTCTCTGTCAATGTCATTCCCTCTTCCCCTTCCTCTTTGTATGCCTCTCTCTCTCTTTCTCTCTCTCAGTCATTCCCTCTTCCCCTTCCTCTTTGTATGCCTCTCCCTCTCTCTCTCTGTCAATGTCATTCCCTCTTCCCCTTCCTCTTTGTATGCCTCTCTCTCTCTCTCAATGTCATTCTCTCTTCCCCTTCCTCTCTGTATGCCCCCCTCCTCTCTCTCTCTCAATGTCATTCCCTCTTCCCCTTCCTCTCTGTATGCCCCCCCCCTCTCTCTCTCTCTCTCTCTTTCTCAATGTCATTCCCTCTTCCTCTCTCTCTCTCTCTCTCTCTCTCTCTCTCTCTCTCTCTCTCTCTCTCTCTCAAGTTAGCCTGACTGCACACACGTTAAACTTCAAGTCCAGTGTTACTCACATCCAATGCCAACTCTCGAGCGGAGGAGGAGGAGGAGGAGGAGGAGGAGGAGGAGGAGGAGGAGGAGGTGGTGGTGGTAGTGGTGGTGGTGGTGGTGAAGGAGGAGGATAGACTATAAGAAGGAAAATTAAGAAAAGGGAGTGGATACAAATAAAATACGAGGAACAACGTAAATAAAATTATCGGAGGAGGAGGAGGAGGAGGCGAAAAATGAAAAATTGTGCACGTAAAAAAAAAAAAAAAAAGGGACAGTGAAAGGAGAGACTACTGAAAGCAAAGAAGGGAAAAATTGAATGAAAAAAGTGAGAGAAGGCAAGAAGAAAGGACAAATAAGAAGAAGGGCAGTGAAGGAAAAAAAAAAAAAAAAGGAATAGGTCATGAACCAAGAAGGATCTGTAAAAAAAAAAAAAAAAAAAAAAAAAAAAAAACGGAAAGAAGGAAAACAAGGATGGAAGAAAGGAAGGATGGATGGAACGAAGGAAGGATGGGAGATTACGAGAAGCACGAGATGTATTAACAAGAATGAGCAGGAGAGAGCAAATAAAAAACTGAATGAATGAATGAAGTGAAGGAAGGAAGGACGGATGGCAGGAAGGAGTGAAGGATGGAAGGGAAGAACAATGGTGGGAAGAAACGACAAAGAATAAAAGACAGACCGAAACAAAGCAAAGAGAAAGAAAAAAAGAAAGGAGGGAAGGAAAATGGGAAAGAAGGAGGGATGGAAGGAAGGAAGGAAAGTGTGGGGGTAACTTTGACAATGCGGACAGTAATGGACAACCTGGTGCAGTGAACCAAGGAGGGAAGAAAAACGATAAAGATGAAAGGAATCACAAAACAAAGGAAAGAAGGACAAAAGAAAATAACCTGAAAAAGAAAAAGGCAGGAGGGAAAAAAGGAAGGATAAAAAAAAAGAAAAAAAAAATGGTGTACAATCGAAATGAATGATGGACGACACGAAAATGAGGAGGAGGAGGAAAGTAGAACAATAATTACGAGAGAGAGAGAGAGAGAGAGAGAGAGAGAGAGAGAGAGAGAGAATAAATAACATCACAGAGTACACAAAGAAAAAAATCACTAAGAAAAGGGAATAATGGAGAATGTGCAAACTAAAAATAAAGAAAATAAAGGAGAGGAGTGGTAAGGACGCAAACAGATGAGAAAGCATAAACCGAAGTGGAGAGAGGGACTGAATAAGAAATGAGGTAAGAGTGAGAAAAGAGAGGACCCGAGAGAGAGAGAGAGAGAGAGAGAGAGAGAGAGAGAGAGATATGCGGGTGGATTAGGGGGGGAGGGGAAGGAGCGAATGAGCAGAGAGGGAAATTGGAAAATGATGAGGGAGGGAGGGAGGGAAAGACAGACAATGAGGAAAGACGAGAATGTGGGAAGGAGAAAAGAGAGTAAAGAGGAAGGGAGAGGGAGAAATGAATGCATGAGGAAGAGAGGGAGAGAAATGATTGAATAATGAGTAATGGAGGGAAATGAATGAGTGAGAAGGAGGGGAGGGAGAGCATCTCAGTGAATAACAAGAAGGAAGGGAGTGAAGTAAATAAGGAAGCAAAGAGAGAGAGAGAGAGAGAGAGAGAGAGACGAAATGCGCCATCTGAGACATGAGATTGCAGAGGGGGGGAGGAAAGGAGGAGGAGAATGAAGGGAGAGAAGGTCGGAGGAGGAGAATGAAGAAAAATCAGGGTGAGAGAGGGACGAGGAAGAGACTGAAGACGAGAGGGAGGAAGACAGGCGGAAGAGAAAAACTGGAAGGGAGAGGATATATGTGGGAGAAGATAGGGATGACACAGGAAGGCAAGAAGAGAGAGTGAAGGAATAACAGAAAGGGAGGAGGGTAGAGGAGGAGGAGCATGAGTGGGGAGGGAGGAAAATTAAAGAAAGGGAAGACAAGGAGGACTACCAAGGAAAGAGTGGTGGGGAAAGTTAAGGAGGGAAGAGGAGGACTGGAGAAGGAAGGAGAGAGGGGTGGAAGGAAGGGGAGAGAGAGGGATAAACAAGGATGGATTGGGAAGGCGAGGGAAATGAAGAGGGAGGAGGGGGGGGGAGAACAAGAGGAGGGGTGCAGGGAGGAAAAAAAAAATAAAGCGCTGAGAGAGGTAGAGAGAACAAGGAGAGGGAAAGAGGTAAGGGCCAAGGAGAAGTAAAAGTTAGGAAGATAAAGAAAGAAATAGGATGGAAATGAAGAAGGAAGGAAGGAAGGAAGGAAGGTCTGAGGGAGGGAGGGAAGAAGGAAGGAGAGGGAAAGGAGTGAAGGAGGTAGGAACTCAATCTTGAGGGTGGAGTGGAGGGACGGAGGCTGAGAAGAGACGGAGGAAGTAAGAGGTTTAGTTAGGATGAAGAGCTGACGATGGTGTGTGTGTGTGTGTGTGTGTGTGTGTGTGTGTGTGTGTGTGTGTGTGTGTGTGTGAGAGAGAGAGAGAGAGAGAGAGAGAGAGAGAGAGAGAACTGAGATGCTGAAGAAAGTAAGGAAAAGAGAGAGGATGACGCGTTGGAGAAAGACAGGGAAGGAAGGGGGGAGAAAAAGAGGTGGAGGGAAGTAGGGAAAAAACGGGAAAGACGTAAGAAGAGACTGATACGAGAGAGAGAGAGAGAGAGAGAGAGAGGAAGGGAGAGAGAGAGAGCATAAGAAGGGATGTAAGAAAAGAAAAATTCGAGAACAGATGAACAGTTTGAGCTACAGAATGGGAAGGAGGGAAAGAAGGATGAGAAATGGAGAGGGAGAGAGGGAAGGGGAAGGAGACAACGATGGAGAGAAAAGAGGTGAGATGGGAAGAGAGGTGGAGAAGGTGAGGAACGGAGGGAGGGAGACCTGAAGAAAATGAACAAGGGAGGAAAGAGATCAAGATAGAGGAGAGAATGGAAGTAAAGAAACGGAGGGATGAAAGAAAGAAACCGACGGAAGAATGAGATAAGGAAACGAAAAATAAATAAATAAATAAGAATAAAGAAGGCGGGAGGGGACGAGGAAGCTGTCGGTGTAATCTGCTCAACTTGTCCTCCGCCATTACAACATAAAACCTTAGGACAAGTGCAGACAGGTGCACCAGGTGAGGCCCCACACAGGTTCGCACACGGGTCGCAAGTCCACACCGCTGCCCGTTTCGCACACCCTACATTTCAATTCGCACCGCTTCGATTCACACGCCCTACATTTCCACCACTTCAGACACGCGGCCAATTTCGCAAACTACCTCCCACCCTATGTACGGAGTCTCTGGTGGCTGAGTCGGTAGCGCTTGTGTCCACCAATCCTCCTGACCAGGGTTCCGCGTCCCATTTCGTTAAGGTGCCATATATCAAAAGCATCACTCCTCTGTTTCCTTTTCAACGATCACCTTTGACGATGACGATAGCCAGTGCACGAACCATATACATTAGCTTTTCGTGAAACTGATTACAACACACCGTACATCAACCTCTTCACTGCGATGACCTCTTACTGTATGCCATTCTTATCTCCAAACTATTCTCTCCATCCAAGGAAAATCACCTAGTAGTGAAGGTGTTAATGATGGCTGTAATTGACCCCTCCAGTTCAAAAGTCTACCCCAAGCTAACCAAAATCGTCTGGAAACAAGACTAATAAACAGGTCATCGAATAAATGGGGCCAACTTATTCTCGCTACAACTGGACACTTTAATTCGGCTTAGACTAAACTTCCCGAACTATTAAAGGTTAAATATGTGTCATTATTAACCCATTCATTATGAGGTCTCATCTAAGCTAAATAAAACTGCATGGAGGAGATAAAAAAATGTAATATATAGATCACGAAAGAGTAAAAGAATAAAGAAGAGAAAAGGGGAATTTAAAACGCATCCACGTAATGAAAGGAATTAGCACAGCAGGATAGAACTAGCAATTCCATGATTACCAGCTGAATACTATGACCATTCAGCCATACGCATTAAATCCCAATACAATCTCCCTTTACACAGTGGGTTCAAACCAGCGGACATTAGGATTACCAGCGCAGCATACACGTTAAATCCCACTACTATTCACCCTCTTATACAACGGGATCGAACCTGCGGACATTAGGATTACCAGCTCAGTATCATGATCACTCGATCCCCCCAAATGCCTCCCCTTATAGATCGAACTTATGGTATACTCTATTTATTTCAACCTGACCCAAATTTTCGTTCATTAGCTGCTGACTTCACGAACCTCAGTAGTATACAGACAAAATTACGGCTCTACAACCTTTCCATAGTACTTCTTCATGACTAGCATATTCTTCTAGTGTTATAGACTGAGAGATAGGTAATTTTGGCCAAGTTGGAGTAAAATGAGTACTGTAGACTATACCTTACTGTTTTCCCTTTAACTTGGCGCAAAATTTTCGTCCTTTTGCAGCTTATTTCACGTCGATGTAGCAGAAAAGGACAATAATATGGCTCTGCATCCTTTCCGTTGCACTTCTTCATGACTAGCATCTTATCCTAGTATTAATTTACTTGACTAGCATCTTAACCTAGTATTAATCTACTATTAAAACTCCACATTCAAGATGGAGAGACGGTAATTTTTGGCCAAGTTTACAGTAAAACGATTATACTAAGTCATTCACCTTTAGGATTTCGTTTTTTTCTTATATTCCTCAGGACTGATCTCACGTTGTAAAGTTGTTAATAAAGGGTACCGTATAATTCTCTAAACTCCACCATTTCGAAAACCCTCGTCCTAAGTTTCGTGAAATTATCTCGTGGCAGAAGAGGAAATAATAATAATAATAATAATAATAATAATAATGATATTATTATTATTATTATTAACTAACAATAATAATAATAATAATAATAATAATAACAATAATAATCATCATCATCATCACTACCACAACAACCATCGCAATAATAATAATAACAATAATAATAATCATCATCATCATCATCATCACTACCACAACAACCATCGCCATCATCCCCATCACTACCACCATAACTATCATCATCCTCAAAATCACCACCTTGCTGCAATACACAAAATGCGTCATAGGAGTCAAGTCTTTACAGTAGATAATTAGATTGATATTTTGACAGCATTAAAAAAAAAAAAAAAAATCATTGAACTCGGCAAAAACATGACTATTATTTTATTTATTTATTACCTCCACTGGCGAAGTTGGAGGAGGTTATGTATTCACCTATGTTTGTTTGTTTGTCAACACAATATCTCCAACAGTTCTCAATGAATTTTTCAATGAACTTTTGTGGAAGGGTGGGTCAAGGCCAAGAAAGAACTGATTAAATTTGGGGGCGGGTCCAGATCCGGAGTATCCTGCACAACACCTCCAAAAGTTCCCAAAGAAATTCAATAAAATTTTGTGGAAGACTGGGCCATGGGTCAAAGAAAAATTGATTAAATATTGGGGCAGATCTGAATCCTATGTATTCCACACAATATCTCCACGGATCCAGATCCGGATCCTTTGTAATGGCAATGGCATTGGCGGAGGTAAGCGCTCTCTAGTTCTTGCTGCTACCAGGCGTCTTTATTCAGCAGTCACATGGGATTAGAAAGAATAGGGGAGGCTATGTCTAGCCTATCCCCTTCACTTCAAAAGCCCTATCCTAAGGTCAATTATATCATCCGGGGAATGAATAAAAACATGCACAACCGTTATGATGTGGTTTGTACACCACACACACACACACACACACACACACACACACACACACACACACACTGAATTTGCACGTTTCGCATTCACACAACATAAATTTCGCAGTATATTATGCACGCAGGGTGATTTTTCAGTGCGACGCAGAGAAAACAAAATCCCTTGCATTTACTAATTCCAGCCAACTATTTTTCATAAACTTTTTTTTGCACTGGCCACCTAATGTTTCGCGCACAATGAATCCGACACTGGATTGCTTCACATTACATGGTCTCTCACACACACACACACACACACACACACGACAAAAATTACCCTATCTTCATTTCATTTTATTGTTATTTTCTCTTTCGAGGGAATGGTAGGGCTGGGGAGTGCAAGAGGGTGTAGCATGAGTGAGATGTCGTCACTGAGTAGGGACAGAAGTTTTTATGGGATAGTTTTAGACGGGGCCCACCTTCAACAAAAACATTAGACAAACAGACTAACAGACAGATAAATAGATAAACTGATAAATGACGCATCTCTGCTGGTCTCTCTCTCTCTCTTTTTCCTAAATCAGACAACTTTCCTTCCAGTTGCTTTCCTTTCCAAACTCTGCCTCAGTTTATCGACCCCATAAACAGCAACAGAAATCAGTAGTAAGAGGGTCTGATGCCTTTATACCCGTGGTCTTTGGCGTTCAGAGCTGTCGTATAAAGGATCCGAACCGCTCTCCTTCTGCTCTTTTGTTTCTAGTGGTGCTTAAGCCCTGACGTCTATAACCCTGAGCCTTGATGTTCGGTCCTGTCGTATAAAAGGATTTGAAAGCCTCTTGCTCGTCACCCGGGCACTGCAGTATTTAGTTTAACAGACATTTTACTTTAAAGGGATCACCGGAAACAGCTTTTCAGTTAAATTCCTCCTTTCTACATTTTTCTATCTCTATTTTTTGATGCAAGAATTATTTCCTACTGTTTTATTCCTAATGTAACTCTTGTGCCAGTATCTCCTCGGTTGCATACATCATTCTACCGGCACTGCAATAGCACTCAGTGCCATCACAAACAGTAATCACATGACCTGACCTGACCTGACCTGACCTAAGTATAATTCTGCATATGTGAGCATAGGCTCCTAGGAAGATTTTAGCAACTTTTGTCATTAAAAACCAAAATCTCTGGGCAGAACAAATGAGACAAACTGGATTTTTAAGGAACCAATAACAAGAAACAGACTTCACAATGGAAAAAAAAAAAATGACCACCATTAATCATCCTACACTACTTTTCCACCAATGACTGAATGATGCGGTAGGTGGGGTAACAACCATCCACTTACCAGGCTCTACACTGAGTGACAGGCCACTCACTTGACTCTACACCAAATGACAAGCTACTCAAGACTACACTGAATAACGAGCCAAAAGGTTTCTTGTAGCCCAAGACACAAACTACATTTGATTGTATTTATACAGCAAATGGACACTTGGTGATCTAGTGAGTTAGGGTGTTCCAACTGGATGCTGGAACTTACTGACCAAATTATACCTTTCTGGGGAAAGCAAAAGGTTGCTCTCGTTAAATATGTGTATTACGTAGACTAGCCCTAATTAAGAAATGAATGATAAACCAACTGGATGGAGTGAAGTAGCATCTAGACACAAAAAGATAAAGCATGAACACTATCAACAACATGCCCAATGAAATGGACCAAATAATCATTCAAACATCATTCAAGTCCCTCTACAGATCTAATCATCAGCACACTTTTTTTTCCATTCTCCCCTGGGAGGGATGTATTTTCTACACACAGTACAGTAATATATAACACATCCTGTCTAGAGTGCATTACACCCACATATACCCTTTTCACCACCCTATCTACATCTCTCCATATAACCATACTACCTGAGCATTCTCTCTTCTACTGTATCAACAACAGACTTCTCTACACCTAATTTTATACAAATCACATAAGGCTCTCTTTCTTCCCCAGAGCATTGTGAAATCCACACTTATTCTTCTATACAGTACTCCTATTTCCACCGCTTTTACTCTTGACTATGTACTTTCATGCCATCTCAAGTTCTCACACACTCAGTTTAATGCAGGCACTTTTACTTTAATGAACTCCTCTTGCAGCCTCCACACTCAGACTACTGTTTATTATCAAGGCCTATAAAGCACTAGTTGCCTTCCATTCAGTGTCCCTCCATTTCCTTTGTCCATTTACCTAGATGTAATACACTGTACTTAAATACTTAAACTCCTGCACCAATCTTTTCATTCACCAGTACATCATGCTGGGGGCCACTTTCTCTCTCTGCTACCATCACCTTACTCTTATGTACACTGATATTCAAAACATGGCACTCCCAGACATACACAAATGTATACCAGTTTGCAACTCTGGCCCATTAGCAGCAAGCAATGCAGCAGTATCTGTACACATATGATATGAGATCCTTCACCATTAACTACCAGCCTTATCCCTATCTCATTTTAAACATTACCCACAGTGCATTACAACCCAAGAACTCCTGTATGTGAAAATGGTAAAACATGAATGTTGCTTTATTAAAACCCACATAAATATAGGTACAAAGTGCTTGGATTCTAGTGATGCTGACATTTTTTCAGAAATTCTTCCCAATTACCCCAAACCCACTGAAACACAATACACCATACATAATAAAAACTTCTCATACAAAACAGTCCTCACAAACACTCCCAATAACACCACAAAGCTCCTCTAAGTTTTAACACTAATACATGTGATACCAAAGTTACATTATAAACTTACCACACCAGACGATCCAGATATGCCCGAGGTGATGGGTCATCTCCAAGCACAGGGTTAGTTGCCACCAGCCTCTTCAGCCAACTAATACAAAGCTTGCTTGATGATGAAAATATGACAAAAGCTCCTCAGTGACAAAAGCTGGGTCTGAGAGGTTGTGAATCTGGCATGTGGTTGGGGCCTGGCAGTGTATGGTTTGCCTGTTGACTGTCATCACCTTCCAACTGAATCTCAGAGGTGATCCACGCCATTTCCATCCCCGAGTCAGTCACGGCTTCTGGAAGATGGAAGGGATATCAGAAATACATACTGTATATACTGAACCTTGCAAGTACCGGTATTTCTTCGTCAAAAGAATGCAGAAGTGAGGGGGTGTTTGATGACAGGAAAATTATTTATAAGCTGAGATGCCTGCTTTTTAGGAACCACAAATGACCAAGGTTGTTATCTATCATCAGGGAAAAAAAAAAAAAAAAAAAAAACTACTTCCATTATGCCTCTGTATCTTTAATAATTTTATCTATTCAAGCAAAATCCTAAGGAGATATAACCCTTCCTACACAAGCCTAGCAGTGTTCAGTTCAGACATACCACATTATTTGCATTGCTCCAAACTGCTTTCCTTTCCCACCAAGATGCTTCATCTTATGGCCATATCTTTAAAACCTTCATCAGTGCTGGCAACTTCCTGGCAGGGAAACAGCAGGCAGTGGTGATGATTTTTTTTTTTTTAATCCATTTCCTCAGGGCTGACCAAGGTTTAACATGACTGAAAGCCAAGTAAAAACCCTCACAATTCATTTATTTACTTTTTTAATATGGAACAGTCATTACAATTACATGTTACATCAGTCACTTACTACCACAACTTGCAGGCCCAAAAAACTGTCATGGAAGGGCAAGTACAGTGGTTGCAAACTAAATCACCCACTGTTCTGCATGAGTCTTCCAGAGAGCTACAGTAATTATCTGGTTCATCCGACAATGTTGATGACTGCTAACTCTTGATACTGGTTATTCATTAGGTGGATGAAGGATGCCACATACCTCAATGCTCTGGAAATCATGAACCTCATCTACTGTTTGGAGTGCTTTAAGGAAAAGGGGAAATGCAGAGTTAAAATATTACTACAGAAGATTAACCATTAGTTACATAGCAGAGTGTTTGTGTGCGGCTTTCCTCCAAGAAGTGGGCAGTGGGCATACATATATAATATATATATATATATATATATATATATATAAAGCTTCAATTTGCAATACATTGATGTAGCAAAGGGCTTTTAAGAAATTAAGATGTCCATAATGAAGTTCATTCCTTCCAGTGCACTTAGCAAGAAAGATATTGCCACAACCTTTCTTAATGACTCTATGGCAAGAGCAGGAATGAAGTACTGTAATCTGTTGTGAAAATAATCACATTGGACAAGCTGCAATACAATAAGCGTGGAGGTACCACATGTGTTATTTGACATCCTGCCTTAGGATAGCTAGAGCAGATTGTTCTGGTGGGTGTGGGGAAGAATTGTAACTGAAGACCAGACCATCAGATATAACTCCCTTTGAGGAAAAATACATGTCAGCATCTAATGTCTCCCAGAGAACCAAGATGCGCCTATTTACACGATATGATGTAAAAAGTACCCGGCTGTTTAAAGCTTAATGGCAAACAAAAATTAAGATAACCTTTTAATTAGACAATCCAAGCCAACTCTTCAAATTTCAAGTTTACATAAACATTACCAAGCAACTGAGAAGTATACCAAGGTTAGATCTCAAACATGCAGAAGATATATACAGAAGGTCTTCAGAATTCCATGGTTAGAACCAAACAATGCCAAAGTTAAAGCAAAAGAATGCCCAGATTAGATTCAAAGGATGCCAAGACAGGGCTAAAGGATGTGACTGATAGGTCCAACAGATGCTAGGGTATGGTGTGAAGGATGCCATGCTGTGCAGCACTCTTGGATACCATAGGTTGGTGTTTTTTATCATACCCCCCCTCCTAAAAAAAAAAAAAAATGTCATGCACTGTTGCTAAGGTTAGAATAAAAACAATTATGAAGTTAGAGGTCAGGAGAATGCCATGGGTTGTCTTCATAGGACAGCAAGGTTATAGCCAAAAGACACCATGGTCATGTACACAGAATGCCAAGGTTAGGTCTGAAAGACACCAAAGTTAAATCCAAAGGATGCCAAGGTAAGATTCAAAGGATGCCAAGGTTAGATCCAAAGGACACCGTGTCAGGTCCAAATGACACAGTTAGGTATATTACGTTCACAAAATGCTGAGGTTAGAATTAAAGGATGTAGCTTTCCTAATTAGGTTTCTTCCAGTCACACTGTCTCTGTGTAAAACCCATAAATACATCATCTCAAAAAAGATTCCTGGTAAATGTGAAGAATAATGCCCCTTGTGGCTTTTTGTTGCTTTAGCTCTCTCTCTCTCTCTCTCTCTCTCTCCCACATTACCCAGTAGTGATACTGATGCATGGAATGGCCTCTGTACCTCAAAATGCTTCTGTGGAAACGTCTTTGTACTTTGTTTTACATCCTCTCTAGGCACTGACCAGTTGCCTTTATATGATGGTGCTGCGTACCCTGGGTGTAGCAGCTGTGACATCCATCCTTTCCTCCTCATATATCCCACCACTTCACCAAGGAGAAGGACCCTGGTGTGATGCTGTCTAGCACAAGGGTGTGCCACTTTCCTACACAGTGTATGTGCTAAACTGTACCTGTAGGAAGGCTAGTTGCTTACATATGGTCGACCAGTCTGCTGAGCCAGACAGACCAAGGTTAAACATCAACAATGACTAACTCTCCCACCTATGACACATTAATTATTCTCTGCCTGTCAAGTATGAGGGGTTGGGGAATACAATGTAATAAAGACTCCACTACCTTAATAAGCAGATCACAGAAAAGCATGAGGTCCTGAACACCACAAAACAAAACTCACTCATCTCCATCATAACATAGCTACCAGTACTGTACCCTATTAAATTTCAGAGGGTATATAAAAGCCTGCACAGCCTGGTAATCAAAAAGAGTACTTTAGGCTGCACACTCATACTGTGCTGGACTTTGGACCGAATCTCAGCTTGGGCAGTGATTACAGTACTGCTAATATATATGGGCCACCATTAAATATAGGGACAGAAAGCAAAGCATATTAAAATAAAAAGATTTCTGCACATTTGAAAAGCTTTCTGAATATGGTAAGAGCAAAAAACTCAAATCCATGGGCTAAAAACCACCTACGGTAGTGTAAGAGGTATTATACTACAGATTGTCAGTACAGTACAGCATTACATTTTACTTTAATTTTGAACTTTGTTTTTCTTGCCTTCACTGCTCAAAGAATAGTTCAATTTTTTCTTCATTCTCATGCTTCTGTAACTAAGATAATATGTTTGCATTTCTAAATATCATAATACAGGCGGGTCCCATTAAACAAGTGGGATATGGTAATGGAGGACAGCTTGGAGAGCGAAAACTTGTATAATGGTGTGAAAGATATGATGGTGAAAACTCGTATAACGGAGTGAAAACTTGGATTGCAAGAACTAGAATATCGGAGTGAAAAATAAGGTAGTGAAAACTCGTATAACGAAGCGAAAAATAGGACAGCGGGAACTTGAATATTGGAGTGAAAAATATGATAGTGAAAACTCGTATAGCCTAATGGAATGAAAAACAGAACAGCGAAAACTTGTATAGGCTACTGAGGTGAAAAACAGGATAACTAGAGCTCGTATAACGGAGTGAAAAAAGGACAGCGAAAACTTGTATCATGGAGTGAAAAGAGGATAGCAAAAACTCATATAACAATGAACATAATATGAGAAAAAAAGGGCTAGGTTAACTATTCCCCACAGCAACATCGGATTTTCATGCTCACATCACTGAATTTGGGTACAAATTGCCCATTGTCATATCATCATGTGGCTGATGCTCGTATAATTGGACCCACCTGTACAAGTATGGTAAATCAAAGGTAAGAAAACCTGCCTTGCATTATTTTTCCCATGACTTCTGTAATCTAAAATTGTGTAAAATTAGCTTGGATTTTACAATTTATATATTTTTATAATTTTTAACTGCCACTTATCTCCTTTGCCTTGCTTTAACCACAAGTGTATGAGATAGTAGGCAAAAATGGCTATATTGCCAAAACTAATTAATGGAGTGTCTCTCTTCCCATTTCAAAACAATATATATCAAAGAAAAACTTCATGAGAACTCCCATAACAAATTATGAAAAATTTTAAGGGATTAACTTTCATAATTGCACAATTCATTTATGACCCCCAGAAATAACATTTAAGTTACAAAAGAATGTATAATTCATTTAAGACAACAAAATTCTGCAGAAATAGCATTTATGTTAGTAAAGAGCACCACAATACAGTATATTGATGTCAGTGGTGGCATCCTACTGAGGGCAACAAATCAATTTGGATACAAAACTCATTCATCCCCAAATCATTCCAGTTAGTTTGGTTGGGTTAAATTAAATAAGGTTAGGTAAGGTTAGTAGGACTGACTCTGGGGCCGAATCAACCTAAAATTCTGACACTGTTTGTATGTAAAACTGGTGAGGTTGTACAGCTGTCATCTTCAACATTACATATTTCCGGTACTTTGTAAAATTATCACAATGATAACTATTTTCAATAAGGTTGGGTTAGGTTAGTAGGACTGACTTTGGAGCCGAATCAACCTAAAATTCTGACTGTTTGTATGTAAAACTGGTGAGGCTGTAGAGTTTCATCTTCAACATTACATATTTCCTGTACTTTTTAAAATTATCACAATGATAATTATCTTCAACATCACACATTTCTGGAACTTTTTAAAATTATCACAACTAATTACTTTAAAAAAAAAAAAAAAAAACTATGCACGGGAGTTCTGCAGTTTCACCTAGTTAGCACTGAAACTCTGGAGGAAAACAAAGACAAATGCGTGCCAAATTTGAAAATTATAATGTTTCTGGGCTGTATGATGACTTTCATCTGAGACAACTTCTCATGACTTACAGATATCCAGCTCTTTTCCAACATTGCTTCCACCTCAACAACATGAAAGATCTGAGTAATTTTCCAGTAATAACATAAAACAACTTAAAACCAGTATAATTTTCCCCCTGCACAACATTCCAACTGCACCAAAGTCGGCAGGCCAAGTTAAGTAACAGTATCATTCCACAAACAAAATTACATACAGTTCACTTTACACTGCAAGACCCAACAGGTTTCCTTTCCTCCTTCATTATCTAAGAAACAGGCTTTCATATCTTACTAGAGGTAAAAATACACTTAGATTTCACACACACACACCTGGACTCCAACCAAGGCAGCTGAAGTGGCCTACTCATCCACAGAGGTTAAGCGCTAAGGTACTATACTCATTCTCAACTTCCTTCCTCACACACCTCTGCAGCTCCACGAATAAATGCAGACATTCTTAACGGATTATCATATTCAGAGAAACTCGAAAACACTCCAAATACAGCACGACTTCCTCAACGACAACACTGCACGCTGTGTTGTTTGCTAGCTCCCCGTTCTCTCTGAGTAAACTCGTAGAAAACGCAGCTATGGAACAGGAAAAACTCCGGTAAAACACATAAATGCCGCTGACCCAATTTTAATTTTAGAGAAATCTCTAGAGAAGAGAAAGAAGTTGTATGCGGACTTCATGGATTTGGAGAAAGCATATGACAGGGTGGACAGACATGGATTGAGGAAAGTATTAAACATATATGGGGTAGATGGGAAGTCGTTGAATGCTGTATGAGGGTGCTATGGCTGCAGTGCGTGTGGATAGTGAACTGGATGAATTTTTCCGTTTGAAGGTTGGGCTGAAACAGAGATGTGTCATGTCCCCATGGTTGTTCAGTCTGTACATGGATGGGGTTATAAAAGAGATACAAGGTAGGGCAGTGGATGTTGGAGTGGCCTTAATGAGAGAGGACAATGTTTGGAAACTCCCTATATATACTGTTGTTTGCAAATGATACTGTGTTGTTAAGTGAAGACGAAGGGGAGCTGCAACTTATGCAAGGCTTGGTGGATGAGTTTGGGAGAGTGTGCGAGAAACGGAATCTACAGGTGAATGTAGGGAAGATTAAAGTTATGGTCATCGAGAGAAGAGAAGTCAGTGAATGTAAAAAGAGGTTGGACGATGAGGAAATGGAAAATGTGAGTACGTTTAAGTACTTGGGGAGTGTGATGAGGAAGGATGGAAGTTTGGAGGGTGAAGTGCTTGAAAGGGTACAACAAGGAAGAAAGGTTGCTGGTTCCTTGAACGCAGTGATAAGAAACAAGGAAGTGAGCATGGAAGTGAAAAAGTTATTACATTACAGTATTGTGATACCAACTCTAACGTATGGAAGTGAAGCTTGGACGTTGTTGGAGGGACGCAAGTCAAGAGTGAGAGCAGTGGAAATGAGTTATTTGAGAGAAGCCTGTGGAGTCACATGGAGAGACAGATTGACAAATAAGGATGTGAAGGAGCGTTGTGGTGTGGATATGGATGTGATAGGAAGCGTTAGGAGAAACACACTGAGGTGGTTTGGCCATGTGGAGAGGATGGAGAGTGAGAGACTGACAAGGAGTGTATGTGAGTAAGGTGGAGGGGGAGAAAGGGAGGGGGAGGCCAAGGATGAGATGAAGGGATGGAGTAGAGAGGTATATGAGAGAGGGTGGGGGGTGAATTGGGGGCAGGGCAGTGAAATGGCGGGGGACAGGGCGACGTGGAGTCGATTTGTTTGTGGCCACCTCGTAGGGGATTAAGGCGTCTGGCAATAGATAGATAGACAGATCATTAATACATTCAGATCTGCACTTGGATGATTGATTCTTATTGTTCTTGTATTCCTCTTTATTTTCTACTGTTCTTACAATGATGCCATATATTTTTTAGTCCTACCAATACCAGCCATGGATACCAACTTACCTGCTAAATAGTGTCCAAGACAGAAATAACGATGGCAATACTGAAAAAAAAAAAATATGTAATAAAGCTCTCTCTCTCTCTCTCTCTCTCTCTCTCTCTCTCTCTCTAATATACATATATATACCGTATACTGTACTCTAGGAGTCTAGGTGGTCGGAACTAAACACGTGTCGTATGCACGGAGGGACTTTATGCAGGAGTTACCGTTCCCATCACTATTTAGCATAAATTATTCTAACCTAACCAAACCAAAACTAACCTAACCTATCCTAATCAACCTAACCTAAATTAAACTAACCTTACTTCACGAAATAACCGAAGTCAGAGTCTGCCTATAACACATGTATATTTATTTATATATATATCTATATATCGACATATAGTTCGATAAGACATCCAACTACCTCCCTGACACATATATTTCATAAAATGTTGTTGATAAATGGCACAATAATTGAGATACCATGCGGATACTTTCAGCACAGCAACTAAAAGGCACTCGGCGCATGCGCACTGAGCGGAAAGGTAACTTACAGCATATCACTCCGTGCATACGACACCGGAAGCCCGCAAAGTCATTCCCTCTCCCTCATGGACTGAGAGAGAGAGAGAGAGAGAGAGATACCTGGACACACTGCACCTAAAAGATTGAAAGTCATAGGCAGGTAAAATACAGACTAAAACATCTATCTGTAGATGAATTCGTGTGTGCGGTGTCAGGGAGAGCATGAAGAGATTGTCGGGTGAAAAAGTATTCTTGCTGGAGTCTCTTGGGTGTGTGAAGGAGTTATGTTATTTGAGGGGCATGTTATGTGCTGGAAAAGGGGCTGGAGCTAGTTCTATGGCTAGGGTAAGGAGTGGCTGGAGGAAGTTCAGGGAGTCGTTTCCTCTCCTAACATCCAAAGCCCAAACAGACAGGGCTTTGATAACACCGAGAGGACTCTCCCTCCGTCCTAATGGACCGTTGCATGCGGCACGTGTTAGGAGTGTAATGCTGTATGGTGGTGATACCTGGTCAGTAGAGGAAGAGGATATTTCGTAAGCTCAAAAGTACAGAAATGACAATGAATAGATGGATGTGTAGTGCATTCTTGAATGTTAGGCCTGGGCAGTTGACAGGAAGGATAGTTCAGTGTATTGGTGTTCTGATGAGAAGGGGTAGACTGAGAGCGTTTGGGCATGCTGAGAGGATGGTGGATGACGATTGGATGCGGAAGGTGAAAAGTGTGAACAGGCAGACCAGAAAAGCCCTGGGACAAGGTCACAGAGTGAGACCTCAGGGATTAGGGACTGAATATGGAGGCTGCAAGAGATCGAGTAGCGTGGACAGCCGTCATTGGGTGACCAAGACCTACGCATACAAGCCTGCTGAAGCCTTGCTATACGAATACTGTCTGAAGATGGGTTCTGTGTAGTCCAAAACGTTAGCGAAAACAAAGAATTCAAGTCTCTCTCCCACCCACCGTTTCCACTTGTAATGGATCATTGAAGATATACTGTGTGTGTGTGTGTGTGTGTGTGTGTGTGTGTGTGTATATATATATATATATATATATATATATATATATATATATATATATATATATATATATATATATATATAAGCAATGTCAAATGACACGTGATGATAAATATGCTGTGTAAACTCGCAGAAAAATAAAAGGCAGAGGACCACCAAGCTTTCGTCAGTATTTCGCGGTTAGCCTGACGATGTCTTGAAATACAGACGAAAGCTTGGTGGTCCTCTGCTTTTTATTCCCCCGCTTTTTAATTTCCTGCGAGTTTAAACTCTATATATATATATATATATATATATATATATATATATATATATATATATATATGTGTGTGTGTGTGTGTGTGTGTGTAAAGTTTTTAACGCTAACCGGGAATCGAACCCGGAACTTAACTTCCAGACAGAAGCCAGGACGGTTATCACTACACCAAGGCATGATTAACGGTGCCTGACTTCTGTCCTAAAAGTCCCGGCTTCGGTTCCCGGCTAAAGACTTAAAAACTTTCCACATATGTACAATAAGCACGTGCAATGTGTTTCTCCAACACACACACACACACACACACACACACACACACACACATATATATATATATATATATATATATATATATATATATATATATATATATATATATATATATATGCGTCAAGGAGGGTTGAATAGCTGTAGTGTAGTTTTTATTTTGTACAGGCATTTAAAGTAAGTCAGCTAGATTACTCGCACAACCGAATTAATTAAGCATATCAGCAGTGCTTTAAATTAACAAGTACCCAAAAGTGTAAATTTAAATTCCTTTTAAAAGTGTTAGAGTTTAATTAAACTCTTATTGTTTTGCAAATTATCCATCCGTTCTTTTATTTTCTCTCTCAGGTGCGGATCGGACAGGATGAGATTGGTCAGCTTGGTGCAAAACTGAAAACATTGGCAATTATGTAACTTTACGAACAGTTACCAAAAAATAGTCTGCGTCCGTGAATTTCGTCCCATGCCGAATGTTTCCTGGTTATTGCAGCGTATTTCACTAGACATGCTTGACTGCTCTCGTACTTTTGTGCCTTTTCTTTGATTCTGTATCCTTATACATACAACCCATCTCTTACTTGGTAATCTGGAGTGGTATGATGATGATGATGATGATGATATGATGATGGTGATGGTAACAATAATAATGATGATGATGAGATGATTTGTTAGTCATTAAAATATTCATTCATTCACTCATTTTTGTGTCCGATGCTAAACATATCAGGTCCATTCACAAGTTCTCCACTACAACATTACCAACAAATTATATTCACCTTCTCGGGGAAACAGAGCAATACGAGCATTCACAATTGCCCGTAGTTGTGCAAGTGGGATCCAGGACGCTCTCTCCCTAAGGTAGAAATTATATACAGGTAATACTGTTTGTGACGGTGTGCCTGGCTAACGAAGGGATATGAGGTACGATATGTCTGTAGCATCATCAAACTTTCTCCCCACACATTCTGGAACTTCCCAAACACACTGTCCGATTAAATTATGGGAGAACTGTTTAGAATAATTTGAATCAGTCCTTATGCTCCAGTTACTCTGATCTGCACGGCATGGTAGGTTGCATAACGCTCAATTTTACGTACCGCGGAATTTATATTTGCACAGCGGGGAACAGCATCTGTGTTTGGCTGCATCACGGGGAATATAATACTGATAAGTGAGTGGGTTAGGGTATCGGCTTGTACAATACACCCGATCCAAACACTATCGTTACACATGCAGCGCGAAACATTCTGACAACACAAACGGATGATATTGCATAATCCCCTTCGGTCCTACACAAGTTAATGATGAATAATACAGTCTGGCCTTAGTATATACAAGTGACCAGCTAACGAATTCAATCTATCTATCTATCTATATACCTAGGCTGCTTCCCCCAAGGAAAGGGAGGTAGCCGAGACAGGACGACACACTCTCCATTTACTCATCCATTTAAACACATTCATTCACATCTTAGCCCCAAAGGGGAGAACGGACAGATCCTCACCGCACCACACCGCACAAGGGTCAACTGCACAATGCAATCAGTGACATCCGCAGCAGGGCCCGACAGCAGAGCTGGTTTACCCCTGCCACATCATAACATACCCATCCCCTTACCCGCACCTGACCTGACTAGCTGATCAGACCAAATGCGGGAGAATATCCCCTCAGGGCTGCGTCATCACTTATTTATTCACAATTTCTCTCCATTTATTTCTGTCACGCACAGCCACTCTTCCTTGCTCGACAGACATCCCTCTCACATCCAGCGAATTCAATAGACCATAAAAAAAAGTTAGGTGCGACATTGTGAAGGTCTGTTATATGAGGAGCGGATTGTAAATAATAAAAATAAATAAAAGCTCATGCCTAATGGTTATGATTTTTTAAAGTCATATTGTTAGCAATTTCAATGTTATGTGTCATTACTATATCTCGCAGTTCGACATGGGAGTAAAAAGGAAAAAGGGAAAGTAAAAAATTCAATCAGAAACAATCATGGCGTTCATCAGCCAATCAGAAACAATCATGGCGTCCAATTAAAATCAGAAACCACCACGGCGTTCAATTCATCAGCCAATCAGAAACAATCATGGCGTCCAATTAAAATCAGAAACCATCATGGCGTTCAATTAATCAGCCAATCAGAAACCATCATGGCATCCAATTCATCAGCCAATCAGAAACCATCATGGCGCACAGTCAGACGATTTTACTAACCCTGCTATAGTCAGACGATTTTACTAACCCTGCTATAGTCAGACGATTTTACTAACCCTGCTGTAGTCAGACGATTTTATTAACCACAGGAAAACCTCAAGTGTAATAGCGAAGGTGGTGAGATTTTTACTACCACATACCGGCCGCCTCCAGACGATTTTTTGCTGGAGGGGTTACACAGAAATCAACCCATGCGATCCAGAGAAATTTACGCTGGTATTCTCATCGGTTACGGAAGCTCCCAAACGCCTCTTCCTCTGCGATTTATTTTTGGATATGGTTGGTTAATATCCCTTTATACGTTATTTATGCAGAGTATGGCGAGACTGGAAGGTTTTATATATCACAGAAAAGGGCAACAAGGTGTAATAACATATAAACAAAACAGAAACAGACCTAGTAGTAAGAAATATATAACAGCACAACCACCCTGCCGATTTTACCGAAAGAAACTGTACAGTCTTCCAATGTTATTTTTCCTCAGTACATACGAGGAAGACACACGAAAGACAGCACTCTCTCTCTCTCTCTCTCTCTCTCTCTCTCTCTCTCTCTCTCATACATATACTTGCATGCGCGTACACCCACTCCGAGAAGACTGGAATCTATGAACTTACTTTCTCTGTCTCTCTCTCTCTCACACACACACACACACACACAATTTGATCCATTCCCAGTCGACTGAAGTTTCTGAACCCGCATCTGCTCCCCCCCCCCTCTCTCTCTCTCTCTCTCTCACACCCACCCACAGGGGATCCAATACTGTAAATGTATTCCCGCGGCAAACATACGGCCATTGTTAAGAAACCAGATTCTATTTTTTAAGACACGGTGCCGTTTAGAGCGCTATTTTAACGTTATCTTTTTCTTATATTTGTTTTCTTATATTATTTTCTCTTATACTTATGTTTTTTCTTACGGAATACTTACATTTTTTTTTTCGCTCGTTTCTTATTTTTACGTCACTTTTCTATATTTACGTTTTCTAATAATTACGTTCTTACATTTACGTTTTCTTATACTTACGTTCATCTCTCATATTTAATTTCGTTTCTTATATTTACGTTCTTATCTTCCTTATTTACGTTCATATTTTTCTTATATTTACGTTCTTTTTCTCTAAGTTCTTTTTTTCATACTGACAACCTTACTATTTATTTATATTAAACTTCCCATTTATTTATCCTTTGTAAGCTAAATACTTCGTTAATTTTGCGATGTGTATTTGTTACGTTCTTTTTTTTTCATATTTTTTCCGCTTATTCTCTTGGCTTTACATTTTTACATTAATTTTTGTCGTTTTTCTCATTATCCATTATTATTTTTAGTTTTACATTTTTACTTCATTTTTTATCTTTTTTAGTTTTTACATCTTCCATTATTTTTCAAGCATTAAATTTTTACATAAATATTTTTAAGTCTTTTTTTTCATCTTCCATTCTTCTTCTTTTAGTCTTACATTTTTACACTGTTTATCTTTTCCTTTCATCTTCCATTATTTTTTAGTCTAACATTTTTACACTTTTTTCATCTCCATTATTATTATTATTATTTTTTTTGTCTGACCTTTTTACATTATTTTTTTCATCTTTTTTTACAGCTTCCATTCTTCTTCTTTTAGTACTATATTTTATTTTATTTTTTTTATCTTCCACTGTTCTTTTTTTTTTGTCTTACATTTCTTATATTATTTTTATCTTCATTTTTTTAATCTTCCACTATTCTTTTCTTAGCTAATCTTTTTAAAATTTTCGTTCTATTATTTTCTCTCACGTTCTGATGTTTTCCTATCCGTTTATTATTATTATCATTATTATTATTTACACGCATAATTAATTTTTTGTTTTTACTGTATTTATATATTTTTTTCGTATGCCTCCTTAATTTTTTCTTATTTGTACGTTCTCACTGTTTTTTTACGTTTCCCTCAAAAACCCCTCCAAATGGCAATGAAATACCTCCCAATATCCCTCCAATACCTCCAAACATCCCTCCAGTACCTCCAAACATCCCTCCAGTACCTCCAAACATCTCTCCAACCTCCAAACATCCCTCCAGTACCTCCAAACATCTCTCCAATACCTCCAAACATCCCTCCAATACCTCCAAACATCCCTCCAATACCTCCAAACATCCCTCCAATACCTCCAAGCATCTCTCCAATACCTCCAAACATCCCTCCAGTACCTCCAAATATCCCTCCAGTACCTCCAAACATCCCTCCAGTACCTCCAAACATCTCTCCAGTACCTCCAAACATCTCTCCAGTACCTCCAAACATCTCTCCAGTACCTCCAAACAACCCTCCAGTACCTCCAAACAACCCTCCAGTACCTCCAAACATCCCTCCAATACCTCCAAACATCCCTCCAGTACCTCCAAATATCCCTCCAATGCCTCTAAATATCCCTCCAATGCCTCCAAATATCCCTCCAATACCTCCAAATATCCCTCCAATACCTCCAAATATCCCTGCAGTACCTCTAAATATCCCTCCAATAACTTCAAATATCACTGCCTATACATATCCCTCCAATACCTCCATATATCCCTCAATTACCTCCAAATAACCTTTCAATACTTCCCAATGCCTCCAAATATTCCTCCTCCCTCCACTTCCATCACAGAGAATGGCTGATTGGTATGCCTGGGCCTCTTCAGTACGAGAGAGAGAGAGAGAGAGATTGGGAAAGGATAATGAGGAGTAAGCAGAAACCGACGGAGGAGGAGGAGGAGGAGGAGAAGGAGGGGAGGAAAGTGAATAGGGGAGAGGGGGGAGGAGGGAAAGGGAAGAAGAATGAGGGAAACAAGGAAAGGGAGAAAGGCAGAAGAAGGGAAGAGGGATGGAGAGGGAGGAGGAAGAATAGGGGGGAGGAGGGGAGATGGACGAAGGGAAGAGGAAACGAGAGGAGATGAAGAAAGGATGAGGGGAGGGAAAGAGAAAATCAGGGGAGTGGATGAAGGAAATGGGGAAAATTGGACGGGGAAGAAGAAAAGACGGGAAGTAAGGGTAGGAAGAAAATAGAAAGGACAAAAAGAAAGAATAAGGAAGAAAGGAATGGAAAGGAAGAAGAAGGAAAGAGATGAGAAGGGGTAAAAATAGGCACAAGGGGGGATGAGGGGAAGAAAGGAAGGAAGATGAACAGGGGAGGAAGAAATAAGTGCAGAGGAGGGGGGAATGAAAACAAAGGGAAGACGGGAAGGAAGGAAGAGAAAGGGGGGAGAGAGAAAGGCTAGAGAAGAGGAAGAGTAGGGGGAGGAAAGGAAAAGCTATGAAGGAAAGAAGGAAGTAAGAGAAGAAAAGAAAGGATGCGGGGAGGAAGGGGAAGGCTATGAACGCAAGAGTGAAGGAGAAGAAAGGAAGGGAAGAGGGGAATGAAGGGGTGGGAGAGAAGGGGAGGGCAGGGGAGAAAGGGTAAGGGGAGGGTAAGAGGGGACTTAGCTTCAATGCAACTCAGAGTGCATGTATTTTTCCCCTCTCCTTTTTTCTTCCATACTGATATGAAGAGAGACTGGTGACTGTGTTGGAATATTTAATGACTCTCTCTCTCTCTCTCTCTCTCTCTCTCATACACACACACACACACACACACACACACACACACGTTTTTTTTTTCTACCGACAAGATCTCATTAACTCTCACAACACTGGTCTGGAGACAGTGTAAAGCAATTATCGACTGTAAATCTTTCAGTAAATCTCGGTCTAAACCAGTACCGTTTTCCAGTGACCTATATTTGACCTGGATAGCCGACCACGCATCGGTGCAACTGACCTCACCAATCACCTAATTGCACAAATCAACCCTTTTCACACCGCAACAACAAGCGCTATTTCATCCGGCGAAGTGTTGCATGGATTCACCTCCCGCAGCCTGGCATAAAAAAAAATAATAATAAAAATAAAACGGTAATGAACACAAACCCATCACTGCAACCGTGTTATTGGACGCGAATGTAAATGGTTAAAAAAGCAAAGCCGCGGACTACAATGGCACTGTATTTATTTCTATGCCTGTGGTAAATGGAAAAACCGTAGCGTAAAATGACCGAACTAAACTGAGTGCTGTCACCAGTGCGAAGGGAAGGAGGGGGACAGGGGAAGTTTCAGATGATGAGGAAGAGAATTTCAAAAGGAACACGAATCACGAACATATATAGCGTAACTGACAAGGAAAGCATCCGACAAACATTCACCTAGAACACGATACAGAACCGTCGCTTTAGAAATCCACGTTCCTATTTCAGTTCTACTTTCGGTCTGATCTGCGGTAAAGAGCCCCGGCCTAAAAGTCTTGTGGTCAGCCCCGGAAAGGACCCCGCGATTTTTTGGATGCGACCAATCCTTCCCGCCTCCCCTCCTCCCTTCTGACTCAGCTACAAGTACCACAGCATTTCGGCGCTCTTCATATCAGTCACGCCCTTGTTAGTACAGGTAAAGGGAAAAATGGTGCAGGCGCAATGAGACGCTTAGCCACGGTACTCATCTCCGTCACTAAGGCCTGTTATTCATCTACAATACTACCCTGGGATACAAGGCCACTCCATCATATTACAACAGTGACCCTCCCCCAAGTATTACCCTGGGTACTCAATTTAATCTTCAACCCGGAAAGCCTGGATGGACACCTGAGCCTAGTAGTATCAGCTGCCCGCACCAAGATTCGAACCCTGGAGCTCTCAGTTAACCAGATATGCAGCTAGAAATGCCTATCACTTCGCCATCGTGGTTCATCAAGGGGTGTAAAAGTAATAACAATAATCATAATGATTGCAGGGATACAAAAATAAAAAAATAAAATAAAACCACAAATGAACACCAACTCATCAGCAAATCCCTCTCACCGATCACATGAAAATCGTACACAAATCGCAGACTCCCAAACCAGATGATTACGACTGTTGTTTTGCATCAGTGTTTAGCAGCGGTACAAAAAACGGGGGAGAGGGTGTTTTATTTTAATTAACTATGTGCTAAAAAGGGGGGGGATGGAAGATGTGTGTGTGTGTGTGTGTGTGTGTGTGTGTGTGTGTGTGTGTGTGTGTGTGTGTGTGTGTGTGACAATCAGGACGATATTGTTGTGTAAATGTGGGTATTGGCCGGCTCACCTCCCATTTCACGGGGGACTATTAAATTACACACGTTTTTCATTGGCTTCCCTGGCCTTGGGAGGGAACAGGCGAGGGAGAGAAGATGGATGGAGAGAGAGGGAGGGAGGAAGGGAATGAGAGAAGGATGGAGAGGGAGGGAACGGAAGGAAGAGAGATGACTAGGTGAGGAATGGGGTGATAATAATGGAGAGGGATTGAGGAAAGGAGGAGGGAGAGGAGGAAGGGAGAAATAGATTAATAGGTGAGAGAGAGAGAGAGAGAGAGAGAGATGAATAGGTGAGGAAGAGAAATATGAATAAAGAGGGGTAAAAGGGAGATGAATGGGAAGGGAGGGAGGGAAGGAGGGGAACAAGGGAGAGGGGTAAGGGAGGAAAAGATGAAGAGGGGGAGGGGGAAGAGATGCATAGGTTAGGAAGGGAAAGACGAAGAGAGAAAGCCAAGGATGGAGGGGGACGTAAGGGAGGGACAGATGAGTACGAAGGGAAGGGAAGGGAAGAGATGGGGAAAGAAGGGATGAGAGGGGAAGGGAAGGGAAGGGGAAGGGAAGGGACGGGAAGGGAAGGGAAGGGAAGAGATGGAGAAAGAAGGGATGAGAGGGGAAGAGAAGGGATGGAAGGAGTGAAAACTTATGGAAAATATAGAGAATGAGTTGAAAGGAGAGACAAGGAATAAGATGGAGAAAGTAATATGTGGAGAGAGAGAGAGAGAGAGAATTAGTGGGACAGGGGAAAGGGTAGGGGTGATGAAGGAAAGCTAGAGAAAACAGGGAGGATGAGGGGAAAGGATGATGGAAAAGGGGAGGAAAGATGCACACGAGAGAGAGAGAGAGAGAGAGTGGTGATGAATAACAGGGTGAGAGATAGGAGAAGAGACATGACGAGAGGAGGGGAAAGAGAAGAAAGGAGAGGGGAAGGAGAAACAGATAATTATATAGAGAGAAGGGTGGCATCGGAGACAGTGAGAGTGATAAGGGAATGGAGAGAGAGAGAGAGAGAGAGAGAGAGAGAGAGAGAGAGAGAGAGAGAGAGAGAGAGAGAGAGACAGAGAGAGAGAAACCTCACCCCTTACGTCCATTCCTTTACCCTTCCAGTCTTTCTTAAAACGTCATCTAGAACTGCAGTGAATGGCTTTAGTGAAAATTGTGCTTCCCTTCATCCACCTCTCTCTCTCTCTCTCTCTTTCCGGTTATCTTGGCGGAGTTTTGTGGTTGCGGTGCCGTTTCAATAAATATTTTTCTGATACCTTTATTTTTTACACGCTGGCCCGTATTCTCGTCCGTTAAGGAAGTCCCCTAACAACTTTTCCAAGGCGATTTTTTCTGCTTAAAGCTTACTGACCTACTCTCCATTATACACATCCTCCTACGTGCTAAACACCTTCACATATCACCACTTCGAGACTAAATGGACCTAACAATACCTGGTGACCTAAATGAAAAAAAAAAATAATAATAAAAAGAATTAAACTGATCACTGGAATGATAAATGGTAAATCGGTCAAACATGGAATATACCGGGAATATTTTTGTTTTGTTTTGGTTTTGAATTTCCTGGCTGAGTGTGCGGACCGTTAATACAACTAAAAACACACGTAGCAGTATCTCATGTGTTGCGGGAACGGCTCAATCGGCTGGTGTGGGCGCGGCAGTGGGTGTGGGAAATAAATGATGCAGGGTAGATACTGGTGTGGGCGTGGGTGTGGCAGTGGGAGTGGGAAATAAATGATGCAAGGCAGAAGCTGATACCACTGAGCCGTCCCTGCAACACATGAGATATCACCCGGCGTAGTGGAGCTGGAGTGCTATGTCAGGGCCGCCCTATACCTGCCGAAGGATGGTCAGGCGGGCACGACACAGGTATACGGTCAACGAAAGATCATATTTAACATCTAACTCGTCTCAAGGGTAAACCACACAACAAAAACCACACTAGCAACAACCGCTACCTTAACTACCACAACAAACAAATAAAAAACCCAAGCTAACGAAACCATTATACAACCACCATCACCACAACATAATGACAACCACAACCACGACACAATCAATCATTAACAAAATTCACCACTACAGCACAACCACCAAACCACCACATCACGACCACCATTATCAAAAAAATATAATCATTCATTCATTCATTCATCATCCAATCCTGTGTTGCCCCGCGAGGAGCGTAGGAACCCGGGACTAGGTAAGATGGTCCTGACATTTAAGATGAGTGATCAGCCTCACCCATCCCTGAGTGGCATTACATAAGCAATAAACCCCAACCACCCCTTAGATATAAACCTGCCCAGGCTCAATCCAACTGGAGCGCCTTAATTACCAACAAAACCACCAGGCGCCATAATTTGGTTACAGTATATGGTTACCACCCAACGTAGTAAATGGTTTCCTATATCTGGCTTGACACTCCAGTGTAGAGTCACCCGTAGACAGAAGGAAGAGGAAAGAATGAAGGAACGACATAGAAGGAAGGAAGGAAAGAATGAAGGAAAGACATAGAAGGAAGGAAGGAAAGAAGGAAGGAAGAGGGGAAAGGGCAGTTACCCGAGAGCAGCACAACATCCAGTGAGTGGATGGTTAGTGGCCCCACCTTCCACTATCAAAAAAACAAAATAAATAAATAAATAGAAAAACATCACCACCATCATATCAACATACCACCACCACCACCCCCAACACCTACATCGCCACCACCGCACCACCACAACGGCCATCACCACCACCACAACAACACTAACCCTAATGCAGTCACCGTCAAAAACAAAATTATTAAAACATTTATTTTTCCACTTTTCAGTCCCCACTCCAACCAGCCACTCTCTTCCTCTCCCTCTCCATTCTCTTATGAAAAATACCTGGCATCTTTTTTCGGGGGCGAATATATTTATATATATATATATATATATATATATATATATATACATATATATATATATATATATATATATATATATATATATATATATATATATATATATATATATATATATATATATATATATATATATATATATATACACACTCCCTGAGCTTTAATCACCTTTCCTTCATGTTTCCTCTTCCTCCCTGTTTCCTTCATGTTCCTTTTCCTTCATTCTTTCACTATCTGTATCCAACAAATAGAACTGTTTCTTTAATTTCGTTCCTTATACGACTTTCTATTTGCTCTCTTATCTCACATTCTGTAATTTCCATCAGCCCTGTGCCTCTATCGTTCTATTTCTTCTTCCTCATTTTTTTTCATTACTCCTCTCCTTCTGACTTAAGTTAATCTTCCATCGTCACTATTTTTTCTAATATATAGTTTTCCTTCTTTCTGTTCCCATTTTCTTCATTCCCTCCTAACCTTATTCCCACTCTTTCCTCCTCCTCCTACAGTCATTGCATTTCATTATCCTTCATGTACTGGTTTTG
>NC_137050.1:6373670-6481170 GCF_032717465.1 Coenobita brevimanus
TTCACACTCATTTCACGAATTAACTAGGGATTTCATGAAATCACTGGTTACACAAATTCACTGTAACGTACAGTATATACAGTATATATTTATAGACAGGTAGATACATATACATTATATAATCATATACATACACATTATCTATCTCTATCTATATATATATAAAAAAACATATCTATCTATCCGTCTATCTCTTTATATATATATATATATATATATATATATATATATATATATATATATATATATATATATAGACGTCCAGATAGATATGGATCCCATATGATCCTTTATATACCAAGCCCCTACCTCTTGCTATTATCTATACTGTATATAGCCATACGTGAGTAGGGTCTCCCTCACTCGCTCCAGCCTTTCATCTCACTTTATCACCCTTATTCCAATCTAAGCCCCAACTCACATCTCATCACCTTCCCACACCGCCTCTCTCTCTCTCTCTCTCTCTCTCTCTCTCTCTCCATGAAAAACCCGAACGCGGGAGTATAATATTAACTTTAAACGTGACGCACAAATTTGCATACGAGGATTGGAATATGGAAAAATGGAAAATTGTTACAACGTGGAAAAGGGCGAGAGGAAAATGAAATGGATTTTTTTTTTTTCACCCTGTTATTTATGCATTTCTCCTTTCTTTTGCTGTCTCTTTATCTCTGTCTCTATCTGTCAGTCGGTCTCTCTTTTTTCGATCTATTTCTCCCTTCTCTCTCTCTCTCTCTCTCTCTCTCTCTCTCTCTCTCTCTCTCTCTCTCTCTCTCTCTCTCCTACTTATCCCTCCCTTCTTTTGCTGAATCTGTCTCTATCGATCTGTTTGCCTATCTCTTCTATCTATTCCATTTTTCTTTCGCTGTCTATCTCGGTCTGTCCGTCTCTCTTCTATCTATTACTACTTTCTTTCGCCGTCTCAATCTCTGTCTCTATCAGTCTGTCTCCCTCTACTCATGATCTAAGCAATACACGATTCTTTCCCACCTCTCTCTCTCTCTCTCTCTCTCTCTCTCTCTCTCTCTCTCTCTCTCTCACTCTCTCTCTCTCTCTCCACCTGGAATTCATGTGTTTCCGCTATTATACGTGTCTAAAAAAAATCGTTAGTAAAATAAGTCCCTAAACATTTGAAACTAAATTAAAGTAGGCTATACTCTTTTCATTCTAACTTGCACTAAAATTACCATCTCTCCACCTCGACTACCGAGTTATAACAACAGAGTAACACCAAAACATGATGCTAGTCACGAAGAAGTGCAAAGAATATAGAGCCGTAGTAGAATATTTCTCTGAGTCACATGAAATAAGCGTAAACTACAGTAGACGAAAATCTGGGCCAAGTTAAAGTGAAACGAGTATGGTAATATGGTACTACTTTTAAAAAATACACAAACGAAACCAGCAAAGCAAAAAATAAAAAATATCGGAGCATTTAACCAGTCCAAAAAATACAGAAAAAATGAAAGTTATATGAGACATATATATGAACAAAAGTCAAAGCAAAAATCTAAACCCAAGTAAAAAAAAATATATATATAAGAGCGGAACAGGAAAAACTCAATAACAAAGAACATAACATCAAGGAAGAAAGGGCTAACAATATGGAAATATAAAAATATAAAACATAAACAAACACCTAAGCACAAACACATAGCCCAAATCCCACAACCTACTCTGAAAGTTTAAAATAGATTTAAAAAAAAAAAAAGTTTGAGGGGAAGAAAAATACGAGGTGGCAAGGGAGGAAAGAGAGGGAAAGAAGCCTTTTTTTTTTTTTTTTTCCATAGCCGAAGACCAACTGCGGCCGACCACGTGTATGTTTCCCGCGCTTTTTTGTCCGACCAAACATAAACAAACCATTTCCCGGGCTCCAAGTTTCCCCGCCAAAATACAGGAGATTTGGCAAGAACTGGACGTGTGCGAGACTGGCCGGGGCGTTTTATATATATTAGAGAGAGAGAGAGAGAGAGAGAGAGATTAAAGGGAGGAGAAAGACGTACAGGATGGAGATGAGAGTTTGATGGAGAGGGGGGAGGGGAGGAGGAGGAAGAGGAGGAGCAGGAGAAGAAGGAGGAGGAGAAAATGAATGAAAACAGAAAGACAACGAGGGAGGATGAAGGGAAAATGAAATGGAATTAAGAGAGGAAAACTGACGGAAGGACGGAAGGAAGGAAGGAAGGGAAGGAGGGAGGAAGAAATGAAGGAAGAAAGGAAGGAAGGAAAGAGGGAGGGAAGAGACGTGTACGAGTATGAACGGCGAGGGGAAGGAGAAATGAGTGAGGAACGAAGGAAAGAAGGAACAGATGGAGGAAGGGATGGAAGGACGTGAGGAAAGAAAGGCTGTGAAGGGAGGGAAGAAAGTGAAACAATAATTAAACGAAGGAAGGAAGGAAACAGGGAAGGGGGAGAGAGGGAGGCGGCGACGGAAGAGGATTTGTGGAGGGAGGGAAGGGGGAAGGAGGGAAGGAAGAGGAGAGTTCGAGAGGAGGGAGAGAGGGAGGAAAAGAAATTGCACTTGAGAGAGCTGTAAAACGAGTGAAGTAAAGCGTAAGAAAGAGATAAAAAGGAAAGCCGGGATGTGGGGAGACGGAACACACGAAAAGAAGTGAGAGAAGACGAGAAGGAAAATAACAAAGGATCCTAAAGCAAGAAAATAAAGAAAGGAAATAAAACGAGAAGGCAAACACGAAATAAGGAGAGGTAAAAAAAAAACACAGTAAAATTAAGATCAGATTACAATGAGAAAAAAAAAACACCGAAGAAAAGAAGGAAGATATAGACGGAATGAGAGAGAGAGAGAGAGAGAGAGAGAGAGAGAGAGAGGGGGGGGAGGGGGAGGAAGGAGCAGAAAAAAAATATGCTCTCAAAGTCTGACGAATACATAAGGGAAAAATCAAACCCTCTGAAACACGCACCGGTGGAGATAATGTTTTCGCTGTACTTCGCCCTTTGTCAATTATCATCAGACGGAACTGGGAAGATAATTATTTCTTTGACTGACTACACATGCTCTTACGGTTTGGCTCGTTACTGCTTTCTACATTTCACGTCACCGCTTTCTACCTTTCACGTTACTACTTTCTACCTTTCACGTTGCTACTTTCTACCGTCCACGTTACTACTTTCTACCTTTCACGTTACTACTTTTTACCATCCACTTTATCATTTTCTACCTTTCACGTTACTACACTCTACCCTTCACGTTACTACTTTCTACCTTTCACGTTACCACTCTCTACCTTTCCTATAAAGTTTCCCTCACGGCTTTTCAGTCTTGTATTTTCTTTTCTTTTTTTTATTATTATCCTATGATCACTGAAGAGTCTGGCTGGGGTGAGGGGAGCACTATTCTCTCTTTCTCTCTCTCTCTCTCTCTCTCTCTCACCTGCTTAGCTTAGATACACTTTTCGGATAGATATAGCCTACATTAACACCCCCCCCCCCATTAAACGCCTCCTCTGAAGTGAATTATAAGTAGGTAATCGTAGTGAATGGGTTAAACTTCTATATTTCGAGCGTCAGTATTGCTATTACTGTTAACCTATTTATGACAAGCGAGTGTTATAAAGGGAGAGACCTGGGTATTTTTAAGTCAGTAGTAGTAGTAGTACCAGCAGCAGTAGTAGTGGCAGCAGTAGAAGTATAGCACTAGTAATAGCAGCAGTAGAAGTATAGTAGTAGTTGTAATAATAATAATAATAATAATAATAATAATAATAATAATAATAATAATGATGATGATGATAATAAACTAGTTACCTGCTCTTATTGTGAAGCCGCGATAAGGAAGACTCGCCATATGGTACATAAAGTATGTATACTTTAAACAAGATCTGAAGACCAAATAACTTTTTGTGCAGCATCAATAAGATCTGAAGACAAAGGTATCGAAGAACGCATGTGTAAATTTTACGTTTGTCTCAATAACTGGCTAACTGTATGCTTAGCTGTAACCATACTCCTTTCAGATCATTAGAGGGACCACAGCTATGTATCTGGAAAGTTACAGTTTTAAAGCTTTTGTGGTTTTCTCTAAAGCGTGTTGCAAAGAAACTCTGAGCAAATTTGAATTCGGCACTTCCCATTGAGCTAAATGGCAAAATATTAAGCCAAAATTATTTAGTAAACATTTTTATCATAGTATTATCAACCAAACAGCTGTACCTCAATTGGTTGCTGAGACATTTCAATTTCAAATATGCAATTTTTTATATAATAAAATTGAGTATAACGCTTTCAAAACTGGGTCAAGTTCATTTATATTTGGCACAAGGACTTGGGTAACCCTAGGGCACCTTCATGTGTAATATCATCAAGATCGAAGAAAAAAAATGCAAAGAAAAATTATAATACTGGAGAAAACAAGAAGCTTCGCCATTTTTATAGAAAAGCTTAAAAATAATAATAATAATAATTAATAATAATAATAATAATAATAAATGATAATAATAATTATAATAAAAATGATAATAATAATAATAATAATAATAATAATAATAATCTATCTATCTATCTATTGCCAGACGCCTCAATCCCGTTTGGGGTGGCCACAAACAAATCGCCTCCAAGTCGTCCTGTCCCCCGCCATTTCACTGCCCTGCTCCCAACTCACACCCCCCTCTCTCATATACCTCTCCACCCCATCCCTCCATCTCATCCTCGGCCTCCCCCTCCCTCTTCCCCCCTCCACCTCACTCATATACACTCTCTTTGTCAGTCTTTCACCCTCCATCCTCTCCACATGGCCAAACCACCTCAGTGTGTTCCTCATAACGCTTCCTATCACATCCACATCAACACCACAACGCTCCATTATATCCTCATTCGTCAGCCTGTCTCTCCACGTGACTCCACAGGCTCCTCTTAAATAACTCATTTCCACTGCTCTCACTCTTGACTTGTGTCCTTCCAATAATGTCCAAGCTTCACTGCCGTACGTTAGAGTTGGTATCACAATACTGTCATGTAGTAACTTTTTCACTTCCATGCTCACTTCCCTGTTTCTTATCACTGCTTTCAAAGAACCAGCAACCTTTCTGAATAATGGTTTCCTAGCGCCAGGTATCTAAGACCATACAGCACTAAGATATATGAATAGCAAATAGAGACGGTAAAGGAGAAATGACAAGAAAATGGTAAAAGCACAACAAAACTAAGACAAGACACTATATAGATAAGATATTTCTAAAAAAAAAAAAAGTAATAAAACCTATGAAGGAAAGTATAAAACTAAATGACGCTCAAATGGCCAGTAGGAGTAAAAAAAAAAAAAAAAGGCACTTATAGGTAAAGGCAGAACATCCTTGTATGGACCGTAATGTGTGTGTGATCTATGTATCTATTTAATCTATTTTTTGAAAGTGCGTCTGTCTGAGCATGTCTGCTGTGGAAAGAAAGGGGGAACTATCCAGAGGGCTCTAAATGGGTCTAAAAGGGGTAACTATTCTTCAACCGGGAATTAATGACTGTGTTTTAAGTGTGCTACAGTGGCGCCCCTGATGGCCAAAATTAGAACTGATCAAGCTAACATGGTGGTGCTTGGAAGTCGCTTATCACATTTTTCTTTTCTTTATATTTTTCTTTTTTCTTTTTTTTTCTTTTTTTTACTTTCTCCTACAAATACATCTACTACAACTGGTCTGGTGGGTGGGTGGATAGAACACGGTGGGCATGATGTGGCACTGTGGGTGCGTGGGTCGGCAGGGTGGGCTGGTGGGAAGGCAGGTGGGTGGGTGGACAGTGGTGAAAACAAGTTCATGGAAGATAGGTGGGTGGGTGGGTGAGGGGGAAGGCAGTAGGAAAATAGGTCTATGGGTCATTGGTCTATGGGTGATAAGTCAATGGGTATATATATATATGTATATATATATTACCCAGACAAAGTCGGTTTCCTTACTAGTGTTACTATACAACCAAAGGAGAAACACACAAAGTCGGTTTCCTTACTAGTGTTACTATACAACCAAAGGAGAAAAACACACACACACACACACACACACACACACACACACACACACACACAAAGGGTGAAGTGAAACACCACCACAAACTAGAACACTTTGCTACTGATGTGACGGCCAGAAGTTCCGATACCAGTGCCCTAACCATCGTCTCTTTTCTCTTTGCAGATAATGTGGTGGCCTCGGGAGCCTGTCGTTCTCTCTCTTTTTTTCTCTCCACCCAAAACGAAGAGAAAATTGATGGGATGGGGAGACTTTTCCTCCGCAATCCACATGCCGGAGGAGAAGGAGGAGGCGGAAGGGAGAGAGGAGGGAAGAAAGAAAAAAAGAATTAGACTATGCGAGCGACCTTATTAGTGAAGAGGGCGGAAAATTATGGTCATATATATCAGTCTATTTATCTACCGACCTCTCTATCTATCTGGTTACCTGTCCATCTACTTATCATTACCTGTCCATTTATCTGTCTACCTGGTTACCTGTCCACCAATCTATCTGTCCATTTATGCCTACCTTGCTATATGTTACTTTTCTACCCTACCAGGTCTCTTCCTATCTATCTATCCATTTATCTATCTATCCGGAAAATACTTCTCAAACTCTTTTTTTTTTTTTTAACCTCTGCCTCTCCCTATCAACCTATCAATCTTCTTTTTTCAGCTTCTCACTCAAATTTCTATCTACCAAATTTCCATATAATCTACTTTGCCCATTCTACCCCGTCCGTCAATCAGTCTTTTTATCTATCTGCATCTCTGTGTGTCTGTCTGTCTTTTAAGCATCCGAAAAACAAATTCTGTACCTTATGTATTCTCTCTCTCTCTCTCTCTCTCTCTCTCTCTCTCTCTCTCTCTAACATCTCTCTTCCCCTCAGGTCAAGCAAAGAAAATGAACACAATAACACCGAAAAAAAGGCAAGTGAACAAATAACTCAAATGGACAAAAAACGATGAACAAATGGAGAAGTAAAATAATACAAGTTATTTTGAGAACAAATTACTAAAAAAAAAAAAAAATGGATAAGGAAATGATGAACGCTTTATGAACAACAACAAAAAAAAAGCGCCTATAAAGACAGTATTAATAATATTCTCAGTGGTGCGATTTTCTTCAGCTGAACAAAAGAAAACAAAATCGTCTGGCGTTGGTATAAACAAGGAAAACAAATCAAACAGAAACCTTACAAAGAAATGGTGGGTCTGCACGTAACTGGGCGCGCTTGCCTGTACGTGGTGGTTATGGACGTGCTCTGGCCGTGTTTGAACTAACTTGGACGTACGTGTGAGAAAAGCCGTGCAAAAGAACTGCTCGTCCGTACCTGGACTGATTCGCACGTGCCTGCCAGTACTAGAACTAAGTCACACGTGCCTGAGAACTGTGTGGGCGTGCTGAAACTCACTCCTACGTGCCTGAGAACCGTGTGGACGTGTTGAAACTCTCTCTTACGTGCCTGAGAGCTGTGTGGACGTGTTGAAACTCTCTCTTACGTGCCTGAGAGCTGTGTGGGCATGCTGACTCACACTCTTACGTGCCAGGGCCGTACTGAGACCAGTCCTGCCGTGCCTGAGAACCATCTGACAGTGATATCAACAAAACCAGCACATACATAGGCCTAAACTTCCCTCCACACCGTCCGTGCTTCGCCGTACTCTCACCGCCATCCTCCCACCCCTTTGTACGTGCCTGGCCGTACCTGGGGATGTGCGTGCGTCCGTGAGTGCCAGGGCGTGATGGTGGGGGTGTATGAGGGGGGTCGGTGGGGGTGGGGGGGTGGACGCTCCCCACTCACCACGGACAAGAGAGACAACAAGAGACTCAACATACACGTCATTTCGGATGGTGAGTAAAAATCTCTCTCTCTCTCTCTCTCTCTCTCTCTCTCTCTCTCTCTCTCTCTCTCTCTCTCTAGTACATGGATTAAATATGTTACTGTTAATTTTTCTCTCTGTCTAGATGTCTACTCAGTCAATCTACCAGTCAATCACTTCATTTCTCTATGCAAGGTTACTTCGAATGATAAGCAGTACCGGTATTACTCTACTTGTGTGTGTGTGTGTGTGTGTGTGTGTGTGTGTGTGTGTGTGTGTGTGTGTGTGTGTGTGTGTGTGTGTGTGTGTGTGTGTGTGTGTGTGTCGATTAAGGCGTTTGGCTACAGATAATATTATACTTCTACCATGTAAGTCGTCAACGTCATAAAAAACACACCAGCAAATACTAATACACCAGCCCTGGTTGAGACAGTCCTGGTATGTATTTAATATGGACAGTGGGTGTTAGCGCTAAAGTGGTGACATGTGGAGGTGGTCCATAAGAGGACTGTTCGGCATCAGGGAACGATCTGGTAGTCTGTGTCCAGAGTCAAACACAAACAACAAATACACACAGATAGATATAGTCACAGATAGATAGACTGATAAATAGACAGACTGATAGATAGACAGAAGATGAATAAAACCATCTGGAGGTAAGAAGACCGAGAATGTAAAGGACATCAGGGATACGAACGTCTGAAGTTCAATGAAGACAATAAAAATAAAAATAAAAAAAAAACGAGAACTTAACTATGGGACACCGAACTAATTTAAGCTAAAACAATGAATCCCATCTACCTACTATGTGAGGTCTAATCCCGGAGTTCATCCTGGTTCGCCACGACTTAATTGAAGAGAAATTTAAGTTATAATTAGACCCATTCATCTTAATTACCTCTCTTCTGGGCTAAGTGACTCATTTAGCTACTTTTCTTTTAATCACCTGTTACCCCTTACTTATAAATTTTTAAAAATCTAATTAATTTTTAAATGTGTTTTGTGAGAGGGATGGGGAGGTGAGGTATATGAGTGAGGGGTGGTGAGATATATGTGAGGGGTGGTGAGGTATATGAGTGAGGGGTGGTGAGGTATATGAGTGAGGGGTGGTGAGGTATATGAGTGAGGAATGGAGAGGTATGTGAGTGAGGGGTGGTGAGGTATAGGAGTGAGGGGTGGTGAGGTATGTGAGTGAGGGGTAATGAGGTATGTGAGTGAAGGGTGGTGAGGTATGTGAGTGTGGGGTGGTGAGGTATAGGAGTGAGGGGTGGTGAGGTATATGAGTGAGGGGTGGTGAGGTATATGAGTGAGGGGTGGTGAGGTATATGAGTGAGGGGTGGTGAGGTATAGGAGTGAGGGGTGGTGAGGTATATGAGTGTGGGGTGGTGAGGTATATGAGTGAGGAATGGAGAGGTATATGAGTGAGGGGTGGTGAGGTATAGGAATGAGGGGTGGTGAGGTATAGGAGTGAGGGGTGGTGAGGTATAGGAGTGAGGGGTGGTGAGGTATATGTGTGAGGGGTGGTGAGGTATATAAGTGAGGGGTGGTGAGGTATATGAGTGAGGGGTGGTGAGGTACATGAGTGTGGGGGATGTGAACTGGAGAAAGAGCAGCCTGATGACGGAGGACACGCCTTCCAGGATTAAGGTATTTGACTACAGAGATACGACAGACAGACAGGTTGATAGATAAAGAGACAGCTAGATAGATGGAATGATAGATACACAGGTGGATAGGCAGACATAGGTAGACAGATACACATAATATATATAGTAGTCTTCATTAATCCCTTCATTTCTAAGGTTTCTTTAAGTCGAACATAAATCTTAAAGAGTCAGGTGACAATACAGCCTCCAAATCTATTCTTTCCTGCAGATGGGAAGGAACACGGACTGACAGCCCGCAAGAGAGAGAGGAGCGGGGAGGTATTTAACAAGTAACGAAATACTGAAAACCTAATGGAAATAAAGCAACATATTTAATATATTCTGTAATATATCTACAACGGACATCGGCAAAAATCAACAAACGAATTCAAAAAAATATATATATATAAATTTTGCCAGCCTGCACGAATTATCCTTTCCAAAGAAAGTTGAAAAAAGGAGATACCCAAAATCAAGATCGATTCAGCTCAAGACGCCGAGACATACAGTAGTGCGTTTAACAGAATGGAGGCCATAGCCAGAGGGAAAGACAGGGATTGACAGTCCCAGAGTTAATCAACTATGTATACGAAGGACTGGAGAGTAGATGCAGCTATTACACACACACACACACACACACACACACACACACACACACTAATCATGAATATCGTCATCCCAACTACTGTACTCTCATATTTTCCAGTACCAAGGTTTGATTGGTGATGGAAAATATATATATATAAATATTAACAGATAGATAGATAGATAGATTTGAAGCAAAAGAAGCTATCACAGAGCAACCAGTCAGCGGAAATATGGATCAAATACCCACATAACTCAGAACTTTTCGAAATTCATGAGCTCCATCACAGAGACTAAATTAAACATAAAATAAATACATAAACTTATCATTATTATCATCACCTTTTTCTTCCAGCTAAAGAGTAGTATTCTGTTGCTAGTGTCATTTCTCTCCCCCCCCCCCCGATTCCGTTGCCAACATTCTACACTACCAACATTTTTACCCCTCCCCCTCTCTCTCTCTCTCTCTCTCTCTCCACAGTCCCGAGTCAAGAGGTCTGATGGAGATGACTGTAAGGGAGATCCGCTTATGTTCACGAGGGGGATAATGAGCCTTGAGAGAGAGAGAGAGAGAGAAAGAGGAGGGAATAGTATTGGCGATTTTCTCTTCTTATCCATGTCTCGCTGTTCTTCCTTATATCTTCTTAGTCTCTCTCTCTCTCTCTCTCTCTCTCTCTTCCTATTTCCTGCTCTTATCTTCACTGCCCCCTGCCCCCCCTCCCTCCCTCTCAGTCTCTCCACTATTTGTCTTTCTCACTGTCATCTCCTTCCCCTTCCTCCCTCCCTCTCTTTCTCTCTCTCCCTCCCTCATACTACATTCCATTCTTTCTTTTCTCATTTTCTCACTCTCCTTCCCTCAGCCTCATTCCTCCCTCTTTCTTCCTCTTCTCTCCAATCTTCCTCCTCTTTTCTCCAAATCATTCTTATTCCCCTCTTCCCACTTTCACTCCCTCACTTCACTTTCTCTCTCTCACTTCACTTTCTCTCCCTTTACTTTCCCTCTCCCCACTTTCACTCCCTCACTTCACTTTCTCTCCCTCACCTCCCTTTCTCTCCCTTTACTTTCCCTCTACTCACTCTCTCCCTCTCCTACCGCACTTCTCTCCCTCTCCACACTTTCTCTCCCTCTCCCCACTCTCTCCCTCTCCACACCTTCTCTCCTTCTCCTCACTCTCTCCCTCTCCACATCTTCTCTCCCTCTCCTTTCACCGTCTCCTCACTTCACCTTTTCTCTCTCCCGTCTCTCTTTAGATCCTGCCTAATTTACTGGAATATTTCAAAGGACATACACGATAAATGAGGCAGGAAAATATATCTCCCAGCGTCATATATTTAGATTTTGAAAACACTTAAGGTCCCCCCCCAAAAAATAAAAACTACATTAAAGACCACATTCCCAATAGTAATTTCTTTGTTCATGGATTTCTCATAAACCACTAAGTTTTTTTTTTTTTTAATTCCACAAAGATCTATATCCTACCCTTTCAGCTCAGGTAATGGCCAGGTGTAGTCAGACTGGAAGGCACATTTGACTAGTAACCAAGGAGACTCATTCCTACCTCATAACTAAGGCCCATAACTGAAGCTGTGAGAGTGGCCCAGTCCCGTCCAATGAGCACGAATCAACTGCTCTCTCTCTCTCTCTCTGCAGAATATTAAAGTTGCATAAAAGTAACTGGCAGAAGACCCCTGGGATCTCTCTCTCTCTCTCTCTCTCTCTCTCTCTCTCTCTCACACACACACACACACACACACACACACACACACACACACACACCTCCACAATCTCAACCCAACCTCTTCAGTTCGATGACATTACACTGTTCTTGCCACTACCCGACGATTTCATTACACTTAAACCCCCTCCCCCGCGAAGATGAGGTTACGTCCTATCTCAGTGTCGTGAAGGAATTAGGGTCTTGTGACGTAACTCCCTTGGTACGCTGCTCTGATTACAAAGTGGTTATGTAATGAGAGAGAGAGAGAGAGAGAGAGAGAGAGAGAGAGAGAGAACACCCCCCACCCCTATCACATGAGGGTGAGTAGATTCAATACGCCACAATCATGATATACGCAGCAGTAAACCCGGCCTCATTACGTCACTCATACATCCACCCTCCCCTCAGCCCCACACCTACGCATTTTTCACGACTCACGGGCTTAGGGGCGATTTGGGTTGGGCTGGGTTAGGCTGATTTGGGATGGGTTGGGTTAGGCTGATTTGGAATGGGTTGGGTTAGGCTGGGTTGGGATGGGTTGGGTTGGGATGGGTTGGGTTGGGATGGGTTGGGTTAGGCTGGGTTGGGGTGGGTTGAGTTGGGATGGGTTGGGTTAGGCTGGGTTGGGTTGGCTTGGATTAGGATGGGTTGGGCTGGGTTGGGATGGGTTGGGTTAGGGTGGGACAGTTTAAGTTACATTTGTCTGGGGTTAGTAGGGTGCGGGTGGCTTGAGGTGTTGGGTTGGCCTGGGTTGGGTTCTGTTTTAGCTTAGGTTTTGAAAGCTTAAGGTAAGTTAAGTTTCATTTATATACATATACATACATAACTATATATCATCATCATCAATATCATCATCGGCCATTACAAGTCCTCTGCTGAACAAAGGCCTCCCACAACCTTCTCCACGAATGCCCCGACTGAGCCAATCTCTGCACGTTTTCCCTGGAAATTTCTCTATCTCATCCTCCATCTCGTATCTGGCCTTTTTTTTTTTTTTTTTTTTTTTGCAACCCTTACAATCTCTTGGCGTCCAATCAGTCAGCTTCTTGCTCCATCGCTTATCCCTTATTCTTGCTACATGGCCTGCCCACCTCCATTTCTGTTCTTAGAATCTATAATGTCTTTGACTTTAGTCTGCTCTCTCACTCAAGTTGATCTTTTCCAGTCTTAGAGATATTCCCAACACTGACCTTGCCACTGCTCTCTGAGAATGTATTAGTTTATTGTCCATCGATTTTGTTCGTTTCCAGGTCTCACAACCGTACGTCATAGCTGGAATTATACATTCGTTACCGGTATATACTTTTCGTTTCATACATACTGGCAAGCTACTTTTCATAATGTCTTTATGTTTATCCAGAGCTTTCAATTCAATTGTAAAGCATCTTTGTATTTCGCTATCATGGTCTTCCGTTAATTTTAGTATTTGCCCCAAGTAACTGTACCCCTCAACCTCTTCAAGAATTTCATTGCTTATTCTGATGACGCTCTTTGGTGTTTGTGGATTAAACATTATTTTAGTTTTACTCCGGTTCATCTTTCGCCCTACTTTGAGACTTTCTCTCTTCAGGTCACTTAACATTTCTTGCAGTACCTCTGCTGTTTCTGAGATTAGGACAATGTCATCTGCAAATCTTAAATGGTTTAGCTTTCCTCCATCTATGTTTACTACTTTGTTTTAACAGTCTAGCTTTCTGAAAATACTTTCTAGCCATACCGTAAATAAATCTGGTGAAACTGTATCTCCCTGAAGCACACCCTTCTCAATCTTAATTTTTTCCGAGTTTTTATGTAAGTTTACTGTAGCAGTTCCCTCTTTAAATGTTTTCGAGCAGTTTTACAAAGTTCTCACGTACTCCTTGTTCCCGCAAAGAAATTATAATTGCTATGTGCTCAACTGTGTTCGCTACTGAAATGCTTAGTTCTCTCTCTCTCTCTGTCTCTCTCTCTGATCCTTCCCTCCTCCTCCTCCTCCCCCTCTTCCAGTAATCCCTCTCATTCCATTCCATCCCTTCCTCCTCTTCCTCCAAACACTCACCCTGTCTTTAATACCACTTCGGGTGAGCCAATCCCCCCCCCTGCTCTCCCTTTCTCTACAGTTACACACACACACACACACACACACACACATACGCACACACACACACGCGCACACACACACACACACACACACACACACACACACACACACACACATATATATATATATATATATATATATATATATATATATATATATATATATATATATAAAGGTCTCTGGCAGTCTTCCTCCCCTCCCTTCCCCAACCTCTCACCTCCTTTCCTTCCTCTCTCCAATTCTTCCCTACCATACTTTATTGAAGCATTTTCCTGTTCTCCCTGACTCTGCCCTTTCCTCGCCTCTCCTCCTTCTCTACCATTCCTCCCCTCCCCCTCCTCTCCTCTCCCCTTACCTTCCTTATATTCCCTCACCTATCCCTTCTCGTCTCCTCTCCTCTTTTCTCCGCTACTCTCCAAGCCTACCCTAACATACCTTCTTCTACCCCTCCTTCCTTACCACATACTCGCTACTCTATCTTATCCTTCCTTTTACTTCCTTATCATCTGCTCCCCTGCCATCTCTCTTTTTCGGTTGTCCCCTCCCCCTGTCCACTCCTACCCCCTCCCCCTCCCACGTACTAAGGGCAATTCCATGTACCATTGTCCCTTTACCGTTTACCTCCCTTCCCCTCCCCCACCACCATCACACCTCACCATCTTTTATTTCCCTCCCACCCCCACCTCTCTCTCTCTCTCTCTCTCCTTATTCCAACCCTTTCTCTCCACTCCCTTCCTTCCCCGTCTCCCTGCAACCTCTTCCCAACACTTTCCTTTCCTTCCCTGCCTCCCTTCAATCTCTTCCCAACACTTTCCCTCCCCCTTTCTTTCCGTATTTCCTTCTCTTCTTCTTTATCTCTTTCCCCTCATTCTCCACTTCCTCCCTCTTTCTCTCCTTCTCTCCATTCGTCCCTCCATTTTTCATTCTCTCTTTCTTCGTACCCTCCTTCTTTTCTTTTCTTTTTCCTTCCCATCATTCTTCGCCCTCATCTTTCTCTCCTTCTCCTCCTCTCCTCTTTCTCTCCTTCTCCTCCTTTCCCCTTCCTCCTTCTTTTTCTTTTTTTTCTCCCTTCCCTCTTCCTTTCCTGTCATCCCTTCTCCTTTCTCTCCTTCTTTTTCCCTCTCCCCCTCCCCTCCCTCTCCTTTTCACCGTGTAAAACTTCCGGGGCTCCTTCAAGACTTCCCCCCTCCTTCTCTCTCTCTCTCTCTCTTGTAATCCCCCACTTCAGTAATCGCCAAAACAAGGGCATTTCTTGGACTGAACAAATCCACACCCCCATACACACCTCCACTGTTCCCTATAATCACACGCATCATTTCAGTTCACTCAAAAAAAAAAAAAAAAAAAAAAAAAAAAACCGCCTGATAATTCTCCTCCTCTACTCACTTTCCTCTGTTGTCGTGGTATGTTTCTCTCTCTCTCTCTCTCTCTCTCTCTCTCTCTCTCTCTCTCTCTCCCCACAATTACATCCACTACCACCACAACAACCGTTACAATCACCACCACAACCACAAAATCTACCATACTGCCCTTTACCAGCGACCGTTCACCCATCCAGTCACTGACCACACCCGGAAGACCTGTTTGCCACCGCTACCACATTCGCCACAAACACAACTAATCCCTACCACACCATTCACCACAGTCCCTCGTAAAATCCTACCACATTAACCACAGCGCCCGAACAAAGTCTCTCTCTCTCACTCTCTCTCTCTCAGAATAAACAGGAAATACGTGGACATTCTTTCTCCCACCTACCCCACAACGACCATAAACACATCACTACCACGCACACAACCCCGACCACTACTACCACATAAACTACTACCACCACATCACAACTACGACCCTCCAGCACCACAACTACAACTTCCACTACAATACATCACTACCAACACCGCCACCACCACAACTACCACACATCACCACCACCACCACCACCACAACTACCATACATCACCACCACCATCACCATCACAACTACCACACAGCACCACCACTACCACAAATACCACCACCACAGCAACCAGGTGATAATTACCCCCAGCCACAACCACTGCGTAAAGAGTATCGGTAAAGCCCTCGGTGAAATGAGGCGACTCCTTTAATTAACAACGCACTCACCTACACCTGAGAGGGAGGAGGGGGGGAGGGAGAGTCGCGACGCAGGGAGGAAGGAAAGGAAGAGAGGGAAGAGGAAATAAGGGGAGAAGGGAGAGGGAAGGGGAAGGAAGGGAAGGAAGAGGGAAGGGGAGGGAGGGAGGAAGGAAGCATTTGGATTGAGAAGAATATATATATTAGATCTATCTTTGTAGTATTCCACGGGAAAAGTGTCTAGCTGGAAACCAGAAGCTAGGTTCATATCCAAACGCCTTTTAAATGTGAGTACTGGATAACACTCCAGTACACTGCACGGCAATATGCTCAGTATGTTTCTTTATGCAAAAAAGAAAGTACCAGAGGCTATGAGTGCAAACCTTTTCTTTTCCAAGTAAAGCTGAACAAATGAAAACTAAAGTTAACACCGGTTCATCTGTAGTAGCCTGGACACATTGCAGCTACAGATATTGGAGATAATGGGTAGTGGGATAGTACGATGAAAGACAAGAATACCGGTAAACTCATGCATCACACAGCATACCGAAATGAGGTGGAAGTGGCTAGACGAGCGCTGTGTACCTGAAGAAACTTGAAAGAATACAAACAAGCAGCTTATACGAGCAGTGACCGGAGAACCAGCAAGATAAAGAGAGAGAGAGAGAGAGAGAGAGAGAGAGATGCAACTATGTGGCTGAAGGGCGTTAGTGAGTGCCGGGGTGTTGATGAGATGAAAAATGCCTTTGATTCCATCCTGTTTTGAATCAGTGTATGTAATGAACTCCCTCAAACATGACAGCTGTACTCCACACAGAGGGAAATAAGGCTCTTCAATAAAACCAGGAACCGAGCAGGCTTTAAAAACTCTGGAAGGTGGTTCAGGACATCCCCTAATCCCTACAAGCCGATTTGACAAGAGAAATAATGTGATCCTTCCATGACAGACCGTGAGAAAAAGAGTTTAAAATTTCCCAGGATTCATTCTTTGCTCAACTGACAGGAAACTATAACCACTACCTCGGTCTATTGTGGTGCCTTATTCAACTCTCAAACTATCCTGTTCTTTGACAAATCTATAGACTTGTGATCGAGCTCTTGATAATCTGGACTTTGTTAAGCTAATATTTCCTTCTTTTACAGTTTCCTTGCATGGTTTACTCGTACTTATCTATTAATTTATTCATTTATTTTATTTACTCCCTGATTCCGGTTACATCTTTTACCGTCTCATTCTTCTGACCTCTAGACGATTTTCTTCAACTCAATGTACATTTCTCTTATTTAAAGGACTGATGAATGCCATATTTAAGCATAACATTTGGAAAAGCCATTATAGCTCCAAATAAAATAGTCCAGAAGCCGCAGGAATAAATAAACAGACTACATCTGTTTCAGGGGGGTAATCTGAGAACTATCACTTCGTCACCCTTTGCATCTTCGTCATCCTTCGCATCTTCGTCACCCTTTGCACCGTCGTCACTCTTTGCACCTTCGTCGCCATTTGCATCTTCGTCACCCTTCGCTACAACCAACTCTCTCCAACGTCCCCAGAACTGGACACAATACTCGAGGTGTGCACTTAGCAACAATGCAAAGGAGGATTTTTTTTTTTTTATTCGAATGCCCGACCTAAAACTCCAATAATTAACCCCTTTGGTACGATGGAACCTTTTTAGCCTACCGTCAAATTATTTTATCTAATTTAGGATGGACCACTTTGGCTGAGTTTTTTTTTTTTTTTAATGCAATGATGAAGGAACCACAGGTAAGAAGCCCACAAGTTCCAAGAATAAAAATGAAACAAGATGTAATTAAGCCCAATTCAAGATTCGTTCATTTCGAGAAGCCTGGGCACATATGCAGTAGAATGCACAGACAGACGATGACAGTTCCAGTGTTCAAGCAATATCCTGTCGCCTCTTCAGTACGAGAATACCAATTTAATTATATTCTAGCTACTGCTAAATTACTTCATTCTGCTTCAGACGCCCCCGTAATGAAGGAAATTCTGAGAGAGAGAGAGAGAGAGACAGACAGACAGAGAGAGAGAGAGAGTTTTCGACACACACACACACACAGCAGGCTTGGATTAATTACACTACTTAAGGTCAATTACAATTTCAGTTACAATTACTTAAAATTTAGGTAAACATAAGCTTTATTTGTTGGCAGTAGAAGCACCTTTCCAAATCTGTTCTTCCCGATAGTGTTACAGTATATTTTCTGGCTAGGATGGTAAATAAAAGTTTCTTGTTAAATCTGTTTCTCCGCTGTTGTTAGTTGTTCAGCTGTGACAACCCTTGTTTGATTCGTCTGCGTAATGGCGAAAGGGACTGTCCTAACCTAAGTGATTAGCTAAACCTAACCCAGCCTAGCTTAATTGTACCTAATAATTAAAGCAAACCTAACCTAACCTAGCCTAGCCCAACCTAACCTGACCTAACCTAGCATCCAGTTGGAAAGCTGGTAAACGAAATCCACCTCTTGAGTACGTTAAGATTCTTCGATTACGCCGGAAACAAACACACGGCTTAAGAAACGTGATGATAAAAACAGTGGGAAATTTTTCAGGAAGAAATGATAATTAACAACCCAGCTAAGTTAAAAAAAAAAAAAAAAAAAAAACTTTACTGCCTCTGGTAAAGCGTACCTTTACCGAAAGTTTTAATTGCAAATACCGGTACGAGTACGTGATTCAAAATATTCTCATATTACAATTTCAATCATATGAAAGATAAAACTGATGACTAACGAATTAAATACTAACCTTTCATTATTATCTTGACCACTTTACTCAGAGATCGATTTTTGGTTTCATGGAGTACGAATCTTGGACGCTCTAATAATAATAACAATAATAATAATAATGTAATAATAAAATCAGTTGTAGGCAGCAAGAATAACATGAAGAGGAACGGCTACCTGAATTCCTATTAAACAGAAAGATAAAAACTAAGTCACCATATCTCTCATATCACACCATCTCTACACTCAAACTACATCTCCCCCTCATTATTTGCAAAAGACGATTATAAAGGTACATGCAGGAAAAACTGACAACTATTAACGCAGCACCGCAAATAAATACCGTCAAGCTTTTCAAACGGTTAGGCTGCTTGGATCTCCGTCACCACCGTCTCCAAAACTCTTCTCACAGTACAATAATTACATCCTTTCAATTACATCCTTTACTAACACTTTCTCCTCATCAAAATTTTTCCTCCGGATCTGTATAATGGTACAGGCAGGCAACTCACTCTGACTGGCATCATACTGGACTGTAAAATGGATAAATAAGACCTTTCAATCCGGGAGGCTTACTGAATCGTCAACACTCACAATCTCTCCTACGGCAATAACTGTCACCTTGACTGCAATGTCTCAACGTCCACAATTACACCAGACATTAGCAAACAGCCATGAGACTTACCATAATTAGTATAATTAACAGCACCTCGAAAAAAAATACTGTACTTTCAATCGGTAAGTCAACATGAATCACCATTACCATCGGCATCATCTCTCCATATTGCACAACATTTATAGGGTTCAGCTACAGTTTCTCTTCCTCAATGCTACCTACACATATTTATAGAAATGCACAAAGAAAACTTACCTTAATTAAGCTCTCAGTAACACCGTGAGATGATAAATAAATCCTTTCCACCGACAACGCCAACATGTCACATGTATGCTCCCACAATGCCTTGCGTTGTAGCGTTGCCAATGTCATAAATATGGCTGAACTTGCTATGAGCGCTACTCTTGTTAAATACAAAAACCTCCTCAAAACAGACTTCCTCAAAACAATTATAAAAATACTAAAATCTCTAAAACAATGTTAACAATGTGTAAAAAATTTCTTGTACCTAGATTTCTTTCACTGAGCCCTATAGATGATTTCCCCCCGCTTGACGTTTAGAAACTAACACTAAAATAGTGGATAGATCTAGCGGAAATAGAGCTAACTTTGGCAACTATTTTGTTTTACTGTATTAACGAGCCTAATATATTTGGCGTTTAATTTCTTGATATATACATACTATGCCATATTTATAACTTATATTTTGTGACTTATTTGATCTAGAAATACATAGAATGATTTTTTTTCACATCAACATCCAGAAAATACAACTACTACTACTATGAGTACTACTTCTACTACCATCACCACCACTACTACTATTCCTACTACTACAAGAGACCATTGGTAAAAATGTAAAGTACTGCACTACTTTTATTTACTATTAAAAATTACACGGTTAAATACTAAATTAATGCCATACAAATTAAGACAGTAACCCCTTAACTACGAGAGCACCTATTTTATTAAAACTAAATGCAGTAAGATCTAAGGAGACCCCATTTTTCAGTTACAAGAACACCTGTATTTGTTTATTAGCCTGCATCCGATATTGTATTGCAGTCAGCTGCGATACCAAAGGTCAGTTTATGGAGCATCTGTCATTGGTATGATTAGCCTGCATCCCACATTTCATTACGGTGCGCACCCAGTTTTAAAACCAGTATAATTGTACCTCCGGCTGGTCTACTCTGCCTCTGAACACATACGAGCATTGGACGTGTCTAGCTCCAGTACTCCCGCCTCCCGAACGACGGCATTGTTAGGTGTATAATGACGGTATATAGGTATCTGCCCATCACAGCTGTATCAGTATTTAAGAAATTTTCACAAGTCATACGATAATGTCCTCGTATAACTGTAAATGGGTTTAATTTGAAGTGAAACTTACAATTATAAGTACAATAATTTTCATTATTCAATTACACACGCAATTAGTTACTTAAATTGTGTAATTAATTACAAAATTTTCAGTTACAATTATTAACTTATCCAAGCCACACACACACACACACACACACACACACACACACACACACATTCCCGCTCCTCACAACAATACCCTCTTAACGAGAGAGAGAGAGAGAGAGAGAGAGAGACAGAGACAGAGAGAGAGAGAGAGAGACAGAGAGAGAGAGAGGGGGGGGGCAGGCAAATAGTACTTAGTGTGATTTATAAGAGTAATTTCCAGCTTCACGAAGGGCCTGTGGAGGTGACGGATGGCAGAGGGACGGAGGGCGGGAGGGAAGGATGGGAGGAAATCAGGCAGGAGAGAGGGAGGGAGGGAAGGAGAGAGGCGTGAGGAAAGGAGGGAGGCAGAAGGGAGGGATAAGGACAAGACTGAGCGATGGAACGGGGAGGGAGGTAGACGACAGAAGCAGGAGGGAGGAAGGAATGGAGAAGCAGATGATAGTGAGGGATTGAAGGATAGACAGGCGAGAGAGAGAGCGAAAGAGAGGTTGGATGAAGTGTTAAACTGATGAAACGTTAAACTGATAATGGATAAAGAGAAAAACTGATGGAAGGACAGACAGATAGACAGACAGATGGAAAAACTGAAAATGAGAGACGAATAAATGGACAGCAGGTTAAAAAAAAAAAAAAAAAAAAAAAGATATGGGGATTAAGTGATAAATGGATGAAAACAGACTCATTTACGAACCGGTGGATGGATGAGCACACACACACACACACACACACACACACACACACACACACGCAACAGCAAGGTCCGGGGAATCTGCCGTGTGCATGTGTATGTTTCCGTGTGTACTCGTACGTGCGTGTGTCCCTCCCTCTATGTGCGTGTGTATCCCTTCCTCCACGTGTGTGTGTGTGTGTGTGTGTGTGTGTGTGTGTGCGTGTGTGTGTGTGTGTGTGTGTGTGTGTGTGTGTGTGTGTGTGTGTGTGTGTGCGTGTGTGTGTGTGTGTGTGTGTGTGTGTGTGTATCCCTTCCTTGTGTGCGTGTTTATCCCTCCCTTTATGTGCGTGTCAGCGGTAAGCCAGCTCGAACACGCACGCACACATACACACACACGCACAGAGGACACATCCGACAAAGCAAATCATTTCTGGGAAGGTGTGTGTGTGTGTGTGTGTGTGTGTGTGTGTGTGTGTGTGTGTGTGTTCTATGTATTTATGTGATCAGTTAGTGACCAACGTACACAGTTTCAACACGTCAGATTCCGTACACACGTCTCTCACGTCTACACAAAGCATTCGTACACACGCGTTTCGATATCGTACACAAAACTGTCCCCAACAGTGGCCGTACACACACACACACACACACACACACACACACACACACACATCCATAGCTGCACACACATTAATTCAGATCACACACACACACACACACACACACACACTTTCAAAACAGGATTAAAATTTGATCTCCCAATAGGACAGACCTCAGGCGGAAAGAAAAAGGGAATATCAGTACCTATCATACTCAGCATACTCCAGCTGTGGGTATATTGGTGCCTATTATATTATTACGTGTGGGTATATTTGTGCTTATTATTAGTTGTGAGTATATCGGTGGTTGGTCATTTGTTGTGGATATATCAGTGTGCATTGTGTTAGTTGTGGATATATCAATTTCTCATAGCTGTGGCAATACATTCTTTTATATTACATGTGGGTATACTGTAGGTGGTGGTCACCATCATCCACTCACTTGACATAGTGCCACCAGCTTTTTTCCACTGCATCATTTTTTGTGTCTGCCATCTTTACTTTCTATTTCTCCCATCATTCCTGTCCCTTTGTCTTATTCTTTTTTTTTTTCCTCACTTTAGGTGGCTTTACACTGTCATGTCTAATGGTTTCCTGTAATCCAGGAAATCATTTACAACGTTGGGTGGTAACCACAAAACCAAATAACGAGGTGATGTGGAGCCCACTATGGTGTCCTTGTCAACTGGGAGAGATGTAAATGCTCAGTCAAACAGGCCAGGGCTACTCAACAACAACAACGTGTGGGTATATCAGAGGCTATTATACCCATCATATTCCAGCTGTGGGTATATCAGTCTCTTAACCACTGGGCTTCCTCTCGGATCAGGAAATTCGTCTGGCGTTTGCTTGTATATGATATCAAAGTGCATCATACACCATCAAAATCGTCTGGAGTTAGTCTACATAAAACACCAAACCGTCTGAACAAAACACCAAACCATCTGAATAAAACACCAAACCGTCTGAATAAAACACCAAACCGTCTGAACAAAACACCAAACCGTCTGAACAAAACACCAAACCGTTTCCACAGCAACACAGGGGATATCGGAGGCTTGTTTTTTCCACCCCTTCTTACCGACGTGGTGTTTTTCTCTATTCTTGCTACAGTACGATTTTTTTTATCTTAAGACGATTTTTTCACCTTAAGGAATACTGCAATGAAAGTTACTGTGCACCTAAACCCTATCCGCTTCGAAAGCCCTCTCGAACGGAATAAAGCAGTCTGGACGCAGCAATAATAATAATAATAATAATAATAATATGATAAAAACAATAAAGGGAGACTGAAACATATAACCCATCATTGCTTGCATGAGAGAGAGAGAGAGAGACAGAGACAGAGAGACAGACAGACAGACAGTCATCATAGTAACCAAGGAGATCACTCTGACCTCTATAAAAGGTGATTTACGGAGAACCACCTAAATTTAAAATAAAATGAAGCTATCAGGGTAAACCGCAAGGGTAATCGGTGGTCACTAAATCCTCCTCCTTCTCCTCCTCCTTCTTCTCCTCTTCCTCCTACTCTTCCTTCTTTCCTCTTCCTAGCATTGTACTCTTCCCACAATTCCTCCTTTCCTCTTCCTCCTACTCTCCCACCTCTTTCTCCTCCTCCTCCTCCTACCCTCCTCGCTCTACGGTTGGGTCGATATGAAAACAACCTTTATCGGGTCCTGGGATTTCCTACTTCCGCTCAATAATCCCTTTACACTTCCGGCCTTCACGATTAACCCTTTGACTCCCGCGATTCTGCCAGCTGAAGAAAATCGTCTGTCGTAGGCTGGAATTTACAACTAAACTATTCTGAACCAAGACGTTGAGATAAGTTTCATTCCTCTCTCTCTCTCTCTCTCTCTCTCTCTCTCTCTCTCTCTCTCTCTCTCTCTCTCTCTCTCTCTCTCTCTCTCTCTCTCTCTCTCTCTCTCTCTCTCTCTCTCTCTCTCTCTCTCTCTCTCTCTCTCTCTCTCACACACACACACACACTATTCATCTATCTATATATCATTTATCTATTTCCATACCTTTTTACCTATTGTATCATTTTTTTACTTATCTATCTACCTCCCTGGTCATCATAAAATCGTCATACATTAGCCATAACGTAATAATATAAAACAATAAAGGAATTTAAAAAGACCGTTAGTGATGAGTGACGCAGTTCAATAATTTTTTTTTTACACTTGTTTCAGACGATTTCATTCAGCTTCAATAAGGCGCCTCGGACTGAAGGGGTAAATGAAGCCTATATTCAATCCTTTCAGTCTGATAATTATATAGAGCTGAGTAAAATCGTCTTAGGATGCCAAATAATATAAACAAAGAAACGTAAGCGGATTAAAACCGTTAGTGGCAGAACAATTACAAATTGAAACGTTGTACTGAAGGGGTTATGAGAGAGAGAGAGAGAGAGAGAGAATGCCTAAGCTCCATGGAGAATTAGCGTTTTTGAGAATGTTATACATTTGAAGAGCGGGTATTTAAAAAAAATTCTCTCTCTCTCTCTCTCTCTCTCTCTCTCTCTCTCTCTCTCTTTACAATGAATATCTGCAGAACAAGAGTACAGGTACCGTATTTTTGTGTCTATATATATCAAAGTAAGCATATGTAAGCATCCCTGTGTGCATTTATGTATGTACTGTAAGTGTATGTATGGACCACATGTGCGTTTACCTGTGGGTCGGTCAGGATCACTTGATGGTCGTGTGTGTGTGTGTGTGTGTGTGTGTGTGTGTGTGTAGGGCGTGGTTCGGACTAACCTATTCTGGGTAGTGCTCCTCCTCCTGCCCTGTGTGCGTGTATGCGTGCAGACATGTGCGTGCGAACTGTGTATGGGAGTGTGCTTACGAAAATTGACTGTGTGTGTGTGTGTGTGTGTGTGTGTGTGTGTGTAAATTTGTTTACAATCTCATGTACGTTTGTTGCAGTGCACACATATTCCTTCCCTTAAACGCCTACAGAGCCTTGTGTACCCAGACACCATTCATGTAAGTAAACGGCCTATGTGCACCGCGTAACCTGCCGACTGTACATAGCATGTGCGTGTGCGTCATTACAGTGGTTCATGTACGCCTGGTAAACCGTACATTATAATTCACTCATGAGGCTGACTCCCTCCCTCATATACACCACCCTCCCTCATACACACCACCCTCCCTTATACACACCACCCTCATACACACCACCCTCCCTCGTACACACCACCTTCCCTCATGCACACCACGCTCCCTCACAAACACCACCCTCATACACACCACCCTCCCTCATAAACACCACCCTCATACACACCACCCTCCCTCATGCACACCACCCTCCCTCATAAATACCACCCTCATACACACCACCCTCCCTCATAAATACCACCCTCATACACACCACCCTCCCTCATGCACACCACCCTGCCTCATACACACCACCCTCCCTCATACACACCACCCTCTCTCATACAGAACCATCCTCTCCTTTCTCTTCACTTCTACCTCTCCTTTCCCCTTCATATTCCCTCTTTCATTCACCCTTCTTAGTCTACTTTTCCTTCTGCTTTCAATATACATTTTTACTTACTCCTTCTTTATATATATTCTTCATTCACTCCTTTTCTGGCCCCCTTCTCTTCCTCCCCGTAAACACTTCAACCCTCTCTCCAGTTTTAGCTCCCCTCTCCTCATTTTTTTCTTCTACCATTCCTCCTACCATCTCTCTCTCTCTCTCTCTCTCTCTCTCTCTCTCTCTCTCTCTCGGCCTTGTCAGCACTCAGGGACATCATTCGTTATCATATCCAGGGTTAGCATACCATTCTCACGCTTTATGTTCTTTCACGGAGGAGGAGGAGGAGGAGGAAGAAGAAGAAGAGGAGGAGAAGAAGAAGGAGGAGGAGACGAAGAACAGCAACGATGATAATGATGATAACTACTACGAAGAAAGACATCAGATCAAGATAACTTTAAATAAAATGAAATACAATAAAACGATCATTCCTCAACCAGAGACACTAACACAAGGGCCTCGCTGTCAGAAAAAAAAAAAAAAAAAAAAAAAAAAACGAAAAGAAGAAAAATGAATAAGTTGAAATGGTCTGTTTATTTCTCGATCTCCAGTTCTTTTCCTTCGATTTTTTTTTCTCTTACCATGTAGCTCAATGGCAGAATAAGACAAGGGCACTGTATCCCTTCCAAAGCACTTCTTCGTGACTAGCATCAGAGTGACGCGGTATTCAAGATGACGAGATGACAATTTTAGGCCAGGTTAGATTAGGAGTGATTTATATAAGAATAGATTAACACTAGAATATGGTGCCAGTCACGAAGAAATGCTATGGAAGGGATTTAGAGCCGTATTACAGTCTTATTACCAGTCACGAAGAAGTGCTATGGAAGGGATTTAGAGCAGCATTATTGTCTTATTACCAGTCACGAAGAAGTGCTATGGAATGGATTTATAGCCAGATTACTGTCTTCTTACGAGTCACGAAGAAGTGCTACGGAAAGGATTTAGAGCCGGATTACTTTCCTTGCCTATTCTCCCACTGACCTGCGAAAAATGGACTACAACTGGACGAAAATTCTCCGTCATGTCAAGGTGAACGAAATATAGCATTCCAGTGGTCATTTCCGGTCTTTTTTCGGTCCATTTAGGGTCCTGTTACGTGCATTTAGGTCCAGCTTGGTCCACCGAATTCAAGGTCGCACAGGACGCTACGCAACGCCTCTTTCTTGGCGAATTGTTTTTGCTCATTGTGCCTCAGTATTCCCTTTGATGGTTACTGATGCAAGCCACGTTGATGTTGAAAGGATATAAATTACTTGCCGGATATAAACTACTTGCCGGATATGAATAACTTGCCGGAGACATAAATAACTTCCCGGAGACATAAATAACTTGCCGGATATAAATTGCTTGCCGGATATAAATTGCTTGCCGGATATAAATTACTTGCCGGAGATATAAATAACTTGCCGGAGATACAAATTACTTGCCGGAGATATAAATTACTTGCCGGAGAATGCTAACAGGTGCTATGCAGTTGGAGGGCCGCAACCACACCTCCTCTCCCCACTCAAAAACGTCCCCAGTCAGGTCCATGCAGGCCCTCTCACGTGCATCTAAGTCCAGTCAAGTTGGCTAAGGTCCAGTTAGATTAATTCAGGGCCAGTTAGATACGTTATCCTTGCCTACTCTTTTTACGTTAACCTGGCCTACTCTTTTTACATTAACCTGGCCTAGATCTACATCCTTTGGCGGCTAATATCACGTTGCCCAATGACTAAATAAGACACTACTACGGCTCTACATCCTTTCCGTGGCACTTCCTCGTGACTAGCATCATATTCTAGTATTAATCTACTGCCACAACCCAGCGTTCAAGATGGAGGGATGTCAGTTTTTGGGCCAAGTTAGAATAAACAGGGCATAGAGGCAGCAAAAATATTCTTTACAAAACACGTCACCTTGATGCACTTTCCGTGTCTTTTTATATTTTCTTTTTATTACGTGCTAAAATTTGCGTTTCCCAGGATGATCACCCTCCCCCTATTTCTTCCTCTTTTTTTTCTTTAACCTAACTTAACCTATCCTAACCTAAACTAAACTAACAGATGAACCTAACTGGCCAAAACACTAACCAAACCTGACACTGACAAAACAAAACCCAGCCTAACCTAGACTTTCCCGGATAAGAGGAAGTGCCAAAATGAGAGAGAGAGAGAGAGAGAGAGAGAGAGAGAGAGAGAGAGAGAGAGAGAGAGAGAATATTTGTGGTTTTCAGTACAAATCAAGCTGACCTGGTTGTAATAAAAATCACTACCACAAGTCGGGTCAATTGGTACACATTAAGATCAAGCCAAGGAATTCACGTAAAAAAAAAAAAAAAAAAAAAAAAAAAAAAAAAAATCATGTCAAAATTCATGACAAAAATTCATATAAAAAAATTCTAGTAAAAAAAAAAAATCATGTCAAAAATTTGTTTAAAAAAAAACATGTTCAAAATTCGTGATACAAATTTAATGTTAAAAATTTGTTAAAAATTCATGTAAAAGTTCATGTTAAAAATTCGTGTAAAATTTTTCATGTAAAAAATATACTTAAAAAGTCAAAAAGTTTGTGTGAGAAAAAATAATGTTATTTAAAATATTCACGTAAAAAATCATGTTATGAATTCGTGTTAAAAGTTCATGTTAAAACCTCGTATTAAAAATCGTGTTAGAAGTTCATGTTAAAAAATCGTTAAAAATTTGTTAAAAAATTATGAGAAAATTTTCACGTTAAAAAGTCGTGTCATAAACTGATGTCAAAATATTCATGTTAAAAATCATGTAAACAACTTTCCGAAAGACAAATTTCAATTGTTACTTATAATTTTTTTCACTTTTCTGGGGGAAGGGGGTTAATCTACACTAAACATCTATAGGCTACTTTTGTGGTGGTGGGTGACCGGACATGACAAGAAGAGGAATGCTTGCAAAGACGGGACATTAATTTCTCAAAGATTTAGCCTTAACGCTTTTGATGTGGCAGCAAAAACAAAACACTTGAGTGTGAGGGAATGGGGGTAAAAAAAAAAAAAAAAAATGTGGGGTAGGCATATGTGGGTGAACAGGATTAGTTGAGAGAAGTGATGGATGGTTGTGTAGGGCGGGAGGAGTGGGCACTGTGGGCTGCATGCTAAAGATTTCATCTGGAGACTCAGTGCAGAAAGGGGAAGGAATAGATGAAGTGGAGAGAAAGGAGTGGGCAAGACTAAGTGGTGGACCTTGAAAGGGGGATAATGCTCTGTGAAGTTTTTAAGTCAGCTAATATGTTTCAAGTCAGAGACTTTTAACAGAAATATTGCTTGGTGTGGGGGGAAGGCGAAAAACTTTGGGGGAGGTGTGGGGTGGGTAGAATCATCCTGGGAAGAGAAGGGGAGGGGAGGGGGAGTAATATATCATGATTTGTGAAGATGAGTATTATAGGTTGGCTGATATTTACGTAGATTGGGCACAAAAATCTGAACCCTCTCCAAGACAAGCATATATGCAGAAAGCAAGCGCCAGTCTCCTTTCAAGTCTCGTCAAACGGGCTACGAAAAGACAGTTCGAGAGAAGCCCATAATAAAAACAAAAGCGATGATAACGGACAAGAGGGAAAAGACGAGCCGCCATTAAGGGTAAGAGGGTCATATGCATAAAGATGAGAGAGCCATTGCGGTGGTAGTAACTCAGCTGCCAAAATGACCCTTAGAGACGGGGGAACGTAAGGTCGACTGTCCCTCTCTCTCCCGACCGGCTATGACCTCTCCTGGCCCCGGTGCTGACCGAGGCTTGGTCTCCAAAGGCTAGTTTTAGTGCAAAATTATTGTCGACAGTGTGTGGATCCTCATCATGGGGCATGCATGGATCCTCAAGCTGCTGGCATCACTCAAGCAGTCGTGAGCAAAAGTTCGCCCACATTCCTCGGTCTGTGTTGTGTCCTGCCTTCCATATTTTTCATTCCCCTCCCGTCCCCCATGAAAGAGGGACAGTATCCTTCCTTCTTGTACTCTTGCTGTGTGCATCATCACATATTTCTCATTCTTCCCCATGAACCAGAGTATCATTCCTTCTCTTACTCTTTTATTGAGTGCTTCATAATGCTATAACACAAAAATACTTCACATAGCACCTCATCTGCTAAAACCCGAGGTGAAATATTAGCAAACTTCTATTCATGACTCTACCCCCTCGTCCACCTCCCCTCCCTCCTTCCGTGTTCCCATGGCCCTAGTCGTTTTCCTGGTCCTCCTGGTTTCGCCTGAAGGTTATTCAACACTGAACAATGAAGTCTTAACTGAGCTAACATAAGGCTTTAATGGTTCGATTTTACTTCGTTCACCTTGACAGATTTTTCGTCCCTTGGCAGCTGTCTCACGTTGCTCAGTGATAGATATACACACTACTAAGGCTCCGCATCCTTTCCTTAGTGCTTCTTCGTGACTAGCACCATACTTTACTGGTTCTTCCATCATTACAACTCAACATCCAAGATGGAGAGATAGTAATTTTAGGCCAAGTTAATGGAGTATGTCAGTGTTAAAATTAAGCGCTGTGTAAAAGTCCTAACCAATGAATAAAACCCTCAAATAATATACTTTTTTTTTTTTTTTTTTTTTTTAATAATCTGACCTTCCATATCTTGCCGAGAGACTAAATTATGAAACCCCTAAATGAACACGGGCAAAACATTTAACCTTCCAAGACAACAACGTGTTTTGAGTTTAATTCTGACCACTATCAGACGAATTTATTCGTCTGGTAGTGGTCAGACTTTGGGGGAGGCGATGGCCGAGTCAGTAGAGAGGTGGCCTGCAGTCCTAATGGACCCAGGTTCGAATCCCCGTTGGGGTAGGGAATAGTTTAAGGACCTGAATATCATTAATGCAGACTTTACTGATTTACCAGTAAAAATACCCTCGCTAATGCCAATACACCAGTCCTGTATGTGACAGCCCTAGCATGCATTCAATAGGGACGGTGGATGTTAGTGCCGAAGTGGTGACATGTGGAGGTGTGTGGACGTAGGGCCATGGTAACGAGCTATGACGAGTCGGAGTCACACACACACACACAAAAAAACTAAAACTAAAGGAGACGTCTTGAAGCTACGGTTATTAGAACACATACATTTCTAACCCTTCCAGTTCGAAAAGCCCTCCTGTGATGCATGAAATCCTCGGGAGGTAACAGAAAAAATAAAACTGCGTCGTCGCAGGGAACGGCTTGAAAGGCAAACATGGGTTAAGTGAAACTACAGAGAATAAAATAAGGCTATAGACAAGGGGGCAGGCAGACTGACAGCCAAACGTGTGTGTGTGTGTGTCTGTGTGTGTTTGTTATATAATCTGAATAATAAACCCAAGCTGTTAATGAGTATGCCTGTCTGTGTATTTTTTTTTATTTATTCATTTATTTTTTTTGTTTGTTTAACGAGAACGGTAGCAGATATCGACCTAACTCTGCATAAGGTTGGGATAAGTCCAGGGAGTGTCAGAAAAATACCAAACAAAAATTTTAGCAATCGCGCGCATCGTGACGGCGCGAAACTGCCGGAAATATGAAAATACGAAAATATGCAAAAATACTTTTCCGGTTTTCTGAACTGACCACTGTGGGCTCAATAACGGTATGAAAACAAAGGAAATGGTATCTGCAAACATTTTGTGATGGAATGGTTATTAGCTCCGCAAATTTTAGTGTGTGTGTGTGTGTACTGTATATATATATAAATACATATATATGACGTCTTTTCCACGTCATTTGTTCTACGGTCAGACGGTTCTATTCCATTTAGTGGAGGAGTCTCATGGTAATGGGGTTGAACTTAGTCACTTAAACATTCGAAATTCCGATGGACACAACGGGGGCTTTTATTTTATTTTATTTTTTTAATTTTTTGTTTCGTCTATACTTTTGTCAGTCGCAACTATTTTAATTATCTCACATGGCTTGCTAGTCGAATATTGATGTCATTCAAGTTCCCTCCCTCCCCCCCCCTCTCTCTCTATCTATCTATCTATCTACCTATCAATCTATTTATCAAAACGGTTGTTCCTTTACGTAATGATTGATATTTTGTGCCACTCCATTATCATAAAGGCACAAGTAAGCTACGTTTTATTATTTCATTATTTTTTATCATAATTTTTTTTTAGCAACTACAGCCAACTGTTTATTTAACGGGACTAACGGGAGACATTTGGTAGTGAAAAGGTTATTGATGGATGCGCATAATCCCTTCAGTTTGACATCTCCGGAAGAGATTTAAAAAAAAAAAAAAAAAAAAAAGTGACCGAGGCACTGACCTCAGAGGGCCGAAGTAATAAAGGAAATTGGACTGCCTGATCGAATTCACATCAGGCATAATAAACATGTACCTTCATAAATCAAACTCCTCCAGAACACTTAAAAAAAAAGAAAAAGGAAAAAAAAAAGCTGCAAGAGACGTGCTTCTTGGTGGTGACTGCCAATTCTTTCCTTAAAGGTTTAAAACGAAAGAAGTGACCCTGTCGGTGTCTCCTCCAGCCCGTACCCACTAAAGCACTACTCACTATCTCCTTCCCCCTTCCCTGCTCTTTTCCAAATACGGCCAGTTTACTATCTGTTAACTGAGAACCCCAACAATAATACAAAGAACTGGCTACGATAGCGAATGGGAGGTGATGAAGGACACAGGATGAAGGGCAGACCGGCAGAGAAAGTGTGCAGTGCCTCAAAACAAAGTATGACATGCATGCAGAACTTAAGGAGTGGTCATGGAGTCTGCTCGTAAGGGGCCCTGTGGAGAAAGCATACCTTCAAGTAAGGCCATGTTGGGCACATTTTATGGAGACTGGATGGTCTGGTGGTGGCGATGAACTGTATAGGGCAGGCCTATCGGTACCTCTCTCGCAGGAATTTCGAGATCGAATCTGCGTGGGAACAATAAAGACATAGATGAAAGGCTTGCGTTACTGAATCTACTGACCACAGTAAATAATAATAATAATAATAATATTAATAATAATAAAATACATTTTAAAAAGTAAAGCTTCTCCCGTGTAAAAAGAACTACCGATATTAAATTCTTGTTTATTGGCAAAGATAACAAAAAACTACAAAATACTGTATGCTTCTCTCTGACTTCTTTCTCCACACACAGGTATCACTCGACTGCCCATTCTGGAGGGGGAGATCTCCCACATAGAAATACCTCGAGGACAAGCCCCCCTCGGTATCACCATTGTGGGGGGTGCTGACACTCCTCTCGTGAGTTTGGTGTCATTGCTCTCCACCTGATTTCAGTACCAACTTATTCTTCAACCTCTTCACTGAATTATTCACATCCGCAGTAGTTGTATTGTCTGGCACTGCATTCCTTTTCTGCGCGTCACCAAAAGCAATTATGCTTTCCACTGCCGTTCTCATTCCCATCCATCAGTTTATATATATTTTTTTTTCCATCTGTTCCTTATTCATTTTCCATCTCTTAACATCATCCTGCTTTCATCTCATACATTTCTATATTTTTTCCTGCATTCACTCCAACATTGTTTAACTTTGCCATTTTCTGAGTAATTTACATTGTTTTTTCTTCGATATTCACCCCTTAGAATTTCTATAAAGTCTATGATGGACTTCAAAATATTTCTTTTGGACTTCAAAAATTCTCAAAAACCCAAGATGGACATACCATTCCCCCAAATTCACAAAAAATCAAGATGGCCTATGGCCTAAGACAGAATCTTCCTTGCAGCGGTGTGTGGTGGTTCAGGAGGTGTTTCCTGATGGGTTGGTGGCACAGGATGGACGACTCCAGGCAGGAGACCAGATCATTGAGGTGGATGGGAAAGACATGACCTCTGCCACGCATCAGCAGGTGTGCGAGGCCCTGCGACGTCACGGCCCCGTCCTCAGCCTTGGGGTCTACCGAGAGAGAATTGAGGCTTACCGCACCACCACCTCCTCCACATCCACGCCTCAACAGCACCATGATCTTCCTCAAGGTAACGTGCAGTGATGATGGCATTCATAATTTACTCACACTTCCAGGTACATGGGATGCATGGTAGCACAACTTGTAGAGACTTCAGGTCATAGCACCCTGTGGCCTAAGTGCCACAGTTCCGAGTCCAAAAAGTGGCCAGTTTTTCTATCATGTAAATGCTACCAGGGGTGTAGGTTGGTCTCCTACCCTTAAATGCTCTGGATTAACAGTAGCCTAGCTTCAGGCGCCTACACTCTGATGAGGGCAAAATGGGATTTGGCAGTTATTTTCTTTACTGTATTTATTTCATACTTGGCTATAGAGGTACTATGTACCTCTCATGCTTATGCAGTCCTTGACTGCTTTTGTTTCATGGTGAATGTGATCTGTATTTATGGTCAATGTACATTTTATAGGGATTAAAAATTTTTTGCTTCATCCTCTCTCAAGCTTCCATGTTTGTTACTAGTAACCTCTAGAAACCAAGTGATGTCCATTTTCATTTTTTCTTACATTACCAAACTCATTCAGCTTGTAAAAGGTCTCTTATACTGAAGGGGTTATTAAGTTTATAATCTAATCCCTACCTTGAAAAAATCTCGCCTCACTTTAATAAAATCATCAGGAAATAGAAAAATACCAGTACAAAGAAAAAGATGTCACTGGTCTGAATGGGTTAAAGTGTGGACCCAGCTTGGTCTCCCATAATCTATTGCTCGGACGAATAAAAGACCCATTACAACACCTTACAAATCATACAGAGCAATGCCCTATGTATCTCCACTGGCTGCACACAAACCCACTCCCACACCTCACTTACACTCAGAAACTACAGTCCTCCCTGTCAAAGACTACCTTGATATGAGGGACACATAATTCTGTTTAGCAGCCTGTGCCAATACACGGCACCCGTCATTACATGACACAACACACCGAAGCACATAACACAATCACCACATAAACAGTATCAAACCCACTACAACAATATCCCACCTTCAGACATTCCAACACTAGCAATGAAGAAATTACCTACATACAGTACTCACTTCACACACAGGGCAATATAACGTCTCAATCACAACACCATACTACAAGCCTCCCCACATGACTTCTTCCCACTGGAGATGTTGTTCGTGATGATCGAGTTCACCTAAGTAGGCTCAGAGCAGGACGTCACCCAGCCCTCCTCAGCTACCAGCTTATATTTGGGTTGGTTGAAATCACAGATGACACGTGCCCAGTTTTCTAGATTAGGCCCAAACAACAGAACTCGTAATGAAGCACTACACAGCACATGCCACACTAAGACACGGACAATCAACAGTATAGGGAGCCTATGGGACAACCCCACAGGCGAGGCTGCTTACCTGCAGTTGATGGTTCTGCTGGATCACATGAACAGGGGTTGAGGAACCAGAACAACTGTTCAGACGAATGGCTTACAAACTGTTTTCAGTGTTTCCTTCTGTTGTCCAAAAATGATGCATGTGTTTTCAACCACACTTTCAAAGGCTCTCAGCAATTCTTCAAATGCCATGCTGAACAGCAATGGACTCAATAATGAACAGTGATACAAACGGTCACTGACTGAGAATACCTTGCTTAGCCCATCATTCGTTCTCACAGATGTAGTTGCTTCTTTGTACCATTTCATCATCAACCTGATGATGCAATCAGTACATGGCTTTCTCAAGACCATTTTATTTTTGTACAACCCTCAGGACTATGTCAAATGCCTTCTCCAAATCCAGAAAAACGTAGTACAGCTTTTTCTTCTTTATGAGGTATTTCTCCAGCTACTGTCTGACAGCAAATATAGTACTCCATCAGTTGTGCCTCTTCCCACCACATAAACAGACTACATTTCACTGATACGCTCTGTTCTATCTTTCTCTCAGTGATCCTTTCATAACTTTCAATCGCTGATAGAAGAGCAGTGCTGTATTAAACTTCTGTATTGCAAGTGCCATCGTGCCATGCTCCACTGCAACATAATTACTGTTATATACATTCACATATTCTTCAGCTAATGTTAAGGTGCTGTTTCTTCCTTTACAACAACATTTAGTAAATCAGCTACAATTTTAACACCTAACTACAAGCAGCCTTCAGCACCTCAGCCACTGTTTCTGATGTACCAGTTGCTTTACCCAACTTCAGCTTCCTTACTGCACTTATAACTGCCTTTATTTTAATTTCAGGCGGTGGTTCCTCCCCTGATTCTGCAGTGATGAGATCCTCCTTGTCTGCACACAAATTCCTCATTAAGTAAATAACTAGTCTTTATGTCATGCTCAGTGAAATGTGGCTAACAACTTGTCAATAACCGCAATTATCACTCATACGCAGAAAACTCATCTGCAAGTAAAAAAAAAGAGTCCAAGCTGAGATTCTCACACAATTAGTCAAGTCATATATTTAATGTTATATTTTATATACTGTTGCTGGCAAGTGCTGGGAAGCAGTCAGCTGGCTTCGGTGCTTGGTTAAGCTTCCAGTACACAATACACCTCAGCTGCAGCATGCCCATCCCCAGTAAGGAGATTCCCTAAAGGTAGCATAGTATCATTTTAAATGCCTGCCTGTTCATCTCTTGTGAGTGAAATATCAGCCGTGGCAACTGGGGGCATCACAACACCCCCAGGAGGCGACAATGGAGAGGTATATAGGGGACGTGCAACGTCCGTGTGATGTGGGCATACGTCTCACATGGCCTCGTGCCCTTATTCCATGGAGTGCACCGGGTGCGAACATCTCAGTCCGGGTGCATTACCCTCCAGCCGAGCCCGCCCTCGCCAGGATCGGGGTGGAGCTACAAACCTAGCTCCAGGCAGCACCCCAGTGACGGCCGGTAGCCGCACAAATACAGAGATGGCCTGTAGCCGCTCAAATATCACAATGGCTTGTAGCCGTACAATCCCAACGGCCTGTAGCAGTGCAGTCGTGACGGCCAGTAGCCACACATTACAGTGACGGCCTGCAGCCGCGCAAAAAAGGAGAAGGCCTGTAGCTGCGCTAAGTGCTGCCCGCCCTCCCAGCAGAACCCGTGACGCCCGGCAGTCACACGTGGGAAGAGAGGAGTACACCCCCTCTCCTGCAGTCACCTCGAGGGGCACGACACTGGTGATGGCCGGCAGCTGCTCCTCATATACACGTTGCACCTCATATGGGACTTTGGTGATGGCCTGTAGCTGCACCCGCAGACAAGTGACGGCTGGTAGCTGGACTTCGTCTGTGGTCCTGTTGTGAAGTCGGGCTCCGGTGACGGCCAGCAGCCGCACTGACATGAAAGGAATGCCCTGTAGCTGCCCTCCTCCTGTTGCCCAAGGGACCTCGGTGATGGCCAGTAGCCGTGCCAGGGAGGGACGCCACAAAAGTCCCTCACCCCCTGTGACTTCACAACCTGAGGGCGACCTACACTCAGCCCCCCCCTTCGGTGGCGGAGTGGGTCGCGCCTCCATCCCTCCAGACCGAGGCAGCCCCCAGGAGAACCACCTACTAGAAGACTGGTGGAGAGGTCCTGTACTGTCCCCGGGGTTATACTCCATCCAACAGCACCAGAGGGAGACCAACGCCTGACGGACTCCTGGTGAAGAGAATGCCGCAGCCCTACCCTGATGGCGAAGCAGTGGGAGAGACCGCAGCCGACGGGCTCTCAACGGCGCCCCCAGTACCCCGGGGCGTGACCTCTCCATTCCCGAGAAGGGGCGACGCCCTTCCCACACCGAGCGCCTACAGAAGTTGTTCGGCCCCAGCCCTGACCCCTGTGCCCAGCCCCGCCAGTGAGGGGCCCTTCACTACTCCCGACCGCAGTCCACGACGAGAGACGACGCCCCTGCGAGTAGTCCCGTGGCCTCTGGACGAGGGGACACCTGAAGGGACTCTACCGACATCTGGCCGACACCTGTGAGTCTCCGGGCCCCCCTACCCGGCCCGCTCCCTCACCCTCGCCCACCTAACAGCGACTGTGATATAAAGTGCCCGTATAGTGAAAAGTGAGAGTTAACAGTCAGTGCCCAGGCAACAACTCTAGTGACAGTGCCTACCCCTCCCTCTCTGTAAATTGGAAATCATATTCTAACTCCACTCAATGTGAAACGGGACACGAACCTTAATACTATATAATATATACGGACCTAGACAGAAGTATGTACCATCTTTACTTAAATCAAGCACAGTGACTATCTTATACCCTCGAGGCTGCAAGTATCCTGCGTGATACACGTAACCTATCTGCCAGCCCGAGTCTTGACTTTGTGTAGAGTCCTGTGTAATGTCTGCCTGTATTGTCCTAAAGAATTTAGTAATATACGTGTAAAGTAGTTGTCCTGAGCTTTTATGCCGTGTTCCTCTTATATTGTATCCTAGGCTCCTAGCTCCGGTCTAGAAAAAGAACCCAGCTATATCTTGGGTGTTGATAGGGCGGGAAGCCGACCTAAAAACACCTAGCATAACAGTGAGCACTGACTATCATGCCTGTGAGCTTTTACTTGAATTTCTTTCCTGTGCTTTACATCGGCTGATCGTGTGCTTCTTGTCTTCCTTAGCTGCTCAGTCTGTTTCCAAAGATATCAGTCAATTTCTGCCACACGAAAAGAATGGAGGAAGATGCCTAAGTGAAGAGGGCCACTACCATCGATGTAGCCTAGATGGCGAGCACAAAGAGCCAGATCAAGGAAGGCATGGGACGGAGAGAGAGAGAGAGAGAGAGAGAGAGGGAAAAAAAATGAAAAATATGCATTTATTATCACTGATAAATACGTTTCACTCTCATCTTAAATGTCGAGACCAACTGCCTAGCCCCGGGCTCCTACGCTCCTCATGGTGCAATGTAGGATTGGATGATGGATGGATAGATGGATAAATACGCTTACATTTGCATGCATAGACAAAACCCTCAATAACATACAGTATACATACACTAAAATATTTCTTTTGCCTGCAGGGGAAGTGGTAGTGGTGACACTAGTAAAGGAGTGTAGTCGTCCACTTGGCTTGAAACTTGGGGGACGCCGCTCCAAGCCAGGAATCTTTGTTATGGAAGTGTTGGAGGGATCAGTGGCATGGCAAGATGGTCGTCTGCACCCACATGACCGTATTCTAGCCATTAATGGGGTGGATGTGCGATATGCCCGACTGCACTATGCCTCTGGTCTAATTCAACAGAGCCATGCCCACGTAACACTTGTTATCAACCGTGACCCTCCACTGCTACCTCACACAGCAGCACCCTCTCCAGAGTCACCTCGCTGTCTTGATCATCCTTGGCATGGAAGTTCCGCCAGTGAGAGTGAATTCCCCACCACTGCAGATGATCGTAGCTGCAGTGTAAACCTACAGTATGGGCGATCAGCCTCATGTGATTCTCTCAGCGATCACAGCCTTATGTCCTCCATGATGTCTTCACCAGGGGCTAGACCCCCTTCCGAAACTGGTGAAGGTGCCTCCCCCACTACACCTTCCCCAGGTTACTACACAGACGATACTGATGACACCGAGCCTCACCTTCATCAAGATAACCCATCTTATAATGCCAACAGTGGCAACCATCATGCCCCTACACCACAACCTGTGCCCCCCACCACCTGCACCTCCCTCCCAGTAACACCACGGGGTGCACGTCTACCTGAAGATTCCCACAACCTTGCGTCGGGACTAAAACAACTTCTGCAAGCAGAAAATACTAATCTGCAACAAAGGAACATCACCATCAGAAAGGTAAGGTGACATTATGTCAACCACTTTTTTTTCATTATTTCCATTTACTGTTTCACGGGCCAGTGATGAATATATGTAATGTCATCCAAACTCGAACTCCAAATCACCAATGATGAAACTTAGAGTACCTAAAATGAAATTAAGTGGCTCCATTTAAGCTTCTAAGTCCTGTAACTTTTTAAGGAAAAATAATGTACCACGGCAAAACCATTTTTTTTTTTTTTAAGGGCTACCAGAAGTTTATACCACTTGGCTAACCCTGAGTGGGTGGGCTTTCTTACTAAATGCATGAAAGTGCTCAAACACTTTTAATACTATCCATTGGTTATTCATATTTTATACTGTACTGTACTTTGCAGAGCCATTCTCTGTCTGGGAGTTCCCAGGTGAAGATGATGATGATGATGATGACTGAAGATAATGGATAACAACTGATGACTGATTGACAATAATGATGATGATGATGGATGATGGATTGGTGATGGATGATAATGCCTGATTGATTGACTGATGATTATGATGATATGATTGGTGATGGTGATGGATGATGATGACTAATTGGTGATGGATGATGATGATTTGTTGGTGATAGTGATGATGATGGTGATGCTTGATGATGATGATTATGATAATGATGACGACATTGATTATTATTACTATTATTATTATTATTATTTGCTCAAGTGATAACCTCTAAAAATTAAATTATGTACTGAAGTTAATTAATAGCAAAATAAGGCAGTACTGTATAACAGTAAAATAGGTTATCAACCTATCTATGATATGAAGCTCCATAATTATTTTGTACTGTAATGCATTGGCAGAGTATGAAGGAGAGCTTGGGAATGAGAATAGGAGGAGGTGTGAGCAGCAATGAAGGTGACACACCGATCTATATTGCCAACATCAATCCTCAAGGACCTGTTGGCAGGTGTCGAAACATCAAGGTAGGATATTGCTTTATATGCCCTTAAACTCCTGAGTGAAATATGTACCATCCAATATATATATATATATATATATATATATATATATATATATATATATACACAATATATAATTCATCATCATCATCATCCGGACCTCCTTTCCCATCTGAGGGTAGGGCAAGGAGTAGCAACGTCCAGACAGCCCAAAATTTGCCCAGTCCAATGGGCCATGCTTCCATTCACTCACCATTCAAGACCCCGGAATCCTGGCTCTATCTGATACCCCCAAAACATTCACCATGTCCTGTAGCTTCACATAAACATATCCGATAGTCAGTCTGCACGCTGTCACATTAAAATGGGGTACCAAATCCCTGATCATGCACTTCTCACAGTATTCATCCAGCCAGCTTGATCTCTGGTCAGTCCTCTAGCCTCACCGAATTCCAAACCTCTCTTCCTCACACTCATCCACCATATCCCTTCACCTTCCCTTTGGCCTACCTCGCCTCCTCCCTCCTTCAAATTTGCTCATATATACCTTTTTTGCCACTCTATTGTTATCCATTCTCTCCACAAGACCATACCATCTCAGTACACTCATCAATTTCAGTGTCCACAGACTTCCTCATTCCCCATCTTTCATGAATCACATTATTTCGTATCCTACCCACTGTCTGTCTCCACATACATTCCTCAGCAGTCCCATCTCCACTGCTCTCACTCTTGGCTTTTCATTTTCATGCCACAGCATAGTTTCACATCCATATGTTAAAGATGGCACTAACACTCCATCATGTAAGCCTCATGCGGCTGCAACACTCATGCCTCTGTTTCTTATCAAGGTCTTCATTGCACCAGGTACTTTCCTTCCTTGTATCACTCTACTTTCCACTTCATTTGCACATTTTCCTCTCTTTCCTATCACTGTACCCAGGTATTTGAACACTACACAATACAGGTACTGTCCTGTATTTCATAACACAAAGTTATCAGAAATATCAACTCTGTATGTTTCTATTACATACTTCTCTTTGTGCAAGAGATACTGTCTCTTACAAATATAAGTGCAGCAATACTCCAGAGTAATTATGGTAAACAATACAACAGATGCTACCTTGACAGACTCCTGCCACACACTATTACATCAAAAACTGCCAACATATGCTAAGTAAACTGCAAATGAAGCAAATTTTGAATTAAATTTTACATTTTGCATTCCATTGTACTGTATCATATTGTATCATTTATAAAGGATCTCAGCATGACTGCATGCCTCAGCCTTGGTCACCTAATGGCAGCTCTCCATGCTGCTTGATCTCTGGCAGCTTCCCTATTCAGTCCCTTATCCACGACATGAAGTCACTCTCTATGACTTCGTCCTGGGTCTTTTTTTATCTGCCTCTCGTAGCCCTACAAGACATTTCTCACCCCTAAACCATCTCAATCTACCTCTCCTCATCACAGCACCAGCACATTCTACTCCCATCCTTCCTCTCAACTCTTCAAACACTGTTCTTGCTTCCCACCCCTCCCTCTGGCTTATACTCATTTTTTTTTTTTTTTTTTTAAAGGTGAAAATGCATTTGACTGGTTGATGATGATTGGCTGAAAGCAATACCTGTATGTCCAAATAACATTGTTGTATTCGAGATAGTAAGTTTCGATTTGCATTACCGGTAATTATTTGAAATACAACAAACATGTTGCATTCAGCCAATCATCACCAACCTGTCAGGTGCATCTATGCCTCGATAAAAAAAAATGAGTATAGTATTCAGGGAAGCACTACACATCCATTTAATTATTGTCATTTCTATATGTTTGTCCCTAAGAATATACTCTTCCTTACTGCCCAGGTCTCACTACAAAACATCAAAACACTTTTAACAAATGTCGCATACAAAGATCCCTTAGCACAGTGGGAAAGCCCTCTCAATGTTACGAAAGGCATCTCAACAACATTCACTTTTCCCTCACCATACCTTCTATGACTCTCTCCAGTACATTCATTATCTGGTCCAAAAGTTTTATGCCTTTATAATTTCCTCATTCCAGGACATCACCCTCCCCCTTGTACACATTTACAATCACACTCTTCAGCCAGTCTCCTTGGGCAACATATTCATCATATTTATCACATAAGTAACTAAAGTCTCTCCTCTATCTCCTGAGGCCTTCAACATTTCAGCAGTCAACCCAGACACTCCTGCTGCCTTCCCAGCTGCATCCTGCCTACTGCCCATTTCACAGTAGTAGCGACATCAAAGGCCAAAGCCAAACACTGGATCCACTGAATTCAATCCCTCAGTGTTCCAACAACAGGTTATAATGCTCTCTCCATGCCCCTTTAATATCCTCATTGTCCACCACTAGCTCTTCATTCTTCATACATTGCTCACTTCTGATATCCCTGTATTCCCACTTCATCTGATTTGCTTTAAGTGCTATATTTTTCCTTTCAGTGCTATTTACGTTCCAGTAAAAGTCTCCGAGACTTAGATTTTGCCCTGTGTACCTCCATTCTAAGCCTGTGCTTGGCGGCCTAGTATTCCTTTTTGTTACCACCCTCTTTCCATTCCCAGAAGTCTTCATTTTGCCTTAACTCCGGCTTCTACATCCTCATCCCACCACCATGTTACCTTATCTTGGAGGACCCCTCGTCCATCCACACACTGAATACGTAATTCTCAGGAGATAGTGTTTGAGTGCTCCATACTATTCATTAACATTTCTGTTCAGGCACAACTCTATTAATCTCACTAAAGAGGGCATTCCTTACTGGTTGGTTTTTCAACATCCATATTTTCTCCTAGGTGCATAGGTCCTCTTCTTCACCACCTGCTCCTTAAGCACCATGTTATGTATCAGTAGTCTGTGTTGTTGCACACACTCCTCACTCCCTATATTATCTGTACTTTAGACGTATCAACCCTCCTGACCAGGAAACAGCCAATCTTTCTGCTATTTCTCCCAAGACCCATGTAAACCAAATCTCTCTTCTCCTAAAATGTGTTGCACACAATCGTGTTCACTGCTTCCCCAGATTCAAGCATCCTTTCCCTTTCCACATTCCTCGTATATAGGCACATCCCCCAAGTACCCCTTCATATTGTTGAGCTGCGTCACTCACATAGCCATTTAAGTCCTCTCCCAAAATTACTATCTCATCATCCACCATACCCACAACTACATGTATCAAGTCATCCCAGAATCTATCTTTTCTACATCATCCATGCCAGCCTGTGAAGCATATGCAGATATAAATGGGATCATGTTTTTACCATACAATATTTTCATTGTTATAATTCTTTCATTCACTCTCTTTACATTCATGACACATTCCATTCATTTCTTCTCAACCAGCACACCCACAGTACCATAACTATCTACATTTCCCTGCCAAAATAGCTTATACCTACAGCCCCTCCTGACAATCATTTTACCTGTTTACAGAAGTGTTAACAGTACAGAGCTCTCAAGAACAATCTCCTGAGAGTTACTGGTTCATTGTGTGGATGGACAAGGGGCCCACCAAGACATATAAGGTACCATGATGGTGGCATGAGGGTGCTGAAGCTGCTGTTAAGGAGAAAAAAAGTCTTTTCTGGGAATGAAGAAGGGGTGGTAATGGAGAGAAATACTTGGCTACCAAATGTAGGGCTAGAAAGGAGGTATACAGGGCAAACTCTGAGTCTCAGAGACTTTTACTGGATTACATAAATAGTGTTGAAAAGAAGAATATGGTATTTATGGTGGCAAATCAGATAATGAGGGAAAACAGTGATACTAAAGGTGAGTGGTATGTAAAAAATGATGAAGGAGAGATAATGGTAGACAGTTAGGATATTAAAGACGTCTGGAGACAGCATTAAAACCGGTTGCTGAAAGAGGAGCTTGACTGAAAACAGTGAAGGTTTAGTGTCAGCGGATCCAGTCTTTGGCCCTTGGCCTTTGCTTGATGCTGCTACCCTGTGCAAGGCAATAGGCAGGATGCAGTTCAGGAAGGCAGCACGTGAGTCTGGGTTGACTGCTGAAATGCTGAGGGACTCATGAGATATATGAGTAGGATTAATTACTGATTTGCTAAATACGATTATATATAAGTTTGCTGTCCCAGAAGACTGGATGAAGGGTGTGATTGTAAATGTGTACAAGGGTAGGAGTGATGCCCTGGAAAGAGGAAATTATAGAGATTTAAATCTTATGAACCAGGTAATGGAAAGAGTCCTAGAAGGTATGATTAGGGAAAGAAAGAATACTGATAAGATGCAGTGATGCAGTTTGAGTTTATGCTTGGCAAGGTGACCAATGATGCCATATTTACTATCCAATAGCTTCAGGAAATAAAACAGAGGAAAGAAAAGGAAGTTGTACTTTGTTTTATTGATCTGGAGAAGGCCCTTGACAGAGTCCTGAAGGTGGTGGTGAAGCGGGCAATGAGAAAGCCTGGGACTGAGGAGTGGCTGGTTAGAGTGGTTATGATTATGTATGTGGGTGCTCACACCCAGGTGAGAGTGAATGGAGATTTGAGTGATGAGTCTTTCGTGAATTTTGGCGTGCATCAGGGGTCAGTCTTGATCCCCTTATTGTCTGTCATGGTGCCTGAAACTTTCTCACATGACTTCAGAATGGACTCCCATGGGAGATGTTGTATACTAATGACTTAGTACTGATTGCAGAGAATGTATGGGAGGTTGAGGAAGGATCTAGGAAGTGGAGAGACAGAATGGGACACAAGGGTTTGAGAGTAATTTCAGATAAAACAAAGTGCTGATGTCTAAGGCTGTAAGTGGTACTACTGAAGCAGAGGAAAGTGGCCATGTGTGGTCTGCCACAAGGGTGTGGCAAGTAACTCCATCTTGTGCTGTCTTTGTGAAAAGTGGGTGCATGAGAGGTGTCATGGAATTAGAGGTGGACTATGAGATAATGCTGATTTTATGTGTGCAGTGTGTCAGAGACAGCATGTAGAGATTGTTAGGGAAGAACAAATTGATCTTCCTGGTGTCTTTCTTGAGTGTGGAAGAGTTTTGTTATTTGGGAGACATGTCATGTGCTGGAGGTAGGTAAGGAGTGGTTGGAGGAAGTTCAGGGAGCTGTTCCCTCTCCTGACATTGACAGGGCTATCCCTCCGTCCTAAGGGATCTCTGTATACGACGTGTTACGAGTGTAACACTGTACGGTAGTGAGACCTCAGCAGCAAAGGAAGAGGATATTCATAGGCTCAAACGTACAGAAACGAAAATGAATAGATAGATGTGTGTTCCTGAATGTGAGGCATATGGAGGCTAGGTTTACGATTGAAGAGTTGAGAGGAAGGATGGGACTCACGTGTATTGGTGTTCTGATGAATGGGGATAGACTGAGATAGTTTGGGCATGTGGAGAGGATGGAGGATGACAACTGGGGGCAGAAAATGAAATGCGTGAACAATGAACAATGGGGGTATGGTTGCGAGAGGTTGAAAGAAAAAGACCTGGGATGAGGTCATTATGTGATCTCAGGGATAAGGGACCAGATAGGGACGCTGCCAGAGATTGTGTAGCATAGAGAGCCACCACTGGGTGACCAAGGCTGATGCATGCAAGCATGTTGGAGTCTTTATGAATGATAAGATAATTGGGCAAAATAAAAGAGGAGACAGACCACAGGCTCTGCCCACCTCCACAGCACCAAGCTAAGGCAAGGGAGTTGAGACCCATAGCCCACCAACCATGGCCACTGGCTGTGGCAGTGGCTTTGGGGCACCCTGCCAGGACAGCTACAGGGATACACTCCAAGTGCGCCTTGGTACTATAACTGCCGTGCTATTATACATCCACTGATAAGGCAGCCTCCTGTGGTGCTACTAGGTATGGGCCACCTTCTACTGGGATGAAGTGGCAGCCTGGGAGCTGCAATGCCCTGTGCCCTTTGGCAGAGAATCTAGCCCCATCCCATCTGAGTCCCCAAATTTATGCTAATGAAGCCCATGCCACACTTCCATTCAGGTCCACCACTAGGCAGCGGGGCCAAAGTTTTCTGGCCGCATGCCCATGCTGGCATCAACCCCAGTGATGTAGTGGAGTGTGTTGTGTGGTATGTAGAGTGCATATATAGTAATGCATAAGACAGAGAAAAGTGTTTGAGAGAGTATGCTGACCAACCTTCCATGTTAGTTTTACACTGAAAATGTTTAGCGAGGGGAGAAGGACAGAATATCCTGATGGCCAGTGAAAAAGGAGCTCCAGCTCTCCTTATCAACAGCAATCCCATCCTCCTGAAGAGTACCACCCTGGTCAGTTGGTGCTGCAGCGTACCCCCAATATAAATACATATGTAGTGTATATATATAAACAATGTAATTACTAACAAATCCACTAAGGAAGTTCTTAAACTTTATAGATCTGTACAATACGCAACACAAAACAAAACTGTCTGATCTAAGTCTACAATTAAAATTTTTGCTCACGTAACAGTTTACACAAACTTCACCATCCTACCCACCAAATTAGCCACCTTCTTCCCCTCCCCCTAAAAAATACCACCCAACGACTTTGAATTCTGAATATTTACAACATTCATGAAAGTTGCTGGAACTACTGTATAAAGTAACTATTCATGCTGATTTTTATCATTCATTCATTCATTCATTGCCAGACGCCATGTATCCCAAACGGGGTGGCCAAGGGCTTAGAGTTAATTGTTTTACAGGGAGGGGCACTAATCCTCCACCAACCCCACTTGACACGTAGGGAGAACGAGCCAACAGCATCTGGTGTTCCCAGGCGGTCACCCATCCAAGTACTAACCAGACCCAACGTTACTTCCTAAAAATACCAAACCAATCTTCGACTGTATATACGATGAAGTTGTACAATGATACATTATGTCAGATGAAATTGGGTGAAAGGAACATCCAATACAAATTTCAAAAATCTGAAAGAACTCCCAATCAGGGTCTTGAGAATACAGTACACTGTACTAGTAATTAACCTGTGGAACACTGATTTTGAATATAGGCAATGTTTGTCCTCATAACAGATACAATTTTTCAACAATATATGACTAACAGCATTCAGCCACTGTTAAAACTTGTCAGTAATCTAGAGGATGTAGATGTGCCATTTTGACATTTTAATAATTTCCATTCAAAGAATGAGAACATTAACCCTCATCACCCCAGCACAATGTTATAAGTTTGTCCTTCTACAATACTGTATATGTAATACTAATTATGGCATAACTGATTTTATTTTACATCAACAGAAAGGTGATGTAGTGCTGTCAGTCAACGGCCAGTCACTGCTAGGGCTGACCCATGGCCAGGCGGTGGCGCTGCTGAAGGCCACAGCTGAGCTGGGAAGTGTGACCCTATCGCTACTGGAAGGACCGGAAAGTGGTAGTGGAGCTGGCAATTTTGTGCCGTCATGGCTGTACTGGCAGCGGCTACCTCGCTGCCTTCATTTGGCTAAGAGTGTCGTGCTACATCGGGCAGAAGGGGCTTCACTCGGTTTCAGTATTGTTGGTGGTGCTGACCCCCAGCGAGGCCCAGAGCCCATCCATGTGCTATTCGTGGTGCAGTCATCTCCTGCCGCACTGGATGGCAAGCTGCGCTGTGGTGATCGCCTGCTGGCTGTTGATGGACGATCTCTGGAGCTGGTGCGTCATGCAGCTGCTGTAGCACTCCTGAAACAGGCTGGCCAACGGGTTCATCTTCAGGTGGTGTCCTGGCTTGGCACAGAGCTGTGACCTGTTGCTAAAATGTGTACCAAAAGCCTACTGGAAGAGTACAGGAATGAAAAACATCTGCTTTTTCTAAATTCATGGTCTTTCCATTGACACAGACCAACATATACAATAGTCTTATACCTTTATACTTACACTCATATTTCTGTTCAACATATGGCATTTAAAGTATATGGTGAAGGACAGTAGCAGCAAACTGAATTTTCAGATTTTGTCAAAAAACACAAAGTGTCTGATACAGACACGATATACTGGTGTGAGGGGATTATTCTAATTAGTCCTGCATTGAGTACTAAACTGGTCTTGTGCAGAGTACATGTGCAGTATCAAAGTACCTTATTTTAACTAGTTTCATGATTGAAAAAACGAAAAAATTAAATAAAAAAAATTAATCAAAACCACTTTTCATTAAAAAAACAAGAAAAAATATTATGCCTCTGCACTACATTATAAAATGATACAACAGTTATTAAAAAAACGTTAAGCTAATTGCAGTAATAAACAGAGTATAGCATGATAATCTGAGAAAATGCAAGCATGTAACTGTACAACAATAATGGCCAACTGACAGTGTGATCTTAATTACATAACAAATTCCTGAGATAAAACCAGAATTATACTAACAGTACATACAGTACCAGTACAGTTACATAAGATATGTGGTTGTTCTGTGGGTATCATACTGCAAGAAGTTAAGTTACACTCAGGTTATCATTTGTAGCCAAAAAGAAATTTACAGTGCTACCACAATTAACTGAGCCACAAAAATTACAATTAGCCATACATTAACACATGACACTTTTACCAGCAATGTTCCAATCAACATCAATTATATTTGTAATTCAGCTGACTTCAACTATTTAGCATTGCCTTACAGCATATATCTAAGGAAGTAATGCTTCCTTTTATCCTAACCTCCACTCAAAAACTCGGAATCACAAATCATTAGTTGATTCTCAACAACCTGCCACCTTCTTGGAGGCAAACTGCACAAATCTTAAAAGCCCAGTTTCCTTGTGGTTCTCTTGCAATCATGCCTAAATATATGTTACAACAGGATGAATATGAGCAAATACACAGTACTTAGTGACTGAAATCTAGTAACTGTATTCACAAAAGCAACATGGCACTCATTGAAACCCCATACTCATCTGTCTCTTGATTTACCAAGTTCCTCTAAATAATGATGAGACAGTCGACAAAACAGTATGTCCTCATTGTAAGTTATATTTCTTTGTCATTAACTACACTACATACAATGCTGATTTGCCACATTCCTCCAATTTACAGTACCAGCTTTAATGGAATATATTCCAGTACTGTATTTTGGAACACATCTCTGACTTGCAATAAGAACAGCCTGTATTTTTTAAAACCCTCTGAATGCCATGATTTCTCATAAGAATTAAGTAATCTGCTATTAGTCTAAAAATTACTCTCCTGTGCACCAGTAACAGCAATATAAAAAAATTGTTTTTAAGTTTCTGACAACTAGGATTTCTCCCAACTGACAAAAGTCATCTTACGTACTGTACTCATAAAGGTGAACAAAATATCCATGTGAAGAAACTAGTGAATGAGTTAATAACAAATCTAATACACACAAATTTCCAGAAGTGTCCATGCAAATGCTTATGCAAAAAGATCAATTTTTTATTATATTCTTGCTACCACCAGAAACTTTTTGCAATTCAGGAAAGAACAACTTCAACGGAAGGGGTCAGTGATGAATGTTTTTAACATTTTCACTAAGATATGTCTGTTCCTGAATAAACTTGTCTGAAAGCATGAAGGAGGCCAGAAAACGAGGTAGAGGGATGGATGGTGGCAAAGGGACTGAAAACAATGCTAATCAAACAGTGGTCATGGTCAGCACATGTGATGGAAGTGATGTGGAACAGGGTGTGTGACCCTGTACTGTGTGTAAAATGATAGCTGGAAGGCCTTCTATCTTGTATACAACTTGTAATATATGGGTCCACAGAAGATGCAGCAATGTTAGCAGCAGACTGCAGGATGTGAGAAACTTTCAATGAGTGACATGTAAGGGGTGTCTTAATGCTAGTCTTTTGTTACAGCACATAGTTCAAGATGGATAGATGGCAATTTTAGGCTGCCCCTTCACTATAATGGGATCCATTCAGTGTTTTTCTTATTATTGTCAAACAGATTTATCAAGTTTAAGGATGACGCCTCATGGTGAAAGGGATAAATGAGATTGCTTCTACTTCCTTCAGTCTCAGAGACCTCTCCTAAAGTGAAGAAAGTCACTTTGCAGTAGAAGGAATAACACAAATAAAAGACCATTCTACTAACAGGACTGAGACAAGAAGGATGTGAGGGGGGACATGGGATGAGATGTGACGAAAATCACTTGGAAGTAGAAGGAATAACACAAATAAAAGACCATTCTACTAACAGGACTGAGACAAGGATTGGGATGTGAAGGGGACATGGGATGAGATGAGATAGTGAGGAGCAAGACATGACCCTGGCCCCTTGATCGCCAGGGTCTTTTCCTAAGCATAAGTCAGAGAGTGTGTGTGTGTGTGTGTGTGTGTGGGGGGGGGAGTGGAACAGAAGTTGAAGAGTGTACACTGTTCCTGACTTCTTTAATATCAGAGGCTTCCCCTAGAACAGAAATTTTCTGGCAGTAGCAAGAAAAAACTCACAAGAAAGGGCTTTGTACTGAAAGGGTAAATGAAAATAGTTATATCCATTCACCACAATAAATCATGACAGTAGCAGGAATAAAATTAAGACATTACTGCACCGGACAAATTAAGGGAGACTATTTGTAACCTCTTAACTATGAGGGCTCCCTCCTAACTAAAATAAAATAATCCAGCAATGGCATGAAGGATGCTAAGAAAGTCACAGTACTATAGGCATTAAGTAAAGTAAATGGTATGGAAATAAGGGAGACTGATTCACGGCTGGATTATTTGGTTGCTGGTACTTAAATAATTTGCATATTCTTTTATATTTATACAGAATATAAACACTGTTTCAACAACCATATGGTACAGTAAGTACCAATTCAAGTCAATGATATTTGCATCATTAAAGGCAGGGAGAAGAGACATGAAATAGAGGAGCTATGAGGTGAGGGACAGAAAAGGTGAGAAAACAGGAAACAGGAGAGGAGGGAAGAAGAGGTATAAAGAAGAGGTGAGAGGAGGGTAGGAATGGGTACGGAGAGGAGGGTAGGGAAGGGCAGAGACAGGAGGGTAGGCAAGGGTAAAGAGAGGAGGGTAGGGAGAGGTAAAGAAAGGAGGGTAGGGAGAGGTAAAGAAAGGAGGGTAGGGAAGGGTAAAGAGAGGAGGGTAGGGAAGGGCAGAGAGAGGAGGTGAGAGAACGGCAGAGTGAGAGGAAGGGAGGAGAGAGGAGGGTAGGGAAGGGTAAAGACAGCTGAGAGAAAGGGAGGAGAGAGGAGGGTAGGGAAGAGCAAAGAGTGGTGAGAGAAGGATAGAGAGACAGGAAGGTGGGGAAGGGAGGAGAGAGGAGGGAAAGGAAGGACAGAGAGAGGAGGGTATGGGAGGGCAGAAAGAGGGATAAAATAGGTAGAGAATGAAGGTGAAAGGTGAGGAGGGAAGAAATGTGGAAGGGGAAAAAGGGTGGAGAGAGAGAGGAAGTGAGACGAGGAGGTGAGAAGAGGATAGGGAAGGACAAAGAAAGGAGGGATGGAAAAGGTTGAGAAAGAAAGTGAAAGATGGGTGGGGGGGAAGAGAGAAAAGGCAAAGAGAGGAAGTTGGATCAGGGATGGGGAGGGTGGAGAGTAGAGGAAGGGATGGAAGGGCAGAGAGTGAGAAGAGGCAAAAGGAGGAACAGGAAGGGTAAGCAATATAATGAAACAGAAATGGGTCTGCATAGGCTAAACAATATTTTGCATACCAAACAGGAAAGAAGTATCACCAGGCTAATATCTGCAAACTTGTAAAGCGAGAAAAAATAAATAGTGAGGAAATAAAAATTACTCAAGAAAATACCATGGGAAATTATACAAACTTGATGAGGAATTAATTGGTAACAGCTAATCCCACATCATTAACAAAGTTTGAGGGCCAAAGTCTAGGTTCCTAAAGTCCAGAACATTTAATGGCAGGTAATCTAGCCAAAGTCCCAAGTGCCACTGCAGGACTAAAAAACTTCCTACTTCCCCTTACAGAATCAAACCTGTATGTACCACACTACCTTCATCCCAACTGTGCTATACCAGTTCTGTATCAATCTGCTTTACTGCACACAGAACATTATACACTGCCTTGTACCTTGTCATACATGCCCTCAATAATGGCTACTTAATAGTGAGTTACAAATACCTTTTACTTTAAGAAGTAAATCATTTCACTACAGCATGACAATGTGATACTGTGATGTTACAATCTGGCATTTGTTACCTGATAGTGTTCTAGCTCATAGCCTCTTCACTATATTGTATTCTACTGTATCTTGTTATAGTTCCTGTCATTAACTTATGTCTAGAGGTCATAAATACATAGCAGTCTAAATGAAAGTAGCACCACTTATTGTTTTGGTGATTTGAGTCTGCAATTCCTAGAACAAGTTAGAGATACTTATATAGTATTACTAGAGTTAAAGTAGTGGACTTTGATAAATGCTTAGTCTAGCCTAGTGCCTGTGAACCTAATCTTATGAACTTAGACTATGACACTGGGTGAAAATCAATCCTAATACAGTACATTTTGCATGATGTATACTGCATATATATCAGCAAGAGTCTGCAAAATTTCTTAGTTTTATTAATATTAATTCAGTACAATTAGCTACGATCATTTTGTTACACGATGTCAAATCTATCAAATCTACTGAGCGGGTAACCTTTGATTATAACTAGCATTTATGATATGACTTGGTGAGGACAATGATGTGTGTCACTAAATGAAAACAGGAGCTAAATCACTAAGACTCACTCCCTATAGATACTGTATGTAAAGTCATTGAATAACTTTTCAGATATGAAACAAAAACAACTGTATCGCCACCCCTAGCTAAGGACGAGCAATAAAAATTTGCACAACTCTACAGTTTGCATTTCACAAAAAGCCAATCTATATTAAAAAATATATGGGGGATGGCATTCAGTCATATTTGATTAAATCCTCACCAAAAGCAATAAGCTCCTGCACATCTACATAGTTGCTATTTCCAGAAGGTTTGGTGACATTTGTCCACAACTTGTTGAGATATTATGGGAACAGGCATGTGCACGCGTGCGTGCGCAAACACATGCCAAAAAAAGCTATATTGCTTCTCCTTGCTATAACCAGGCGATAATGAAGATGTATTTGGCGATGTATGTAAGGCGTCCACAACCTATATGATATTACAAAATGGACATAAGTTCATATATTAATCTCATCTGATGTGTTGTTGTTGGAAGTGAGTAAGGTTCCCAGTCAATTTCATGGTCATACAGTACAGATATGATCATATTAGACACACTCCAAGGGGCAGCTTGGTTTTTCAGGGGCAGTCAGGTCTATCATTAAGGTGGATGGTCAGCTAAAAAGAGTAGCATTATCCACAGTCTCTGGAACTGGACTGAGCACTGTTTTTCTGTTTCAGCAGGTCTGTTCCCTCTGTCTAAAAATTTGGGCTGATGCCAAATAACTGTTTGATTACTGACATCACAAAATAGTACCATACAGTACTGTATACTATCTATCTATCTATCTATAGCCCGACGCCCTAATCCCGCAAAGGGTGGCTGCAGACAAAACGCCTCCAAGTCACTCTGTCACCCACCATTTGACTACCCTCCCCCCAACTCACCCCCCCCTCCCTCATATACTTCTCAACTCCATCCCTCCACCTCATCCTCGGTCTACCCCTCCCTCTCCCTCCCTCCACCTCACCTACATACACCCTCTTAGTCAGTCTTTCATTCTCCATTCTCTCCAAGCAGGGATACTGGGGGAGTATTCTTGTAACCCCCCAACCCCCAGGGGGGTAGGGGGGTTTCAAGAATACTCCCCCAGTATCCCTGCTTGTCGTACGAGGCGATTAAAAGGGTTGGTGGTGGGTTAGTGCCCCACCCCGTAAAAAGAACCAACTAAAAAAGTGAATAAAGCGCCTCGGAGTACTGTATACACTTACCAAAATTTCATAATACAGTACATGCTTGATGAATTATATAGTACACATATAATGCTGTATACTGAATCTGTTATTGTTAAGATCCAACCATTTCAGCCTGACTTTAATTTTCATCTGGTATGAAGGAGGTACAAGTTGGGTTGACTGCAGTAATCTCACAATAAACAATTTCAGTACAGTACAGTATATGGGTATTCACACACTTGAACAATTCTTGGTAATGCAAAACAAGAGCAGTGTTTGAAGGACTTCAGTCCAGTGCCACAAAATTTAGTGAAAAATCAGGGTACCAATATACACTGTATATAATAGTAAACTTTCAAATATTCATTGTTGCATATATGGCCCAATGTAACATCCAGTGCTGTTAGCTCAGTTCTATTAAAGCAATATCTCGCCAAATAATGCAATATCCGGCTCTGAAACAGGACATAACCAGCAGTCCTCGGTAATATCTAGCATCGAGGTTTATCAATCGGCTCACAATCAGCAGCCAACCGGTGCTGTATAACTGTACTGTATCATTATTAAATTTTATTGCAAATTTTTATCTTTTACTCATGGGAAAGTTTTTAGAATAGAGGGCCGAGATGGATAGCAATACAATATCTGGCTCACCACTGAATACTGAGCCAATGGGGGATACTATGCGATATCCGGTGTTTCACTTTATTCGGTGTGGGTTTAGGGCTTGGCTAAATTATGCCAGATAATTGAGAGTTTACTGTATGTATATATTACATATACAATATATATAAAGCTGATGGTAAACACTTCAAACCACAGCTAATCTTGAACTGGTATCAGCATGAATGTGATTATTACACTTCATCCTTGCTACTTTCTAATCATTTTATTTTCCTTCAGAGAGACTTCTCAAACTGTACAAAACAGCTATAGCTTTCATAACCTCGTTAGTACTAGGAGGCCTTTATAAGGGAGAAAAATCTACTGGTGGCATAAAAAAAAATCATCATACTGAAGGGGTTAAAGCATCTTACTTCCCAACACACAGTGATGTCTTCTTTTTATTATTCTTGCTACTGCCATTCATCTCAGAGGAGAGCTCTTGTTGTGAAGGGACTTAAGAAAAAAAAAAAAATCTGAACCTACAGTATACAATATGAGCACTATCACAGCCAATATTATCTCCAGCACTCTCTCATACTGAATAAAATCACTTTCCTTTAGCAAGACTGGGAAGAAGAAAAAATAAATAAACAAAAGTCATCATAATTAAGCAGGTCAGAGTGTCCTTGAGATCCAATTTTTGATATGTTCATTAATGCCAACATTTTACTGATTTTACCTTATGTCTTGATATGGTTTATGAGCATTCAATCTGCTTTGTACTACTGATGGGCCAATACAGGATAAAATCATAGACAGAGAAGAGAACAGAACAGACTGAAGATGTTGAATATTGTGAGAGATTTTGTGCTTTGTTTTAAGTAGCATATAGCCAACCTCTCTGGGGTTCACATTTGCTATAATTCAGGAGGTAGAATGTCAAGATAAAAAAGATATAGGAAAGTGGAAATATGGGACAATCCTGTACTCTCTTAGCTGGTAGGAAGCCAGTTTTTAAGAATAAAAATGTCAGTTAGCAGATCAAATACCACTGATTTCTGTCTGTGTATTGACTGAAAATTTCATCTACTTATGCACTATTGTTGTCATCCATCTGTAAAGCAGCCATATTAGGGAGAGGGTTAACCATTTCACTACAAGGATGTCATTTTAAATGATCTTAATCTTTAGACAATTTTATTCAGGTTATGGTACATTTTTTTTTTTTTTAAGCTGTGTGGATAAATATGGCCTTAATTAAATCTGCTGCTACTCAAGACTCTTTCTAAGCTGAATAAAAATTTTCAGTGTTTGCCTGATTAAAAAAGTACAGTAGTAATTACAATTATGGTGAAGATGTAAAAGATGCATTCTTCCCATTTATAAAGATGTTTTTCCAGCTCTTAAATTTATACAGTAAGCTGGTTGGAATTACTCATGTCAAATTACAGAGCTGAAGCATTACTGTACAAGTGTTGAAGCTTGTGTGGGTGGATGGCTGGTTACCATCAACCAAGGGGTGTTAAGTTTTTGTTATAATTAAAGAATGTGTTCTAAAATATCACAAAATTTTCACTTCCACCTGGAAATCTGGAAATATAAATATGGAGAAACTAGCAAATGAGTTGCACAGGTACCAATGGATTTTTTTTTTTTTTTTTTTCTTAAATCATGGATTTAAGGCACTGATGATAAGCCTATACATGGTGATGCTGTGCACCCTGGGTGAAACTAAGTAGTTGTGGCATTCACCTGGGAGTCAAACCTCTTCATACTGTACTGTATTTCTTTCTGCCTCACTTTGGGGAAGGACCATGGTCTAACCTGCAAAGTGCTATCACAAAAGGGTAACACTTCTCTGCATGGTGGACATGCTGTACTGTATCTGCAGGACGGCCCCACAGAAGCAGTTGCTTACCTGTGGTCGATGAGTCTGCTTGGCCAGACAGATTGGGGTAAAGCAACAACAATAACAATAATGGACTTCTTTCTTTCCACTACCAGACACTTCAATCATATATGGGACGACCACAACAAATCACCAACATGTAGCTCTGTCCTCTGCCATTTGGCTGCCCTGCCTCTAACTCACACCCCCTCCCTCATATCTCTCCAGTTCATCTTCCATCTCATCCTTGGTCTCTCCCTTCACCTCACATACTCTCTTCTACTTAGTTTCTCACTCTTAATTGTCTCCACAGGGCCATCTCAAAAGTATTTCCTTTAACACTTTCAATCACATTCGCATCAACACCACAATGCTCCTTTAGCTCCTCATGTCTGTCAATCTGTTCAAGTGACTCTACCTACCCCTCTCAAATAACTCATTTCCACTGCTCTCATTCTTGACTTGTGTCTTTGCAACAGAGTCCAAGCTTCACTTCCATAGGTTAGTGGAGATCACAATACTGTCAAGCAGCATTTATTTACTTCCATGCTCACTTCCCTATTCCTTATCATTGCTCTCAATGAACCAGCAACCTTTCTACCCAGCTGTACCCCTTCAACCACGTCCTCCACCAAACTTCCATCCTTACTTATCACGCTACCTAGGTGCAGCATTTTAATGCACTCACATTTGCAATTTCCTCACCATTCAGTCTTACCTGATAAAATAAGAGATTGGGGTGGGTGTAAACAGGCAACTTATAAAAAGAACTTACTGTACTGTACTGCCATATGAGACATGTGGCTTGACTACAATCTTGGTAATTAGTTAATCAGTCACCACTCTTAGACAGGCAACTCAGTCACAAAGACATCAGAAATTTCAAACTGAGACCCCTCACACTTTGTAAAGTCACTCTTAGGCAATTTCTATTTCTTCAATGTGTTCAGCCAATATACATGATTTAGCAATTGATCTTTGGCATTTGGTTAGCTTCCTGCTCAAGGAAAACCATCTGCTGTGCCATGGTTAATAACTTCAGTCACAAGACATAATTTCCATTTTAGTCTTATTATATTCAGACAAGTTTAATCAGTTTTGGGAAGACTTTCTGAACTTGTGAAGTGAGACATAACCTTCAATAACACCTTCACTACAAGATATCTCCCCAAGCTGAATAAAACGTCTGAAGGTAGGAAACCTATAAATCCACACAACTAGACTAATTGGGTTAATGGGGGTGTTTGGAAAAAGATAAAGAGGATTGCTACTCATTGTAATTATTCAACTATTTTTCCCTCTCTGAAGAGCCAAGGCTCAAAATATGCAGAAAACACACACACACACATACACACACACACACACACACACACACACACACACACACACAGAAATTAGTTACTTGAACTCATTAAATGAAATCCTAAAATAATCAGTGCACCAAAGATAATACAAATTGCCTGGAAATGATAGAAAATACTATAGCATTATCCCTAGTTTATGGGTGATCATATTTTAACAGGAATATTTTAGATGAATACTATAATACAGGTTCACAGTGAATGAACTGGAAATCACATAGTTTCAATAAACTGTGTATATAAACTAACCTTTGTCTTGGTATTCTCACACTGTAAGTGACATTTTGTACTCCAGTGTATAAAACCATAATAAAGAAATTTTTAACCATCCTTAGATTAATCGGAGCCTGCAGCCCCCATTATCTTTTTTTTTTCTTCTACAAAAGACATAACTTGTGGTAGTATGTCATATTGTTTACAAAGGCTCCAATATGCTTGACTGCATCGATCTTAATCATCTAATGGCGGCCCTCCACATTGCGCTATCTCTGGCAGCCTCCCTATTCAGTCTCTCAGCCATGAGGTCACACTCTATGACCTCATCCCAGATCTTTTTTGGTTTGCCTCTCATAACCTTACCCTCAACATTCACACCTCTCATCTTCTGCACCCAAATGCCATATTCCATCCTCTCAACATACCCAAACCTTCTCAATCTACCTTCCCTCATCACAAAACAAATACTTTCATGTCCCATCCCTCGTCTCAACTCTTCAATCACAATCCTAGCCCCTGCTCCAGGCCTTGTATTCAACAACGCACTACACGTCCATCTAATCAATGTCATTTCTGTACGTTTAAGCCTATGAATATCCTCTTCCTTTACTACCCAGGTCTCATTACCATACAGCATTACATTCCTAACACATGCCACATACATGATCCCTTAGCATGGAGGGAGAGTCCTCTCAATGTTAGGAGAGGAAACAGCTCCCTGAACTTCAACCACTCCATACCCTTGCCACAAATCTAGCTCCGGCCCCAACTCCAGCACATAACATGTCCCCCAAATAACAAAACTCCTCTACACACATATTTGCAAATGTGTTAAATCAAAATCCTTATCATGGGAATGCAAGTGGTGAGTGTGGCCAGCATTTACATTCTTAACCCGTCACGTCCCAACCGATTTTGCGCCTCCAATCTCCCCCAATCCTGAGGTATTTTGGATTTTTTTTTTTTTTTTTTTTTTTGGGGGGGGGGGGGGGGTAAAACCTCCGCTTTTGGTGAGAAACATCGAGAATTCATAGAGAAATTGCTCACCTGAGGTTTAAAATACTCGATACAGGTAGCAGTACCTCCTTACCTTACTTGGTTTTCTATCAGGCTGGCTCCAAAGAAAAAGAGTTCTATGGGAGGGTAACTATTCCACACCACTCATAAACAGTATTTATTTATTTATTTGGTACGAATTTATATGTAGTACGAGAGTATATTGGTTTTCAAACAGTAATATAGGCATTATAAGCATTGTTTCACTCACTAACTCATCAACATACCTGACCTTTTTTTGGCGACATTACCTGATCATCATTTCTGATTGTTTCTTCCTCTAATGTTATGTAAACTTTGTCCTCCACATTGTCATCGATTGGGGAATCACTCTGCCCCTGAATGTCTTTATTGGCCTGGTCACTGGTAACAGGTGAATTGCCGAGACAATGGCGTGGGGGGGGTGGGGGGTGGGGGAAGTTATGTGGTGTAAGGCATTGTCCCTGCCTGGCATCTTGTAGAGGAATAGAGGAAAGTGTCCCTTGTATACGTACCAAAAATCATGCGCGAAAATTGAAAATTGTGCAAATTATGAACCTTGCAATTGCGCAACGTACCAGTACGTCGTCGGGACCGGCAGTTACAAAATGTTGCAACATATCCATACGTTGACAGGACTGGGCAGGTTAATGAAAACTGTAGACAGAGGTGACACTAAGTTAACTCCTCCAGAACAAGAGATCCTACCTACAGTAATTTGAATGAGATGAAAAGGGAAAACCAGGATATCACTGATGGGGAGTGAGTGAAGAATGAAGAAGGAAAGATAATGGTAGACAGTGAGGATATTACATGTGCCTGGAGACAGCATTATAACTGTTGCTGAATAAGGAGTCTGATTGGAATAGGGAAGGTTTGAATTCAGCAAATCCAGTGTTTGACGCCTGGACTTTGAATGATGATAATACTGTCAGCAGGGTAATAGACAGGATATAGTTGGGGAAGGTGGTAGGTGTGTCTGGGTTGACTGTTGAAATCCTGAAGGCCTCAAGAGAGAGAGGAGTGGGTTTAGTCACTGATTTGATAAATCTGATTATATGTGAGTCTGCTGTCTCAGATGACTTGCTGAAGAGTGAGCCTGTAATGTGTGTACAAGAGGAAGGGTGATGCTCTGGAAAGAGGAAATTACAGAAGCATAAAACTTTTAGACTAGATAATGAAGGTGATGGGGTGAGTCCTAGAAGGTATGATAAGGGAATGTGAAAACTGATGAAAAGTAGTTTGGGTTTATCCCAGGTAAAGGGGCTATTGATGCCATATTCATTGTTCAACAGATCCAGGAAAAATATATAGGGAAAAAAAAGAGAGCTGTACTTTGTTTTTGTTGATTTGGAAAAGGTCATTGACAAGAGACTCTTAAGGAAGTGGTGAAGTGGGCAAAGAGAAAACTTCGGATTGAAGAATGGTTGGTAAGAGGTGAGAGTGAATGGAGATTTGGGTGATGAGTTTTCCTTGAATGTTAACATGCATTAGGGATCATCAGTCTTAAGTCCCATATTGTCTGTCATGATGTTTGAAGCTCTCACCTGTGACTTCAGAAATGGGCTTCCATGAGAGATGTTGTATGCTGCTGACTTGGTGTTGACTTCAGAGAATGAAAGCAAGGCAAAAGAAAGATTTAGGATGCGGAGAGACAGAATGGCGCATAAGGGCTTGAGAGTAAATGTGGATAAAACAAAAGTGATGATATCTTGGGCTAGTGGCAGTACTGTCAAAGCAGAGGGAGTGTGTCCATGTGTTGTGGCTTGGATAAGAAGTGGGTGGAGGAAGTTAAGGGAGTTGTTGCCTCTTCTAACACTGAGAGGGCTCTCCCTCCATGCCAAGGGATCTTTGACTGAGGCATGTAATGCTCTAAATCGACAAGCAAAGGCCGATTAATATACGGGCATCTGTATCACAATGGAAAAATTATCCAATAATCTGGATCATATCGGAATCTGCTCAGCAGCTATGAAAAAGGAATCAATAAATGTTTGTTTCACCCCATGACTGAAGACCCTTGTAAGTTTTCTAGCACATTTCTCCACATTTTTAGGTCTGAACAAAGGCTGGGGTGATGATCATTTCCCAAAAATAAGGTCTTATCCCACACTGTTCACTGTCTTAAATTATAAAATGCCTGACCTAAAACACAAGGAATATTTAGACCATAGTGATATTTAACAGTGGTTAGAATGAAACTCAACATAAAAACAATACCTAGACTGTAGTCTTCTGTCAAGGAGCTGTGATGGACAGGTAGGGACCTACAGTCAGGCTGTATGGTATGAAGGCAATTTACACCAGAAGTGCTCCATCAATGGTATGATTTAGGCTTAATGTTCTTTCAATAGTACAAGAGCCATCTATCTATCTATCTATCTATTGCCAGATGCCATAATCCCGTAAGGGGTGGCCATTTGACTTTATTAGTTTTACGGGGAGAAGCACTAACCCTCCACCAACCCACTTGTTGACACGTAGGGAGCACATATGGTTTGGTTATATGGTTACCCAGCGTTGTAAATGGTTTCTTGGCTTACAGGAAACCATTTGGCCTGTCACTCAATGTAAAGCCACCTGTAAAGGAAAGAAAAGCAATAAGAAGTGACAGGAAAGATGGGAGAAATAAGAAGAAAGGAGGGCAGGCACAGAAAAAGAATGATAAAGGCTAAGGAAGAAGCAATCAGCGCTACATCAAGTGAGTGGATGATGGTTGCCACAACCTACCACTACAAGAGCTACAAGCAGAAATTAAATTTAATTTCATTTTTTTCTATTAATTTTCAGCAAAACTGTCTCTCTCTCTCTCTCTCTATATGGGATGAGACTGCAGTGTACTGGTGTTGTGATGAGGAGAGGTAGATTGAGATGGTTTGGGCATGTGGAGAGGATGAGGGATGATAATTGGGTGCAGAAAGTGAGAAGTGTTAAAGTTGGGGGTTGGGTAGTGAAAGGCAGACCGAAAAAGACCTGGGATAAGGTCACTGAATGTGACCTCAGGGTTAAGAAACTAAATAAGGAAGCTGCCAGAGACCGAGCAGCATGGATAGCTGCCATTAGGTGACCAAGGCCGATGCATGAATGCATGTTGTAGCCTCAAAAATGAAAACGAAATATTTAGCACATTTTAGTTGATGCATTTTACCATTTCTGACAGTCAACAGAATGTGGGATTCAACCATATCTTTGAAAAATAATCATTACAGCATTAGTTCACTTAAAATGCTGGACATATAAGTGGTAAAGTCCAGGGACATTGGGCAAAACAAATATTTATATATTTTTCATTGCTACTTAACCGATTCCGGTATGATTCTGATCATCGGAAAATTTTCCCTTCCGATACCAATACCGATTTTAATCAGCTATTGCTGGTCAATTTACAGCATTACAGTACAATACCATCCACTCTGAGGAAGAGAGACAAGCTCAAGCTGAATGAGCCCAGAAAGTCCAAAGACAGAAGAAAAGTCTATGTTCCTGGCCGCACTGCACAAATTAAAAAAGGTATACATTAAGAAACTGAAGTAGGTCAGTTAGCTGGCGAACAGGAGAGCTGGTGTGTTAAGATAATGGGAAGTTTATGGGTGGATGGCGAATGTGAAGAAGAGATGAAGAGGATATCACTGTGAAGAGGCAACACTGATGGAAAATCAGTAGGGTACCTACAAATATGGGTGGAGTGTGTGTGTAAGGGGGTGAGGGCGGGGCAAGATGCGAAGGCGAGACGAGAGGAAGGTGAGGGCTAATCGTCGGTACACTAACAATGGAAGGTCACCAAGTAGTAGCACCTTCAAACTGGGAAGCAATTCAATGAATGGCAAATAGAACATCAGTCCCACATCTTCCTCCTCCTCAAACTCCTGCTCTCTCAGGGAATGAGCTGGGCGAAAGCTGAGCCTGAGGGTACACACCTTAGCAAGTACACACTGGGCAGCCAAAGTCATTAGCCACTCGCATGGACGGTGAGGTAATACTAGTTCTAAGGTGTTCAGAGTGGGACAGGCCTTCAACAATCTCTCCACTACACCCTCTACCACACTGGCTCCAGCTCCATCCTGCACTACTACACTCAGAGAAACTAACTGAGGAAGACAAACTGTCCCCTTCTTCAGCTCACAATCACCTGCTGCTCCCCTGGCCCACATCAAACCAAGTACTTCCAGATTGGGACAGCAGGCCAAAAGAGGGTAGAGACCACCAACAGCTACCATTCCACAAGACAAGTGGAGTCGTAATACACGCAGACATTCTCCGACTGCATCCAAAATAGGTAAATACGCCAACAAGTTCACTGTAGTGGGAGGAAAGGTGAACGGGAAGCTCAAGGTCAGTGCTCCACACTTTAGCTTTGGCATCCACATCTTGGTGAAGTTTGCCAGTTCCTTGACTGCTGTTGCATCCTGCATAATTTCTGGTGAATGTGTCAGTGTAAGATGCCGTACCTGCTTGAATACATTCACAATATCACAAAGATCAGTACTCTCCTCCAAAGTATGCTCAGAACACTTATGTTTAACACAGGTCATTAAGTGGCACAGGTCCAAGTGAGTTAGGTTGTAAGAGAGGCCATGACAGTGAGGGGGCAATTTAGGAGGAATGCTAGGCTTAAAGGGTTTCATGTTCTCACAAGACAAGCTCTGCAAATCAGGGTAAAAGTATAAGAGATTGTATCTGAGCTCAGTCATACTTTTGCCACCATCACCTTTGTAGGAGTCCCAGTTATTGCCCAAATCAACAAGCCTAAGACTGGGGAAAGACAGAAAATCTTGGGTAGTCAGCATGTTTCCTGATGACACCAGGGCACTGACTTCCTGGTGATCTCTCCCACTGAAGAACATCTGGTAAAGAATGTCGACAGGGACAGAGGAACGACCACAGCACTCATCAAGAATGAAGGTATGAAGGTGGCTGCAAGCACGAAGGGCAATCAGCAGGCGAGGGTCAGCATTGTGTCGCAGGTGAATTCGCTGCAGTCTTGGGCATCCCCTAATGACAGCAACCCAAGGCTCCACATCTCCAAAGATGATGTGCTGTGTGCTAATTTCCTCAATCTTGAAAGGTGCCAGATCCCACAGAACTGCAGCATATGCTGGGCACACATCCCGGTGTAGTTCCAGCCTCGTCTGCAATACCACCATATACACATTTCATCCTACCGTAATACAACTGGTATTACAATGACTTATGGTGGCTGGGTTTGATGATGTGGTGATTGAGAAGTTGCCGAGATGAATAATGTTGGTATCATAAATGGGATATTGCAAATATTTTATAAAAGCTCATTACAAAGTGTTCATTTGAAATACTGATTATCAGAGTAAGACAAATTGTGATGTGACATTTGATTCCTTTTTCAGTAAGATGGCACTGACAGTAGGTGTATTAGGAAGGGCTTGCATTGTAATGATGAACTTGTCAGATGTATTTTTGAACCATCATAACTGGAGGCAAGTAAGTATGCATGTAAGTATGTACTGTGTGCATGTTGGTGCACTGTAATAGATATTGCTTCATAATGTAAGAAGATTTGTGAGTGAGTACACTGGTATTTAAGGACACTTCTAAATTTTTAGAATCTTTGGCAAGACAGAAGGAACAAATTCTACCACACCTTCTTAAAATAATAATACTCTCTTCAGATGTACACAACAATAAAACATAACTACCTCACTCTCATGATGTATTTTGCATCGTATACTTGCTACTACCAGACTATCTTATTCAGAGTAAGTAGTGAAGGGGTTAATGATGGTCATATACAACCTCTCCAGACTGATGGCCCTCAAATCTAAATAAATCTGAATAAAGACAGCAAGAATAAGAAGGAAAACATACCATCAGACTGAAGGGGTTAACTCTTATTCCTGTATACACACTACTGAAATTTCAAACGCTGTACAGTAATCACATATTCATACTCTTTAAACAATATTTCAGTATTAACAACACAGGCAACATCAAACCATTCTTGGAGTTCCCATCCAATGCAACAGAAGAAAAAGAACATTAACAAACATTCTTTGCCAGAATTCCCATGTAGATGCCACTGTCAGGAAGAGCACATCATCAAGACGCAAGGAGACTAGCAAGCAATGACAGGTAAGCAGGCAAACATAAAGGCAAGCAATCAATGACAGGTAAACAGGCAAACATAATGGCAAGCAAGCAATGACACGTAAGCAGGCAAACATAAGGGCAAGCAAGCAATGATGAGTATGTAGGCAAACATAACGGCAAGCAAGCAGTGTAACAGGTATGCAGGCAAACATAAAGGAATGCAAGCAATAACAGGTAAGCAGGCTAATACAGAGGCAAGCAAGCAATAAGTAAGCAGGCAAACATAAATGCAAGCACGAAATAACACTGCAACTCTCAACTTTTCCTCTGTCATTTACCCCCTCGGCTTGATGTATTTAGTCATTTACTCCCTTACCCCCAATCAAAAAATGCATAGCCGGCATAAAAGCATAGAAAAAAAAAAAAAAAAAGCACACACACACACACACACCTTTGATTTTAAGGTTTTGCACAAAAGAAACTTTGATAAGAAAATTTACAGTCCACTCATATCAAACAACACCGACATAGCACTGAGAAACAGTTATGAGAAAATGAGTGGAGTAGAGTTTCAGCATTGCATCAGCCAGTGAAAATGACCAACTGAAGTGTGGCACTTACAGATTGTACGATAGGGTTGCCTATTTAAACAACATAATTTGCTAGGCAGCACTTAGAATCAACCCTAAAAGTCTTTAGATTTACCATTAAATGTGGTTAAGCATATTACTGAATAAACCCCTAGGATACGCAATTCGATCGACTGAATTTCCCTGAAAACCTGTATACCTGTATGGAGCCGATTTTTCGACTCTTACAGAAGTAAAAAGTTTTATGCCCAAGGTTTAGAGCTTGAATTTACACACCTTATGCCACAAACCAGAGCATTTTAGACCAATTGGTTCATGAGCTATGGCCCGTCAGAAGTTGAAAAAAGTTACCTTTCCAGGCGGGGCGACTCCTGTTTCCTATGCGCTGGCACCCTATCTCTCCCTCATTCCTCTCCTCCCATGATCTTCCTCACCCACTCCCATCACCCCCCCCTCTCTTCCTCCCCTACCCCCATACCCCCACCCTTCAGAATTTTCCATCTCAATTTTTTTTTCCAAACAATAGCATGCACAATAATTATGTCGGTGTTCCTTACTCACTCCCAACACCCTTCCCCCCCCAACACTTCTGCCCTCCCCACCTACCCTCCCTTCATCCCCTTCCCTCATAGTTGTGTAGCTGTCAAAAAAAAAAAAAAAAAAAAAAAAAAAAAAAAAACATGCAGGATCTTTTTCTTGGTGTTACTCACACACACCAGCACCTTTTCCCCTCACCCCTTCCCCTGATTCCCTCCCTTCAGAGCTGTCAAATCAAGTAGTTGTAAGAATTTCAAGGAAAAAATAAAAGCTAGAGCTACCCCCCCTCCCCCAATCCTTCAGAATTTTCCAGTTTTTTTTTTTTTTTTTCAAACAACAGCATGCACAGCATGCACAATAATTTTGTCAGTGTTCCTCACTCACTCCCAACACCCTTCCCCCCCAACACTTCTCCCCTCCTCACCTTTGGTAGATACATAATTGTGCCAGTAACATGCTTTTCCCCAAAAAAAACATACGAAAAACATGGAAATCCATGAAAAAAAAACATACATTCTATGTTTCACGCATCGGTGTAGGCAATTACACAAACAATAATCTGGTACTCAATGAAAACAGGCGACATGAATAGTACCAATCACGTATAATACCCTAGGTGGGGGGGGGGGGGAGGTAAGAGGATGGCATACTACAGGGGGTGTGAGGTGGGGAGAGGCCTGGAGGGGTGCTACAGGGGTACACAGGTGGGAAACAGACACCACAAGACAAAGAGGACAGGCAGGGAGGGAGTACAGGGGTGGGGAGGGTGGGAAGGGGGGATATAACCCTCCCCAGGGAGACAGGGAGGGGGACCACGGTGGCATGATAGAGGAAGGTGGGGGAAGGGGAGAGAGGGAGCAGGAGGCGATCAGAGGCCAGGGAGGGGGAGAGGGAACAAAGGTATTGGGACTGAGGAAGGTGGCAAGAGGGCAGTGGAGGAATCATCCCCCCCATCATGGGTAGGGACCCAGATCCTCCCCCCTCCCTACTCACGACTTAGTTCTCATTGGTTTGCAAAGATATACATCACAATCAGGCCAAGGCCTAGTGTTCGCAATTTTTTTCAAAGGCTCTTCTATTGAGCACATTCAGCATCTTGAGTAATCCTGAAAATGGAATGATCGATCCTGTTAGCACTTTAGGGGTTAATACTTACGGTATATAATGACTGAATGCATGGGAGGCCCTTATCACTGGACTCTGCTTATATTTTTCATAACTTTGTGCTACTGTTTCTAAGTCTAGAAACCTCATACATCACGTTTGTGCAAAGTAAAATCATGACAACGATGACAGCTTTAGATACCTAGTTATGATGATGATGATGATGATGATGATGATGATGATGATGATGATGAGACTTTTAGATACCAAGTTATGATGATGATGATGAAATCTTCAGATACCAAGGTATGATGATGATGACAGCTTTAGATACTAAACTATGATGATGATGACAGTGCTAGATACAAAATTATGATGATGATGATGATGATGATGATGACTTGCTTGGATACCAAGTTATGATGATGATGATGATGATGATGATAATGATGACAGCTTTAGATATCAATATAACAATGATGATGATAGTTTTAGATATCAAGTTATGATGATGATGATGACGATGATGATGATGATTATGACAGCTTTAGATATTATGTAATGATAATGACAACAGCTTTAGATACCAAGTTATGACAATGATAATGATGATGACAGCCTCAGATATCCGGTAATATTATATAATGATGTTCTCCAGTATAATCACAAAAATTATATTTATAATGGGGAACCCATTTGTAAAATCTTATTTCTAAACCACTCTCATATTAGCTTTTTTGTTAATGACATATGGCTGATGATAAAATCCTGAAAAAATATATCACTATTAATTCTCATTTTTCTCTGCTTTTAATAATTTCTTGCTAATATGTTTGCTATGTGATAAATCACTATAACAGTGCCTCTCAGTCAGCTGTTTGGGCCAAGATAGCCATTCGGCATTTACATTCACTGTGATCATCTGCTTTTCATTCCATTCTGTGTGTGATATGCCACTGAACACCAATTTTCTTGCCACATAACAGTGCAGGTGCGTAACAAATGGTAGATACAATATTAAATGAAGTGATAACTTTTTGGTGTGTGAAACATTTAAAATTGTGACTCGGAAATCGTGTCTTCTGTATGTACAAAGTACCTCTCAGTCAGATGATTGAGCCAAGATGGCCACTCAGTGATTATATTTGCTGTGATTGTCCACCTTTCATTCCATTTTGTGCATGATGGCCATTGAAACACCACTGATATCACCAAATAACAGTGCTAGTGTTAAGCAAATAGTGCATTGTCCAATATTAAGTAAAGTGATCAACTTTCTGTGTGAAATACTGAAACTTGTGACTTGGAAACTGTGTTTGGCAAGGATGCTACCCATAGTGCAAAGTGTGGTGCAACTGAGGGCACTGATGGCAAGCCTAAAAGAGTATTTCTTTTATTACTACTGTTACTATTTTATTTATTTCTTTTTTTCTGATTTTTGGTTATGTGGTCATAAGCCTCCTTTCTATCCCCACTGAACCCATGATATAGCGACTTCACTATACGATAAATAATTCTGCAATGGATTTTCTCTTGATGTAGTCCTATCGCATAGCAAGGCATGACTGTAATCCAAAGCTGAGACAGACTTGGTATAATTCTCTACTAAAAGAGAATTCTCTCTGATATGATGTATCTGGGAGAAAACGGAGAGACATCCCCAGAGTGGAACAGATCCAAAGGAACAGTAGGCAAACTTTTGTTACTGATAGTACATACAGTACCTGTAAACATTTTCATTTTTTAAACTGTGCATATGTATGTATGCATTTCCATGACTGGTCTGCACATGGATGATATACACATAAAATTACTGTACTGTACTGTATGTACTTACATCTCAAAGAGATCAAATCGTATCTACACATCATCTTTTTAAAAACCCCTTGTTGTTCCCCTACCATTCCCTCAGTACTCCGCATCACTGTCAATAACTATCCTATGATACTTTTCCCACTAAGCAAAGAAAAACACCCATATAACTGCCACATACTCCTCTATCCCCTCATACAATGGAAATATTCTACATAAGAATACTAATGTGTCATATGAAGAAAGAAACTGGTATGGAAATGCTTGTGAGCCTCCTGTGTCCACATGAACCCAGCTCTTAATGTTTTAGTTAAAACTGCACATGAGGCTTGAATGGGGAAGCACATGCTGACACCAGAACATGCAGAATGACATGAAGTAAACAAAAGGCAGAGAAATTATAGTATCATGAAATTAGTAAACTTGCATGGAAACTCCACATACAATAGCAAAATGAGTAAAATTTTAATAATAAATAATTAAACTTTAATGGCAACAATTCCAATGAAGACCTGTTGGATAAGGTCTCAGACACTACACAAAAAAATGCACAGGCTAACCTTCAGGATAAGAGGAAAATCAGCCAAATTATGTGGTGTGCCTGCAGATGATGAGAAAAGAAGCTGAAGAATAAGGCGCATAAGGGGGAAGGTGGCATGAGGGTCAATCAGCTGTAGTTCTAGGCTTATTGCTTGTCTAGCTATCCGAGCCATATCACTTCCCAACACACTCAGCCCATCATCCCACCATCGCCGCACAGTCTGTAGTCGATCCTGGAGAATATAGTCTTAGCTGACTACACTGTAATGATGAAAACAATTACAAAATTAAGTAATGTACGGACAAATGTGGCACCAAAGGGAAATGTACATGTGATGGCACTGCACCCTGGGGGCATCACTGTGGCACCATGTACCCTGGATGGAGTATCAACAGAGTCCAATTGGGAGCCAAACCTCCCCATATTCCCATGCACCTTGCAATGGGACGAACCCTGGTCCAATCCTGCTGAGAGTGACATTGTCTACCAACAGAGGGTGATGGATCCCTTCAAGGTGTATGCAATGTACTGTACTTGTAGGACGGCCCCACAGAAGCAGTTGGTTACCTGTGGTCACTGGGTCTGCTCAGCCAGACAGACTGGGGTTAAGCAAAAACAATGACAGAGGAATACTCATCATGATATCTGTGGAATTCAGTACTGACATAACTGAGGTCATCATCATCACCACTTGGCTTTCCACCAATTTATTGAAATTGGTAGTAGGGTGTTTCACAGCAGTGTGGCTGATGGATGATGTGGAGGGAAGTTCAATTCACACTGATGCCCCTTTTCCTTTTGCTGAGGAAACTTGTCTGAACAAATTTCAACCACATCAGAACACGTTTAAGGGTCCTGACATTTGATGCTTCAGACTGTTTAGTCAACTGCCTTGTTTCCTTACAGAAGAGTACGCTGCTCCGCCCTTTGTGTCACTTGTCAAATCCTGTCTTCACTGTGTCTACCATTGCATATTTGTACTCTTCTCATTTTATTTCCTCACTACAAATAAACATGGAACCTAGAAGCATGAAAGGTCAGGCTCATCAGACACCCAAATAAGGAGATTCTGGGTAGCCACCTACCAACACAGTTACAAGTCTTGTAAAAGTACTTCTTCCATCAAAAGGAGGAAAACCTAGGATAGAGAAATGTCTGAGCCTATGTTTAGATGCTGTGATGGTGTTCTGAGAAAGAGCAAGGATCTCTACTATGTGGTAGGACAGTGCCCTTCAGAAAACAGAAACTTTGCTCCAGCGTTATGACACTTTGGTGAAAAGCACAAACAGATCCACGTGGCGCTGTCATATTGCAGAGGATATGTTCAAGGAGGAACTTAAGAATGGCATCCCTGATACTAGACACTCCAATGCCCTCTCTATGATGACAAATGAGAAGACAAGCTCTTCTACTAGAGTCAGTAGGAGGACCCAAAAGAGAGCAGTATGGGATCAGCAGACATGAAGCTGGTCCAAATGGATTGCAGGAAAAGTCAAGGAGAGGAACAGCAGCTGGAGAGACAACACCTGGAATGTGAGTGGGCCAAAGGTTACAGAAACTGCTACACTTATAGACAGCTCCTCATACTTGTGCCATCTGTTAAAGATGATCCCTCCTTTGCACCCTCCATCTTTGCTTCATGTCCTTCGCCATGGAAGTGGTTGAGGAATCTCATCACTCAGGATGTGGCTGTTGAGTACAACCAGATAAAGCAATTTTTAAGAACAGGAAGGATCTTCCGAAGCAGCAGAAAGGGGAAATAATGAAGAAGTGATGAGTCTGTGCTCTCTGAAATAAGGCATGATTTCTCTTTATTGTTGAATGAGCATCATTTTCGGCCACGAATGATAATTACGTTAAATAACAGCTGATATCTATGTGGATTAAAAGTGAGGTGTGGTTCTGATTTATGAAAAACCCTAATGGGTACGAATAATACAAGATAGATGAAATTATCAACAGCAGGTCCTGTAAAATAAGCCCCATATTGGGATGTGTTCATTTGTCATTCATTAAAGTTCTTGGCTCCATTCCCAGGAGATTTATTATCAACATTAAACAGAATCCTCATTATGTTACAATTCATCAGAGGACATCTCCACTGGCTGCCAAGTTACAAGACTAAGTACAACTATTGTGATGTACAGTCTGGAGCAATAGCTTCTGTACCTCCCTGGTCAGAGTGGGGTCAAAAACTGGGCTGGAGAAAGAACAGGCGAATGAACAGTGGCTGAAAAATGGGAAAGCAGCAGGGGTTGATGAGGTGTATGCAGAGATGATTAAGTGTAGAGGAGAGAGCAGAATGAAGTGTTTGCTGGAGATATGTAAGAAGGCATGGATAAGTGAAACTGTGCCAGCAGAGGGGAAAAAGGCTGTGATTGTACCCCTGTACAAATATAAAGGTAAGTGAAGTGAGTGCAAGAATTATTGTGGCATAAGTTTATTGAGTGTGGTAGGGAAGGTATATGGAAGAATTATTATAAAGTAAGAGAGATATCAGAAGTCCCAGTGAGTGATGAACAGGGTGGCTTTAGGAGTGGCAGAGGATGTGTGGATCACAAATGTAAAGGTAAGTGAAGTGAGTGCAAGAATTATTGTGGCATAAGTTTATTGAGTGTGGTAGGGAAGGTATATGGAAGAATTATTATAAAGTAAGAGAGATATCAGAAGTCCTAGTGAGTGATGAACAGGGTGGCTTTAGGAGTGGCAGAGGATGTGTGGATCACAAATGTAAAGGTAAGTGAAGTGAGTGCAAGAATTATTGTGGCATAAGTTTATTGAGTGTGGTAGGGAAGGTATATGGAAGAATTATTATAAAGTAAGAGAGATATCAGAAGTCCTAGTGAGTGATGAACAGGGTGGCTTTAGGAGTGGCAGAGGATGTGTGGATCAAATATTTGCAGTGAGACAGATAGTGGAGAAGGCTTGTGAGAAGGAATATAAGGTGTTTATGGCATTCATGGATCTGGAAAAAGCATACGACAAAGAAGACAGAGAAGGATTGTGGAAGGTTCTGTGCATGTATGGTGTAGGTGGTAAGCTGCTAGGTGCCGTCAAGAGTTTTTATGATGGTGGTGAAGCATGTGTAAGGGTTACTGGGCATCTAAGTGAATGGTTCACGATTGGTGTGGGCGTGTGACAAGGTTGTGTGATGTCCCCATGGTTGTTCAACATATATATGGACGGGGTGATGAGAGAAGTAAAAACACGAATAATGGAGAGGGGGATGGCATTGGTAATGAATGGTGATGGAAGGAATATCTCAAATTTGTAATGTACCAAGGAGTAAAGTGATGGTTACTGTGAGAGAAGGTGACTCCCAGTGTGATGTTATGGTGAATGGAGAGAGACTGGAATTGGTGAGAGTTCAAATACCTGGGTGCAGTGATAGAAAAGAGAGGAAAATGTGCAAAAGAAGTGGAAAGTAGAGTGACACAAGAAAGGAAAGTAGCTGGTGCAATGAGGGCCTTGATAGGAAACAGAGGTTTGAGTGCTGCAGCTGCACGAGGCTTACATGAAGAAGTGTTAGTGCCAACTTTAACATAGGGATGTAAGACTATGGTGTGGCATGAAAATGAAAAGTCAAGAGTAAGAGCAGTGGAGATGGGACTGCTGAGGAATGTATGTGGAGACAGACAGTGGATAGGATACGAAACAATGCGATACGTGAATGATGTGGAGTGAGGAAGTCTGTGGACACCAGAATCGAAGAGAGTGTACTGAGATGGTATGGTCATGTGGAGAGAATGGATAACAATAGAGTGGTGAAAAAGGTATATCTGAGTGAATCTGTAGAAGGGAGGAGGTGAGACAGGCCAAGGAGAAGGTGGAGGGATAAGGTGGAGGGATATGGTGGATAAGTGTGTGAGGAAGAGAGGTTTGGAAGTCGGTGAGGCTAGGGGACTGACAAGAGATCGAGCTGGCTGGATGAATATTGTGAGGAGAAGCGCATGATCAGGGATTTGGCACCCCTTTTGAATATGACAGCGTGCAAACTGACTCTATTGGATACATTTATGTGAAGCTACAGAATGTGGTGAATGTCTTTGGCATATCAGATAGGGCCAGGATTCTGGGGGCTTGAATGGTGAGTGAATGGAAGCGTAGTCCATTGGATTGGGCAAATTTGAGCTGTCTGGACATTGCTACTCCTCACCCTGCCCAAGGTGGGAAAGGAGGTCTCAATGATGATGATGATGATATACTTAAATCGGAGTCTACTTGTAAAATTTCTGGAGTCAGAGTCAGGAAATACAGGTATTATCACCAACTCCACAACCCCGAATAATTCCTTCAAGACCACAACATCCACACAGTACTCTTACAAGAAACAAACTGAAACATACACACAACAGAACCCCCAAACCAAACACTACTCACATATTCACTCAAACAGAACTGAGGGCCACAGAGGCCTCATCACATACTTTTACCCATCAATCCTCTACAAAGACACAACACAAGCAACACAATCACTTTTCTTTCCCTGAATGACAAAACACTAGAAAAACAGTTACTCAGAGTTAAATCCACACACACACACACACACACACACACACACACTAGACCTGTGGAATAGCCTGGACAAAGAGATCGTCCAGTCAAAAAAACTGAAATGAGTTCAAAGCAAAATCTGACTTACTGAGAAAAAAAAGACGGGATCCCAAGCGTGTAGCTCACTTCCTGTATATCACAACTAGGTAAATACAACTAAGTAAATAAATACACACACACGCACACACTCTCTCTCTCTCTTAGGTGAGGACGCCTATCATCCACCCACTTAGTGTAGTGGTACTCTATTTTAGGGTAGCTCTACATGGAATGGCAAGCCAAATTATTTCCTGTAAATCAAGAAATAATTTACAACACTGGGTGGTAATCTTATAACCAACCAACACATGTTCCCTATGTCAATCAAGTGGGTTGGCGGAAGGTTAGTGCCTCTTCTCGGAAAACAACTAACTAAAAATACGAACAAGAAACCTTGGACCAGGACTGACCAACAGGTGATGACTAAGGAACGAACAAAGAATATGATAGGGATTGCAACATGGAATGTAAGGGGTGCAAATGATGAAGTGAAAGAGAAAGAGACTGTCTAGGTGCTTGAGGATGCAAAAGTCAATGTATGTGAAATAACTGAGAAATAATGGAGAGGTAAGACAGTGAGAGAATGGGAGTATGGATGGGGTATATGTGTGGGAGTAGTTGAGAATGAGAGGGCAAAAGGAGTTTGTATTGTTGTGTTCAAGAGATGGAAGGAGAATATAAAAGAGTACGGATCCGTCGGCTTAAGGATTGTGTGAGTAAGACTGAAAGTTGGACTACAAATGTGGGTGTTTGTGTGTGTGTATGCACCAATGCAAGATCATGCAAGTAGAGTGAAAGAAGAGTTCTGGACAAATGTGTATGCGTGCATGGAAAAGTTTGAAAGGAATGACAGAATGTTTTTTATTGGAGAGATGAATGGAAATGTAGGGAATGTAAGGTGGATGGAGTAGTTGGTGAATGGGGTGTGCCTGCAGAAGTGGATGAGAACGGCAGTGCTCTGGTCGACATTTGTGCAGGAAGGGGGTTGGCGATAGCCAATACCTTCTTTAGACATAAAATGATCCACAGGTATATGTAGCAATGATGAGAAGGGTGGGTGGTGAACTGAATGAACAGAAAGCAATGATTGATTATGTGTGTGTGTGGATGATAGAATGAGGTGTGTAATGGATGAAAGAGCATACAGAGGTTGGAGGAGCAGACTTTTTGACCACCACTCAGTGGTGGTGAAAGACCACTGAGTGGATGGAAGGACTGGAGGAAGTAGTCCATAGGAGGAGGGTAGAAAGGTTGCAGGAGGATGGAAAAATGGCAGAATATAAGAGAGAAGTGGAGGAGTGATTGGGGAAATTTAATTTGGAGCAGATGGGGGATGTGGAAGGTGTGCAAGATATTTCACTGAAGAAATCTGTGCAGCATGTGCAGTGGTGTATGGGGTGAAGAAAGGACGAAAGGGAGTGCAGGGAACAGCATAGTGGAATAAGGAGGTGAGACAGGCTGTGGCACAAAAGAAGAAAGCATATACAGTAGTGAGCAGATGAGAAACAGGGGAGTGGAGGAAGTTGAGAGATGGAAGAGTTATATGTAGAGAGGAAAAGAGAGGTGAAAAGATTAGTAAGACAGAGTAAGAAGTGAATAAATGAGGAATTTGTGTGTATAGTGGAGGGAATGTAAGAAAACGTTCTGGAAAGAATAAAGAGAGTTAGACGGGGTGATAAAGATGTAAGACGGGAGTGAAAGATAAAAATAGTATATTGCTAGTGGAGAAGGAAGAATAAGTGAACAGATGGAGAGAACAATTTAAGGAATTGTTGAACATGGAGAATGAAACTCATGCGAGTATAAGTGGCTGGGGAATGGCTCAGAGAAGGAGGGAGGTGAAAAGAAATCAGTAGGATGGAAGTAGTGGAAACACTGAAGAAAGTCAAAATGGGGAAAGCCCCAGGAACTGATGGAATGTGTGATGCAATGCTGAAGCACTGGAGAGAGATAGTAGTAGAATGGATATGGGAGTTGTTCAGAGTGGCCTGGGAGGAAGGTAGAGTCCTGGAGGATTGGAAGTCAGGTATAATTATTCCCCTGGACAAAGGAAATGGGGAAAAAGAAGTGTGTGGTAATCATAGGGGCATTTGTCTTCTTAGTGTAATAGGAAAAGTATATGGCAGGATACTTATTGACAGAGTTAGGGAAATAACAGAGGAATTAGTTGGAGAAGAACAGGGAGGTCTCAGGAAAGGAAGAGGTTGTGTAGATCAGATGTTCATTCTTAGGTCTCTAGTGGAAAAGCTTTTAGAGACAGGATAGAAGTTGTATGCAACCTTCATGGATCTGGAGAAAGCATATATGACAGGGTGGACAGACAAGGACTGTGGAAAGTATTAAGAATATATGGAGTAAATGGGAAGTTGCTGAATGCTGTGAAGAGTATATACAGTAAACCCTATCTAATTTGAACCCGAATAATTCGGAAATCGGTTAATTCGGATCTTTTTTGACCACCAGACAAATAATTTTAATTTGGATAGAAATTTGAATTGAGCAAGACAAGTCCGAAAAGGGTTCCAATGATAAGTGGACGTGAACAGTTTTTGTAGTGATAAGTGTAGTAATAAATGTAATTTTTAAAAACTGTACAGTACCTTTGGTACAGTTAAGTGTACTGTACTCTACTACTGTGTTGCAAGACTTCATTATCAAGGTTTGACATTATTTTATTTATTGTACTGTGCACTCTTTGAGTAAAAAGTAATAATATACAGTACTGTTCAATGTTTCTGTGAAAAAGCCATGTTTTAGTGAGTGTGGGTGTGATTTGGGGATAGGGGCAAGCATGAGCTCCAATAATTCGGATTTTTGGATACTTCGACATAGGGTTCCCCCCCCCAATTAATCCGAATTATAGAGGGTTTACTGTATTAGGGTGCTAAGGCTGCAGTGAGTGTGGATAGTGAACTGGGTGAATTTTTCTATTCGAATGTTGGATTGAAACAGGGATGTGTCAAGTTCCCATGGTTGTTCAATCTGTATATGGATAGGGTTATAAAAGAGATACAAGGTAGGGTAGTGGATGTTGAAGTGACCCTAATGAGAGAGGGCAGTGTTTGGAAACTCCCTGTAATGTTGTTTGTAGATGATACTGTATTGTTATGTGAAGTACAATAGGAACTGCGAGGTTTGGTGAATGAGTTTGAGAGAGTGTGTAAGAAACAGAATCTATAGGTGAATGTTGGGAAGAGTAAAGTTATGGTTTTCAATAGAAATTAAACCACTGAATGTACAGTGAGGCCAGATGATGAGAAAACAGAAAATGTGAGTGCATTTCAGTACTTAGGCAGTGTGATGAGTATGGATGGATGTTTACAGGGTGAAGTGATTGAAAGCGTACAACTGGGAAAAAAGGTTGCTGGTTCTTTGAAAGCAGTGATAAGGAACAGGGAAGTGAGCGTGGAAGTAAACAAGTCGCTGCATGACAGTACTGTGATACCAACTCTAACGTAAGGAAGTGAAGCTTGGACCTAGTTGAATGGACACAAGTCAAGGGTGAGAGAAGTGGAAATGAGTTATTTGAAAGGAGCATGTGGAGTTACATGGAGAGACAGACTGACAAACGAGGAAGTGAAGGAGCGTTGTGGTGTGGCTGTGGATGTGATAGAAAGCATCAAGAGAAATACACTGAGGTGGTTTGGCCATATGGAGAGGATGGAGTGCGAGAGACTAATGAGCAGAGCACATGCAAGCGAGGTGGAGGCCGAGGATGAGATGGGGGGATGGAGTGGAGAGGTATATGAGAGAGGGGTGTGTGAGCTGGGAGCAAGGCAGTGAATTGGCATTGGACAGGGCAACATGGAGGTGATTTGTTTGTGGTCACCCCTTATGGGATTAAGGTGTCTGGCAATAAATAGATAGACACTCCCCCCCCGACACCTCCCACACTGTACTAACACAACACAACCCTCAGCTCCTCCTCTTAACACTGACACCTAACTCAATTATTGCTGAGGACTTTTAATGCTAAAAACATTATCTAGTATGAACACAATCAAGAAAGCTGCATAGGCCTCAACAATGCTTCACTACTTGACAGCATGTACACCCGAAAGCACTAATTTCTTCCCCCCTATGGTCCTTTCACTGCAAGAAGTCCGTTCAGGGTGGGGCCCACCTGGTGAATCACCTCAAGCGATGCTGCCAAATCAACCATAGTACATGCCTCTCTCTCTCTTATTTCACATCTATGTGCTATTTGAAATTGTTTTTTATATTCTGTTTATAATAAAGGAAGCTATATAGTACACTGAGTACCACTTTTTAGAATTATAACAACGATTTGAATGAATTCTATGACACGTGGCAGTGCTTTTTTCCCATGTTGCCACGCCGAGGTCAGCAAGGGACCCAGGATCAAAGAGAGGATTAGGCCTACAGGGGAAACCTCTTAAAAATAAAACGTGCCTAGACTTTTACCTCATAGGTGGTGTGGAAAAAAAGTTGAAAATAAATAATAAATATATACAATATATAAATACTGTATGTATATATATATTACATAGAGAGAGAGAGAGAGAGAGCGGGAGAGAGAAACATGTGAGATGGGGGTAGGCAGGGAGACAGAGTGATAATCTGATAATTGGTGGTCAAATTGGCAACGTCGCACTCGGGGAAATCCCAACTTCTGCCACACCCTGAACGGACTTCTTGCTGCGAAAGGACCATAGTACCTGGAGTCGTGGCCAGTGAGCGACCAGGCGATCGAGCACCCCACATTCACCGCCCCGCCCAACATCAGTGTAAGCATTGTTGGATGGATGTGGAACTGCCAAAGCTGGTGATGTTACAATGTGTCATGATCGTTTATATAGACAATCAGAACCAGTAGCAGTAAGTATATAAAGGCATTTAATGTGTAATGCTGGGCTGTTATCCACAACATATGAGAAAGGCACGAAAATGAAAGAAGACCTACGATGTATTAGGTGATACTGTCTATAAACTTACATACTATATTATAATGTTACAAATAAGTATAATATAGCACACAGCATCTCATGAAAGAAAGTGTCATTTCTCATACATTCTCGCATCCACCCCCACCACCTTCAATCTTTGGGTTGCTGTCTCCACCAAATAACTCACATACTCTCTCGTCCCCCGCTCCCACCCATTGTTAACCAACATAAACAAAGAGAGTGATGAAATGATCCATTAGGTATTGATCATATTAAATTATCATACACTTCTGCATTAAACACCAACAAATAAATAACATACAATTCTCCGGTATACCTGACAACCATTTCATCCTGTTGTAAGCTGTTAGGTGACAGTCACACTGGAAGTTGGACCTTGTGTTACATGGACATACGGTTGCCTATCGTTAACACAGGTTGTGCGGTTTTGGACGTCTATTAATTCATGTGAACGTGGCAATTTAAGCCTTACGACATCATAAACACGTAAGGTTTATGCTCCTGTCGTTACTGGATGAACAAAACGAATCAGGGATCAGCTCTGATGAACCACAAACTCTCTGCTTTTGTTCCAGCTTGCGTAGGACTCCCGCAGCTGACCACCAATTTAATATGTAGCCACTTAGGTGTGACTCCACTGAGTTCCACAGCTGGCACTTCCCGCAATGTCCCTGTGTTACGACAGGTGGCGGGAATATATTTGTGTCGATCCTGTAATTCAGAAGATTGGTAGCATGCAGGTGAACAGAAACCAGAGCAGATGTGTTTTTCTCTCTCTTTATTAGCCACTGAAAATACAACTGCGACAAGAGAGTATTTTCAGAGTAGTACGTCTCTCTCTTATGAGGGCTAAGTGTAATCTGCTGCCTACCCTCTCTCTACCCACCCTGAGAACGGCTGAGGTCAGCTATTCAGAGATGCCGCTTCTCTCAAAGGCAATGAGAGAATATACATGAGTAGGCATGGATTACACCCTACCATGCACATTATACATCTCAATAAGGCAGGATTAAGTATATTTACCATCCACTCACTCAATGTAGTGCTGCTCTCGGGTGTCTGCCCTGTCCTCCCCTCCATCCTTCTTTCCTTCCATCTTCTTCTGTCTTTTTTTCCTTCATTCTTGCCTAGTCTTTCTGCCTACAGGCGACCTTGCACTCCCTCTTCTGTCTTTCATTCCTTCATTCTTTCCTCTTCCTTCTGCCTGTGGGTGACTCTACACTGAGTGACAAGCCAATGGTTTCCTGTACACCAGGAAACCATTTACTACGCTGGGTGGTAACCATATAACTAAATTTTGGCTCCTGGTGGTTTAGTGGGTAATTATTGTGCTCCAATCGGACTGAGCTGGTGAAGGTTTATATCCAAGGGGTGATTGAGGTTTATTGCTCACGTAATGCCACTCAGGGATGAGTGAGGTTGGTCACTCTCATCTTAAATGTCAGGACCAACTGCCTAGCCTCGGGCTCCTATGCTCCTCATGGGGCAACGTAGGATTGGATGATGGATGGATGGAAAAACTTTAACATGGATATATGTTTCCCCAAGACTTAAACATACATACATTTTATATACTTCTACTGCCTTCCTTCATCCTCACTGTTTATGTCAGAAAAATATTGGTTTTGCAGGTCTGGGCGCCCATCCTATTCCCATGCCACACAACTAGTGTAGTTGCGTTTGGTTGATTATCTTCACACTATATTACACACTCTTTAATTATGAATAAACATTTCTGTAAGTAATATGTAAAAAATAGTGTGAGACTCCAACTCATCATGGAAATGATGTCTGGCACCAGAACACTTTAACGAAAATATTCCGACCTCGTCACAACAGTGACACAATGTCATTATGTATACGACTGAATGTGGGACAGTAGTATACATAATGACACTGTGTCACTGTTGTGACAAGAGGTCGGTATATTTTCGTTAAAGCAGAGTTTGTGGTTCGTAAGAGCTGATCCCTGATTTGTTTTGTTCATCCAATAATGATAGGAACATTAACTTTACGTGTTTATAATGTATGGCTGAAATTGCCATGTTCATATGAATTAATGGATGTCCAAAACCACACATAACCTGTGTTAATGATAAACAACCGTATGTCCATGTAACACAGGGTCCAACTTGCAGTGCATATCACGTAACAGCTTACAAGAGGATGAAATGGTTGGCAGGTATACCGAAGTATTTTATGTTATTTCATTGTTGGTGTTTAATGCAGAGGTGTATGAAAATATGATCAACACCTGATGGATCATTTCATCATTACCTTTGTTTATCTTGGTTAACAATGGGTGGTGGTGGGGGACAAGAGAGTATGAGAGGCATTTCGTGGAGACAGCAACCCAGAGAGAAGGGTGGTGGGGGTGGGTGCGAGAATGTATGAGAAATGACATCATATCTTTCATCAGATGCTGTTCACTATACTATACTAATTTATAACATTATAATATAGTATGTACGTATATAGACAGTATCACCTAATACATCGTAGGTCTTCTTTCATTTTCGTGCCTTTCTCATACGTTGTGGATAACAGCACAGTATTATGCACTAAATGCCTTTATATACTTACTGCTACTGGTTCTGATTGTCTATAAAAACGATCATGACACATTGTAACATCACCACCTGTGGCCATTCCACATCTATCCAACAACGCTTACACTGATGTTGGGGGAGGGGTTGTGGATGTGGGGTGTTCGATCGCCTGGTCACTCACTGGCCGCGATGCTGGCTACCAGGGGGGAAGATTAGTGCTTTCAGGTGTACACTCTCAATCACATCTCACAATACACCCTCATCCCACATCAGGTAACTGCATCCCCTCCTCTCCAGACATCACATTCTGTTCACAAACACTTGCACTCATTACCAACTGGCAAACAGAACCCAACTCATTACAGATCATCTCCCCATCATTATCACTATACAGTACTGTATAAAAAATCCAAACCTGATCTACCTATCTATCTATTGCCAGATGCCTTAACCCAGTAAGGGGTGGCAAACCTGATCTATCAAGCCTCACATGCATAAATTACATGAAAACAGACAAGACGAAACTCACTGAAGAAACGGACAAACACTACAGCAAACTAAACAATACACCCATCATCAACACGAACAGGCCCATACAAAGTTCAACATCATGCTCAACAACACAAATACCACATTCCACAAAGCAACAGATTTAACAATCCAAACTTTACAGCAAAGATTCCCCATCTCAGAAGACAACACAAAAGATTTAAACACAACTCACTTCTCCCAGACACAAAAGATACCATCTTAAGGCTCCAAGAACTAAACGATGAGATCAACAACAAAATTAATAAAAAAAACTGGAAAACTGGAGGCCTCTGCAACACTCACTCAACAGACACCTCTTGATCTACAAAAAAATAAACAGTATCACTAAACAACAAACGTGAACTTCCAATACTCATGCCGTCATCACCTCCAACAAATCCCTTCCTACAAAGAACAATTCATAAATCACTATGCAAACATATCACTTAACACCAACACGCACTGAGTCTGAAAAACAACCCTTTCAGCATTTGTGGTCCTTTCCACTCAATCACAATGCAATCCCCTTCACTCCAAAACAGACACTTAACATTACCATGAAAACAAAGGACTCTACAAGCAAGGGCTAAATGGCATCAGCAACCTGCACCTGAAACATAATAGGACTACAAGGCATCCAGGCCCTCACAAACATCAGCAATTACTCATATGCATACTGTAGCATTCCCAATATTTGGAAACAGAACAATCATTGCTATGCTTACACCAAACAAAGACCCAATGATCTCTTTTTCACAGACACCCATTATGGCATACCATCCAAAATAACTGAACACCTCATTCTCAACAAAGTCACTCCTCATGTACCCCTTGCTCCTTCACAACATGGATTCAGAGTACTGCACTTTACAAACACCTTACTAATCTCACACAGCAAGCATCGAATGGCACCAACTCTGTGACATGCACACAACAAACACTTCTCACAACAACAGATATTAGTAAAGCCTTCAGTATCATCCCCTGACACAAACTAATCACCAAGATATTCAACACTGACATAGAGAACACTACCAAATGCTGGTCTGCCAACTATTTGTTTGGTAGACAAGCACATGTTACATTCCGAGAGAAATCATCACGAACAGGAAGTTTTCCTAACGGGGTTCCAAGTTCCGCAGGGTTCCGTTCTCTCAACTACACTTTTAACCTATACATGCACGATATTCCAACACTCCAACCACTCACAAACACTGCCTCACATGCAGATGACATCAAAACAACTACACAACACACTGCAGACACAGCCTGCACACTGCAACAGGACTACCTCAACACACTGAAGACTTGGGCTGAGGACAACAGGCCAAACCCACCACCACACTCATCACCAGAAGTAACATGAACATAAGTATTCCCCCTGCATCACACTCAACAATGTACACACACATACTCCACTTAGTTCCCTAGACCGACTTATGATACCAGACCCACCTTCAAGGATCATGTAAAAGACATTACGAGGTAGTGTACTCTCTAAACTCAGTCCACTGAGAGCAACTACAAGGACAGACTTTGGACAACAAAAAGAATCACTCTTTACAAACAGTACATCAACTCAGTGATGTCCTATTCCTTCTCAGGATGGGATCCAGTCCAATCTAATGCCTACTACAACACCTTGCAAATCATACAGAACAAGCACCCTCTGCATCACCAGAACACAAAACCACTCCCACAGCTCACTTACACTCTGAAAATTAAGTCTTCCCTGTCAGAGACTACCTTGATAAGAGGGGCACACAATTCTAAACAGCAGCCTGATCCAATACACAAGACCACACAACACACATAAAACAATCATCACGCAAACACTATTAAACCCTTTACAACAATATCCCAACTCCAGACATTCCAACATAAGCAATGAAGACACCTACATACCGTACTCACTTCATGCACAGAGCATTAAATCACCTTGATCACAACACCAAACTACAAGCCCCCCCTTCGGACATCCACCCATCAGAGGCGTCCTTAAATAGCTGCCATTAGGTGACCATGGCAGATGTATGCATGCATGTTCGAGCCTTTATAAATGATACTATTGACTTCACCTAGCTAGCCTTAGAGCAGGACGTAATCCCAAACCTCCTCGGCTGCCAGCTTAGATTTGGGTTGGGTGGAATCATGGATGACACATGTCCTGCATGTAGATTAGGCCCACACAGTGCAACATACATAATGGAGTACTACACAAAAAATACCACACTGATGTGCAGACACAATATCACCAGTGCAGGGGACCTATGGAACAACCCCATAATGGAACAGCCCCATAAGTGCTGCTGCTTATGTGCAGTCGATGGATCTACTCGATCAGATGGATCAGGGTTGAGCAACAACTCAGTGTAGTCACCTAGACAAGCAGTAGGCACCACAACGTCGAGTAAGTGGATGATGGTTACTGCCACCTACCAGCTCTACTACAATGTAAGAGTATGTTCCTTGAATGTGAACTGATATTTCTCTTGTTTATGAATAAAATGGTCCTGCTCACTCACTAAGATGTCCTTTTTTTCCTGAAGGAAGTGTGGCAAGAATGCTTCAGTGGCCATGATAATCTGGTCAAGGCGACGGCAGCGGACAGCCTCACGTACATCTGGCCAACCCCATGCTGGTCCACATATGAAAGATGAGAGAGAGGAAAAAAAAATTCACAATCTGCCCAAGGTGGTGACAGCCGAAAGCCTCACTTACATCTGGTTAACCCCATGCTCATCCACACATGAAGGGAAAAAAATAAATGAATAAACAAATCTATCTATCTATTGCCAGACACCATAATCCCGTAAAGGGTGGCCATTTGACAATGAGTTAGTTGTTTTACAGGGAGGGGCACCAACCCTCCACCAACCCACTTGTTGACACGTAGGGAGCACGTATGGTTTGGTTATATGGTTATCATCCAGCATTGTAAATGGTTTCTTGGCTTACAGGAAACCATTTGGCTTGTCATTCAATGTAAAGCCACCTGTAAAGGAAAGAAATGGAATAGGAAGTGACAGGAAAGATAAGAGAAACAGGAAGAGAGGAGGGCAGGCACAGAAAAAGAATGATAAAAGCTACGGAAGTAGGCAGCACTACATCAAGTGAGTGGATGATGGTCGCCACCACCTACCACAATATACAATATAAAATCATTCTAAAATCATGTGGGATCATGAGTGCTGAACCTTTGTCATGTATTCCACTGTACATATCTGATATCCAATCAACCAACTCAATCCCCTTGTAATATCCTAATCTCATCAACTTTCATACCTCCCTTAGAAGTATTCACACATTCATCATAGCCATCCATCCTCTTTCAAGGCTGCTATGCCTCTTTCCACTTCAAACTCGCCTGCATATAACCTAACCACCTGATATACAGAGCAGTTCTAAAAAATGTAATTTATGTGACATTACCTTCAGAGATACAGGCATTTTTTGCAATGACTGATTTAGACTATATGATAATATATACAGGTACGGATGCAGATGCAACATCCTGATGTAGGTGGCCTACAAGTTATCTTTAAGAACTTCACAAGCCCCCCCCCTCCCCACCACACACACACACACACACACACACACACAAAACTTATTATGGCTATCATCTGTGGTGTACATCATCATCATCATCATCATGCCTCTTTTTTTTCATCTAAAGGTGGGGTAAGGTTGAGCACAGAAAGCAAAAACAGAAAAACATGACAGAGGGAGAACTATTCAACAGCATGCCCATTGAAATGGGCACAAACAGCACCATAAGTTTTGGGTTAATGATGATGTAGTTCATTTAGCTATCAAGCAAAGTTAGTAAAATATTGAAATTCACATACAGTAGCTGCCAAAATTTCAATAGTGCCAAATCCAAAATTACTGTGTTAGGTGCAAAGCACTTTAAGTGAGGGTTATGTTTCAATATGAAAGATCATCTTCAAACCATATTCAAGATTGCAAGTAAGTCTACCTATCTATTACCAAGGCTGCTTCCCCCCAAAAAAAACGGGAGATAGCCGAGACAGGACAACACACTCCCAATTTACTCATCCACACCCTCACACATTTACTCGTATCTTAGCCCCAAGAGAAGAAAGGACAGATCTTTACCGCACGACACTGCACAAGGGCCAACTGTGCAGTGCAATCAGACATCCACAGCAGGGACCGACAGCAGAGCTGGTTTACCCCTGCCACATCATAATGGACCCATCCCCTTACCCATACCTGACCTGATTAGCTGATCAGACCAAATGAAGGAGAATATCCCCTAGGGGCCGTGTCACCATTTACTGATTCACAATTTCTCTCCAGTCATCTCTATCACATGCAGCCACTCTTCCTTGTTCTACAAACATCCCTCTCTCATCTAATGCTCTCTTCACACAGTTCATCCATCCAATTTGTGGTCTTCCTCTCAGCCTTACATCCATCACATCTGATCCAGTTATCTTTTTCACCAATCACTTTCCATCCATTCTCTCCATATGCCCAAACCATCACAACACTCTCTGCTCAACTTGGTCAGCCATCTCCTGCATAACTCCAGTTCTCCTTCGCATTTATCATTTCTCACCCAATCCATATGCATCACTCTACACATACTCCTCAGACACCTCATCTCCATTACATTCAAACTCTTCCTCTTTGCTACTCCCATGTTCCATGTTTCACCCCCATATAATGCAGTCGTTATCAGTACACCCTCCTACAGCCTTCTCTTTATATCCATTTTAAGTGAATGACATCTAATTTTTTTTTTTTTTTTCCATTCCTCCCAGCACCTATTTCATTCATTCTAAAAATCACCTGTACATCTGTTCTTCCATTCATGGCAACATGTGACCCTAAATACTTAAAACACTCTACCTCCTCAAGCAACCCACTATTGAAACCTACATTCATCCTCCTACCATCTACCAACCTCATATACTTAATCACTTTACTCTTATTCTCATTTAATCTCAATTTCCTCCTTTCACAAACCCTTCCAAACTCCTCTACCAACCGTCTCAATCTCTCCTCCAAATCAGACACCAGTGCAGTATCATCCGCAAACAGCAGATTATTCAGATTCTACTCTCTACCATCAGCATTCACCTGACACAAACCTCCACCAAACACTCTCGCATTCACCTCCCTTACGACACCATGCATACAAATACTGTATTAAACAACCAAGGCGACAAAACACATCCCTCCTGCAGCCCCACTCTCACAGGAAACCAATCGCTCACAGTATTTCCCACTCTTACACACATTCCCTACTATTTACATAAAAACTTTTCACTCCTTTTAACAATCTACCGCCTAGTCCACACAATCTCAGAACAGTCCACAAAGCTCCCTATCAATTCTATCATACCCTTTCTCTAAATCCATGAACACCCAAAACACATCCTAACCTTTTGCCAAATACTTTTACACACCTGTCTCATACCAAACACCTGATCCACGCATCCCCTCCCTCTCCTAAAACCACATTGCTCATCAACAATCACTCCCTCTGTACCCTCTCGAACTCTCTTAATCAACACCACCATACACGTCACCTACAACACTCAAAAGACATACCCCTAAAACTAGTACATTCATATTTATCACCCTTATCTTTATACAACAGAACCACACACACACACACACACACACACACACACACACACACACACACACACACACACACACACACACACACACACACACACACACACACCATATTGCTCAAAAAACACATATTCAGCAATCTTACTAACCACTCAACAACAGTCACTCAACCACCTTTCAAACATTTCACAGTACACCCATCCATACCTGCAGCTGCCTCCTGCACTTCCTCCATTCTGGTCAAAGAATCATTCAACTCTCCCAACACATATATTCCTTGCACCTTTCCTCCTGCCACAATCTCAGCCTCCTTTCCCTCCTCTACATTTAACAATCTTTCAATACACTCTGCCCATCTCTTCCTTACTGCATCCATCTCAATTAACATCCTTCCATCCTCTGCTTTTACTCACTCTTCCTTCCCAGACTCTCCTTTCGCACCCTCTTCACCGCCTTCCAAAACATTTTCTTATTCTGTTGAAATCAGTCAATCGCCTACCCCACCTCTCATCTGCTGCCACTTTAGCACCATGCATAATCCTTCTCGCCCAATTCCTCTTTTCCTTATACCTCTCATATGACACCTCATCCATCCCCTGCAGCCACACCTCATAGGTCTCTTCTCGGCTACAGCCACACTTACTTCCTCGCACCACTATTCACTTCCCTTTCTTACACCACCACCCACTTGTCTCGCTCCACACACCTCTTCCGCATACCTCACTACAGCACTCTTAAACAACCGCCATTCCTCCTCCACACCGCCATTTTCCTGATCTTTCACTGCATTCCACTCATATTTCAACTTCTGATACATTCTCATTTTCTTTCTTTTATCCAACTCACTCACTTTCAAAACCTCCCTGCCACACCCAACTCTCCAAGCTCTCACCCATCTCATACCTACTCTCAACTTTCCATCCACCAGGTAGTGGTCAGACATACCTCCACCCTCCCCTCTCAAAACTCTCACATCCAACAATTTTCCTCTTACATTCCTGGACACAACCACATAGTCCATCAATGCTCTATCAACAACCCTTCCACCCTCCTGTCTCATCCATGTATACTTATAAATATCTTTCTTCTCAAACAAGGTATTTCCTATCACCATCTCTAGCTCAACACATATCCCTATCATTCTTTCCCCCTTATCATTTCTCCCAGGTACACCGTACATACCAACGACACCTTCAACTGCTACATTTCCGAATCTAGCATTCAGATCTCCCATCATTACCACAACCACATTTGCTCCAAAGCTCTGCAGACACTCATCAACATCATTCCAGAAAGTCTCCCTCTCTTCTTCATCCCTTTCACTATCAGGCCCATATGCACTCAGAAATACCCACAACTCAAGTCCAAAGTTTACTTTCACTCACATCAGTCTCGATGACACCTCCTTCCATTCAATCACACACTGCATCACTTCCAGGCTCACTAACAAGGCCACTCCTTCTCTTGCTCTTCCTCTATCAATACCTGACATCCTTCCAGTCACACTTCCAAACTTAGATTCACGTTTCCCTTTCATCTCTGTTTCATTCAAAGCTAACGCATCCAACTTTCTTCTCACAAACATTCTCCCAATCTCCTCTCTTTTAGCCTCAATTGTACTACATCCACTCACATTCACAAACCCAGTCTTCAGGGTTTTGGGATAACTCAGTCCCCCTTCTCTTTCTATGCCCTGTCTCATTGTAGGAAGAGGCAACTATCAGATCTGAAGGTGATCCGATATGTCCTACAGCACAAGCTGCTTGTGTGATATGATACTGAACAAAAGTACACAAAACAAAAATATGTGTATCCTAAGGGGAGTGGGCTGATGAATCAACCATACTACTGACGCAGAGTAAAACAGACCCTTGCTATAATGGACTAACTGGGGGAAGCCTGATCTGATAAGGCTGAGAGTCCGTTACATCCAACGAACCCTCCAAGGAGGGATTTCAAAGACATGTTTGAAAATAAATGAGTACAACAGCATATTCTAGCATCAAAAAATAAAACTATACCCATTTGACACTTATCTGGTCCATGATTTCACCCTTTTGCAGCTTATTTCACACCCTTGCCACAGAACTTCTTCATGACTAATACAGTACAGGTGGCCCTCCACATTCGCGGATTCAACTTTCACAGGTTTCACAGATTCGCGGATTGCCCCTCTGTGAAGCCAAGATTCTGTTCGCAGCCATAAAGTGTAGCAGTGCAGAAGCTCATGTGTCATTTCACGCCAAACCAGGCATGCACCAAACCATCGTGCTCCCACACTCCTCTGTCTCTCCCTAGGTCTGTGTCCTGCCACTGTGGCAGTCACTTCGCTGCCTTTATGTTGCCACGCCAAACCTTCAGTAATTTTGCTATTGTAATAATTGCGCTCTCACATGTTCAAAGGTAACAAGTGCACTGCTGTGCTATTAGGTACCATAAGTGAATTACAGCCCGATTGTGCGATTACTATTTGTTACTATTTGTGTTATTTTATGCTGCTTTCAAGTCCCAGATATGGTTTATTAGGTATAGTATGTGCACACTTGCTCCACGAATGTGGAGGGTCGTCTGTATTACAGTACGGTATTATGTACAGTATTACTATGGTCTGTTATTGTAACTCAGCCATCATGATGGGGAGAGGGCATTTTCAGGCCACGCAGAAGTAACATGGGTAGGAAACACTTGTACTGTGCCCCACTGCACCCCATTTAACGAACATTGTTCGTTATGGCTGACAGAAGCTTGGTGGCTTTCGTAGTGTCCATTAAGTCCAATATCCGGCCTATCGTGGTCCGTTGAAATGAGGGTCTACTGCAAGTGTCTTTCTTTCTGTTTGTCTAGCATCTCAAAACAAGTTCAAATATGAGATATCTTCCCCATTTCTGGTCTATGGATGATACACCAAGTTTGATCTAGATAGAAATTTCCTAAAGGGATGCTTTAGCCTCAACTGATTATCCTGTTCAGTGCTACGTTCCACATACGCACAAAATGTGACAGGGCATTTTCATGGAGTTTCGTGCGTTTCTGCAATAGCAAGTGCACGGTTCAGAAACTGCTCACATTTGGACAGGTGCTAATCTACCCACTGGGCCATAAGGCACTTTTATTTGCTATGGATGCAGTATCCGAAAAGATTAGAAGAGTTTCTAGGGATCAGTGTGATATATGGGGAGTTATAACGTGGCATGGTTGAAGTGACTGTCTGTGACTGGACAAGCAGGTCAGATGACGCATAAAATTCCTGGGTGTTTTTTTTTTTTTTTTTTTTTTTTTTTTTTTTTTTTTTTAATATATTGCAAGGAAAACGGAACCAAAGGCCAGGAGCCCACAAACTGTTCCTTCCAAGAAAAAAACAAAAACAATGGGAAAGAGAGCCAAATTTAAGATCCGTTTGAGATGCCTGGAAACACTGCGTTTCGAAGACTGGAGATCACAGCAAGTAGGAAATAAAGACAGAGGGAAACAGTTCCAGAGTTGACCTGTTGCATAAATGAAGGACTGAGAGTAACGGTTAACTCCTGCATTAGAGAGTTGGACAGAAAAGGGATGAGAGTTTGCTGCTACAAGGGTGCTATGCACCCATGGTAGAGGTGGAGGGATGCAAGTAGACAGTTCAGGGGAGCAGTGACCATTGAAGCAGCAACAGAAAAAAAGATAAAGATGCAACAGTGTGGCGAAGAGACAGAGGTTGAAGGGAGCCAGTAAGAGGATGAAAGCTGACAGGATGAAAAGCCTTTGATGCCACCCTATTGAGAAGAGCTGTATGTGGGAAGCCTCCCCACACATGAGAGTTGTACTATACACAGGGGCGAATAAAACCCGTGTATAAAGTCAACAACTGTGCAGGGGTAACAAGATACAGAGTCAGCTTAGCACACCTAATCTCTTGGAAGCAAATTTTACAAGAGATGTAATATGATCTTACCAAGATATGTCCCGAGAGAATGAAACCCCAAGTATGGCTAAGGATGATGCAGGATTAAGATGGATATTATTAAACATTAGTGGGTACTCCTGTGGAAGATTCTGTTGGGTTGATAGGTGTAAGAACTGAGTTTTTGATGCATTAACAACAAGATTATTTTTGCCCCTGTCAGAGATATGTGCCAAGTCAGACATTACATATGCCATAGCTTCTTCTCTTGTTTCATGAAGTAACTGCTGAGATGGACGTTGCGAGAACCAAATGGAAAGGTGAAGGGCGGAATCATCAACGTACGAGTGGATAGTGTCAGATGTACGGCTATGAAGGTCATTGATGAATAAAAGAGAGTTGGTGATAGGACAGAACTCTGAGGAACACCACTACTGATAGAACTAGAAGAAAGATGGTCATCTATAACAGCAGCTATAGAACGACCTGAAAGGAAGCTATAGATGAAGGCACAGATAGAAGGAAAGAAACCGTAAGAGGGCAGTTTGGAAATTAAAGATTTGTGCCAGACTCGATCGAAAGCCTTTGAGATGTCAAGTGCAATGGCATAGCTTTTGCCAAAGTCCCGAAAGGAGGATGACCAGGAGTCTGAAAGGTACGTGAGAATATCGCCAGTGAAGAGTCCCTGACGGAAGCCATACCAATGATCAGAAAGAAGGTTGTGATTGGAAACATGCTGTGAAATTTTTCTGATACGAATAGACTCGAAAACTTTTGAGACACAGGATGTGAAAGCAATTGGGCGATAGTTAGAGGGTTGGGAATGATCACCCTTCTTTGGGACAGGCTGAATGAGAGCAAACTTCCAGCAAGAAGGAAAGGTACGAGCTGACAGACAAAGGCAAAAGAGTTTACCTAGGCAGGGTGTAAGCACAGAAGCACAGTTCTTGAGAACAACAGGAGGAACCCCATCAGACCCATATGCCTTGTTAGTATTGAGGCCAGTAATGGCAGAAAATACATCAGCTGAAGAAATTTTAATGTCAGCCATGAGGAAGTCAGAGGGGGAAAGTGATGGAGCAACAGCACCAGAATTGTCTAAGGTGGAATTGGAGGAGAAAGTGTCAGCGAAGAGATATGCTTTATCAGTAGAAGAAATAGCTAAAGAGCCATCAGAGTGGAAAAGAGGAGGGAAGGATAATGAGGTAAAGCTGTTAGAAAGGTTTTTGGCAAAGGTGCCAGAAGAAGCGGGAAGAATTCAAGTTGGAAAGCTGAGAGCATTTAGTATGGATGAAACTATTTTTAGCAGGGCGAAGAACAGACTTAGCATGATTCCGGGCAGAAACATAAAAAAGATGTGATTCAGGGGTGGGTTGGCTCCGTACCTTTTATAGGACCTCTCCTTGTTGTGGATTGCATTAGAACATGCATGATTAAACTAAGGCTTTCTTGCATTAGTCAAAGGATATGAGAATGGAATGCATGCTTCCATGCCCGAAAGAATAACCTCTGTAACGCACAAGGCACACTCAGATGGCTCCCAGCCATGGAAGCAATAATCATTCCAGGGAAAATCAAAGAAGTACTGCCTGAGGGCCTCCCAATCAACAGCTCCAAAGTGCCACAACCGACGTTTCTTTGGAGGGTCCACAGGCCGTACCGGAGCGATAGGACAGGTTAAGGTAACAAGGTTATGATCGGAGGAGCCCAACGGAGAAAAAAGATTAACAGTGTAAGTAGAAGGATTAGTTGTAAGGAAGAGGTCAAGCATGTTGGAGGTCTCTCCAAGGCGGTCAGGGATACGGGTAGGGTGCTGTACAAGCTGCTCTAGGTCATTCAGGATAGAAAAGATGTAGGTTTGTTCAGCAGGTGTATCAGTGAAAGAAGAGGAGAGCCAAAGGTGGTGGGTAACATTGAAATCTCCGAGAATGGAGATTTCAGAGAAAGGAGAAATGGATAGGATGGGTTCCGTTGTAGAAGAGAGATAGTCGAAAAATTTTTCATAGTCAGGAGAATAAGGGGAGAAGTAAACAGCACAGATATATCTAGGAGGAGGAGGCTGTAGCACGGGCCGAACAGGGTGGTACTCCTAAGGGGAATGGGAATGCTGGTGATAGGGAGAGCTGGAGCTCCTGTTTCACTAGCTATCTAACCATCCCCCTTTGCTGACCTTTTCAGTGTGACAGTAACATGGAGAGTAGACCAGCATACTCTCCCAAACATTTCCTCTATCTTATGCACTACACCACATGCACTTCACATTTCACACAACATATCCCACTACGTTACAGGGGTTGGCGCCAGCAAGGGCATGTGGCCAGAAAACTTTGCCCCCACCACCTAGTAGCAGACTTCTGAGGGGAGGCGTGACAGGGGTTCCGCCGGCATAGATCATGGGTGAGATGGGGCTAGAGCCTGTGCTAGAGGGTAGAGGGCATTGCGGTTTCCAGGCTGCTGCTTCCACCCAACAGAGAGGGGCCCGAACCTGGGAGTAGCACCCCAGGAGGATGCCCTATCAGTGGGTGTATAATGGCAGGACAGTTGCAGTGCCAAGGCGCATTTGGAGGGTGTCCCTGCAGCTGTCCTGCCAGGGTGCCCCGAGGCCACTACCACAGCCACTGGTATGCTGGTGGGCTAGGGGTCCAAGATCCACTGCCTGGACCTGGGACTGTGCAGTGAGTGGGGCCTGTGGTATGTCTATCCCCCTTTATTTATACTGACTATGACAAAATACAAGAACAAGTTTCAAAGCAAGTCTGAGGACAGTAAATCACTCAGGAGGATGAGGGTGGGTTCATGGAATGTGGGAAGTTTGAGGGGAAGAATGGGGGAAGTCGCTGAGGCATTCAGTAGGAGATGGGTGGATATGGCGTGTTTGCAGGAAGTCCGGTACAGGGGTGGATCAGCCAGAAAGATTGTTGGGAAGGACTGTTACTATAAGTGGTTTTGGCAGGGGGAGGGGACAGACAGATATGGGGGTGTTGGTGTGATGGTTGCGGAGAAATGGGTGGAATATGTTATGAATGTTATGAGAGTAAGCGATAGGACACTGGTAGTGAAAAGTCTGTTCAGTAGAAAGATAACTGCAATTATATCAGTATATGCTCCACAGGCAGGATTGGATGAAGTAGAGAAATATAGATTTTGGGATGATTTAATACGTGTAGTAGGTGGTATGCGGAATGATGAGATATTGGTTTTGGAAGGGGACTTAAATGGTCATGTAGATGAAACAGCACAAGGTTATGAAGGAGTACATGGGGGATGTGCGTATGGTATAAGGAATGTATAAGGAGAAAGGATACTCGAGTTTGGGGAGGCAACGGACATGATTGTGTGTAACACATATTTTAGGAAAAGACAGAGTAGGTTAATTACATATGAGTCTGGGGGAAATAGCAGTCAGATAGATTATTTTCTGGTTAGGAGGGATGATAGGAGGTTAGTGAAGGATGTTAAAGTTATAGGAAGTGAAGAGTGTGTGCAGCAGCACAAACAATTGATTTGTGATATGGTGCTTAAAGAACGAGTGATGAAAAAGAGGACTTATGTACCTAAGAGGAAAATATGGAAGCTGGAAAACCAAGCAGTAAGGGATGCCTTCTATAGAGAGATAAGGAGAGTGGTGGCTGAACAGGGAGCCATAGACAGAGGCATTAATGAACAGTACAGAGCCCTCAAGAACAATCTCTTGAAAGTTACTGATGTAATACGTGGTTGGACAAGAGGACCACCAAGACATAAAGTAACTTGGTGGTGGGATGAGCGTGTAGAAGCTGCAGTTAAGGAGAAAAGAAGGCTTTTCTGGGAGTGGAAGAAGGGTGGTAGCAAGGAGGAATATTTGGCTGCCAAGCATAGGGCTAGAAGAGAGGTATACAGGGCAAAGTCTGAGTCACAGAGACTTTTACTTGATAACCTAAATCATGGAGAAAGGAAAAATATGATATTTAAGGTGGCAGATCAGATGAAGAGGGATAATCGGGATATTAGAGGTAAGCAGTGTGTGAAGAATGATGAAGGAAGGGTAGTGGTGAACAGTGAGGATATAAAAAATGCATGGAGAGAGCATTATAGCCGGTTGTTGAATGAGGAGCTTGACGGGGACAGGGAAGGTTTGGAGCCAGCAGATCCAGTGTTTGGCCCTTGGCCTTTGGTTGATGCTGCTACTGTGAGTGAGGCAATAGGCAGGAAGAAGGTGAGGAAGGCAGCAGGTGTGTCTGGATTGACTGCCGAAATGTTGAAGGCCTCAGGAGATATAGGGTTGAAGTTAGTCACAGACCTGATAAATGTGATTATTTATGAGTGAGTTGTCCCAGATGATTGGCTGAAGAGTGTAACTGTAAATGTGTATAAAGAGAAGGGTGATGCCCTGGAAAGAGGAAATTATGGAGGTATAAAGCTTTTAGATCAGATAATGAAGGTAATGGAGAGAGTTTTAGATGGTATGATTAGAGAAACAGTGAACACTGATGAGATGCAGTTTGAGTTTATGCCAGGTAGGGGGACCACTGATGCCATATTTGTTTGACAGCTTCAGGAAAAATATATTGGTAAGAAAAGGGATCTGTATTTTGTTTTTGTTGATTTGGAAAAGGCCTTCGACAGAGTCCCTAGAGAGGTGGTGAAGTGGGCAATGAGAAAGCTTGGCTTGGAGGAGTGGCTGGTTAGGGTGGTTATGGCTATGCATGTGGGTGCTCGCACTCAGGTAAGAGTGAATGGAGAGTTGAGTGATGAGTTTCCTGTGAATGCTGGTGTGCATCAGGGGTCAGTTTTGAGTTCCATGTTGTTTATCATGGTACCTGAAGCCGTCTCACGTGACTTCAGAAATGGACTCCCGTGGGAGATGCTGATGATTTGGTGTTGATTGCAGAGAACAAAAGGGAGGCAGAGGAAAGGTTTAGGAAGTGGAGAGATGGTATGGGGCACAAGGGCTTAAGGGTAAATGTAGATAAAACAAAAGTGATCATATCTAGGGTTGGTGGTGGTACTGTTAAAGACGAGGGAGAGTGGCCATGTGCAGTTTGCCACAAGGGCATGGGAAGTAATTCCACCTTGTGCGGTGTTTGTGATAATAGGGTGCATAAGAGACGTTGTGGTATCAGAGGTAGGCTGTCGGGGAGAGCAGGTGGAGATTGTCAGGCATGAAAGGATTGAACTTGCTGGTGAATCTCTTGAGTGTGTGAAAGAGTTTTGTTATTTGGGAGACATGTTGTGTGCTGGAGGTGGAGCTGGAGCTAGCTCTGTGGCTAGGGTGAGAAGTGGTTGGAAGAAGTTCAGGGAGCTCTTGTCTCTCTTGATATTGAGAGGACTCTCCCTACATGCTAAGGGGTCTTTGTATGCAGCATGTGTTAGGAGTGTAATGCTGTATGGTAGTGAGATCTGGGCAGTAAAGGAGGAGGATATTCGCAGGCTCAGATGTACAGAAATGACAATGATTAGGTGGATGTGTAGTGCATCCCTGCATGCAAGATCTGAGGGGGCTGGGTTTATGATGGAAGAGTTGAGAGGTAGGATGGGACTGGAATGTATTGGTGCTGTGATGAGGAGAGGTAGATTGAGATGGTTTGGGCATGTGGAGAGGATGGGGGATGATAATTGGGTGAGAAATGTTAATATTGGGGGTGGGGTTATGAAGGGTAGACTGAGAAAGACATGGGATGAGGTCATTAAGTGTGACCTCAGGGTTAAGGGACTGAACAGGGAGACTGCAATAGATTGTGCAGCATGGAGAGCTGCCATTAGGTGACCAAGGCCGAAGCATGCAAGCATGTTGGAGCCTTTAAAAACGAAACAAAACAAAACGAAACGAGAATGACAGGAAAGCCGAAGCCAAAGAGTAGAGAATTCTGAAGAATCAAGTTCAGGAACACAAGGTAAAGATAAGTCATTGCGTACATTTATACAACAGCCACCTCTGGCTTTGAAATGAGTGTAAAGTAGGAGGATACAGAGAAGGGTGGTGGAATGATTTAACAGTTGGCCTAAAAAACAAGAATGTAGAAAGTTCAAGACCAGGAAAAAATGGTGGCAGTAGGGAGGTGTGCCTCATTGCTCAATAAACTGCCAAAGTAAGGCATACATAGCTATAAAGAAAACAAAGGATCATCTTGTGAATAAACTGAATGGTATGGGTGGTATCAGTCAGGTGAAATATTATACAGATAATATGATTGCTGGAAGTGCAGTAACCAGATGTGCATAGAGGGCTGAATAGATTTTTACCCAGCAATAACAATACATGGCCTCTCAATTATGACTAATGTAACTGTGAAGTCATTTTTTAAAATTTAAAAACAGTTAGGCAGCAAGTACTTCTGGGATAGTCACTAAAATGTCAAAATTGCAGGTGATGGAGCTTGGTGTGAAAACAGTATCTAACTAATATGACTTAGATGTGCATGAAGGACTAGAAGATATATGATCCAGGAGTAACAACAAACAGTCTCCCACCTATAACTCTGTGTAACTGTGGGGGGGGGGGGGAAAGATAGGCAGCCGATACTTTTGGGGTAGCCACTAAAATGTCAAAATTTCAGGTGATGGAACTTGGTGTGAAGATGGCAACTAACTAAATCAGTTTAGTCCAACTTGCAAACAAGGATTCAGTAACAGATGACTGGGTGAAGAGTGTGACTGTGGATGTTCGTCGGAGTATGGCAAGCATGAGTGTATCAAAGGTGGCAAAACTAACAATGAATGAGAAAACCTGGAGAATCAAGATGGATTCAGGCTATGTAGGAATTTAACAGACACAGTTATTAACCCTCTTGTTACCAGTACCAACTGATGCACGCTGCATCCAACCGCGAGTGAGTATTTGGGACACAGGCCTGGGTGCCCAAGGCCATACACAGAGAGAGACCCCCCCCCCCCCATCACCATGTTATTCGCATGCACTCAATAGTTCATGAACAATTTATCCTCACAGCCTTATTTATAATTCGATTATCATAATTTTTTTTCACTGTAATCCTGAATAAATGTACTTGCTTATGGTGTTGTAAAAAAGATCAGCTGAAAGTAAATTATGACAATTAATCTTTTTTTTTAACTTCAGTTTTTTTCAGTTTTTTCTCATAGAAATATAATTTTTATGGTAAATATTACTCAGGAAAAGTTATAGGGAATATATATGGCTACACTTTGGTGTACAAAGAATTACTGTAGGTCAATTAAGGCCAATTTTACAAAACGTGAAATGAAATTATCTTCCGCACCAGCAAGGCTTGTAGCACACTGACTGGGGCAGTGGGGCGACGCTGTGTGCGGAGTGGGTTCAGCATGGCAAAGAGATACACAGGGACGCAAGTAGTGCTTTGTTCTCACTCAGAAATGGGCCATTTCATTCGATGCAACCGGCGTCGAATGGTTACGAGCAGTTGAAATGTGCGCAGACGCAGCCTGCGTCAAATGGTAACGAGTGCATGAAATCTGCACCGCACTCATAAACACCAAAAGGATAAACTCTCATACCCTATCTACAAAGGTTGAACGAATGAAGGGGAAACAGAAGAAAACTTTCTTGTTTACCTGGAAAAGTAATATTGAGAGGAAGCCAGGAGAAATGATACTGTGGGCAATAAGGAATTTGTAAACAAAAAGGTATCTGTGGTAATGAAGATAAAGATGGTTCAATTCCAGAACATGTATAAGAATGGGTGGTGTAGAGAATGAGCTGTTTACAGTAATGTGACTGTACCTGTACATCGAGGATTTATACTGAGCCACTTTCTGTCTAGTATGGTTCTCGAATTACTGTCATGTCTGGGGTGCTGTGTAAGTTGTTGCATACAGCAAATTTGGTGTTGACTGCAAAAAGGGGGCTTGTATTGTACTGTATCATTTACAAAGGCTCCAACATGCTTGCATGTGTCAGCTTTCCTCAGCTACAGAGAAATTTTGGAAGTGGAGGAAGCATAAACAGCCTAGGGTTCAAAATGACTGTAGGGAAGACAAAGGCTGGTAAGATGGACAAAGGCACTTTTTAAAGATGGCCATGGTCTCATGCTTTTTGCAGGTAAGAGGTAGGTAGTAGAGGTAAGATGATGTGATCCGGCTACAGATGGAGGAGATTGCCATGCGAGATACGGCTCTTTTGTCAATGGTTTTTGTAACAACTGTGAGAGCCAGAAATTGGAGAAAAGATTTGCAGTTGTTCTCTAACTAACAATGATGAGACTCTTTATCTTCATGAAAGAGAAATTATATCCTTCATGTCATTTCATGAGTTTAAGTATAAAACCACTTGTGATGTGATGCTTATGGGTTGGCAAAGCTGGTTTGGATAAGTGGTGAGAATGTGTACGAGTAATTGGATGAAATGTTGTGCAGATCTGAACATGGAAGAGAAAATAATTTTGAACAAATCCAAGCAGGGACTTCACAGTCAATTAAAGGACTTGGCCAGCATGCTACAGATCATGTAACTTGGAAGTATTCATCAGGTGAACTGGTTTGAGTCATGTAAACTCAAATATTGCCTTCAAAATATATGCACTATGGCAAGCCATAAGTTTTAGCAAGAAGATCTGAAGGCATTGTAAATCATTTTAACAATGGAAGAACATCTTTAATTTAAAGTTCAACATACTGTAGCTATCCCCTTATTTTCTCTTTCTTAATACATGTACCTCCATCTACTATGGACATTCTTAACAATGTTGGAACTTTTATTACAGTGACATTTGTTACTGGTTTCTTCCTGCTAATTCTACTTGTATCACTCTATTTCATTCAACTTTAGAGCTCCAAGTAGAATTAATTAATGAAAGCTTTATTCAACAACTGCAGCGTGGACAATCTCTTCAAAGTTCAATAACAGTGCCTAGTAGGTGCAAGAATATAATGAATTGTGCATCACCATGCTGAAGGGATTAAGATATAATGTTCTCACCAAGAGCATAAGCAATGGGGAGGCGTGCAATGGTGACTGGTATGGCTGACTCGAGCACCATCCCCACCAGCTTTCCCAAAGTCTGACGCTCCAGGCTGGCAGGGGTGTGAGCTGCCCATACCTCCTCTGCACCTTCCATTGTCACTGCATCTGCAGATATACTTGAAGTGGTGACATGACCTCACATCTGAAAGAATCATCATCATCATCATCATCATCATCCAATCTTATGTCGCCCAACAGAGGAGCATAGGAACCCGGGGCTAGGTAAGTTGGTCCTGACATTTAAGATGACAGTGACCAGCCTCACTCATCCCTGAGTGGCATTACATGAGCAATCAACCCCAACCACCCCTTGGATATAAACCTTCACCGGCTCAATCCAATTGGAGTGCAATAATTACCCACTAAACCACCAGGCGCCAAAATTTGGTTATATGGTTACCACCCAGCATAGTAAATGGTTTCCTGGTGTACAGGAAACCATTTGGCTTGTCACTCAGTGTAGAGTCACCCACAGGCAGAAGGAAGAGGAAAGAATGAACGAAAGAAAGACCGAAGAGGGAGTGTAATGTTACCCGTAGGCAGAAGGACAAGGAAAGAATGAAGGAAAGGAAAACAGAAGAGGATGGAAGGAAAGAAGGATGGAGGAGAGGAAAGGGCAGACACCTGACAGCAGCACTACATTGAGTGAGTGGATGGTGAGCGCCCCCACATACCACAAATCTGAAAGAAAAGTGCAGTATAAGGGTAAGTCATCAGCACCATCATAATCCAGTTTCCCATAGAAAGAAAGGAGGAATTGGGAGGATCCAAAGAAATTATCATAATACTGTATTAATATCCAAAAAGACTACCTGCTAAAAAATGGGATGGACAGGATCCAGAAATAGGAAAAAGGTGAGCATATAAGAGTAGAAAATATATTGGTATGACAATATTGATTAAACAAATTATAATGATACACCTCTCAAGGATAATATTGTGGTTAACATCTGATAATATTATCCTCACATCCTAAAACATCAAGAGAATAGGAAGACAGCCCATGGCAACAAAACTTCTTCAGGAGACACAATGAGGACCACAAAAATGAGAGCAGTCAATGAGCAATATTGCTGGAAGATTTTGTAATGAAACAGTGAAATACTTTTTATGCAGAGATTAAAGGATGTTACTCGACATTTGTTAGTTTGACCATCATGGCGAGTTGACTCTTAAGCACCCCACTACAAGGGGTCACTCCTGTGTTGGGTGAAATCATCTGGCAGCAGAATGAAAAAATAAAATCATCATCATGCTGCAAGGCTGTGCACATGGGGGAGGGGGGTCTTGGAGGTTTAACCCCTCCATTTGAAAAGAATATATTCCCAACTGGTGTACTTTGCTGTACTAAATATCTAGCTTAGAAATGAGTCTAGGACTCAAAGGGTTAACTCCATTAGCCTGAGGATGTCTTTATGTCACCTTTGGCTGTTTTAATTTAGTGCAGGATTTTTTTTGCATAGGAGGGGTTCAGTGTAGTCTTTGTTAACCCCATGAGCATGAGATGTTTTGTATTCTAAATAATAATCTGGAGGTAACAAGAACAGATCAAAACATCATAGTTAAAGTTAAATGAAGTGCAGTTATTCCTTTCAGGACACGTTTTGATAATATGCTGCGCTAGTAGTTCCTTGGTAAATATTAATTCCTCAGTAAATTGCATTAAAAATTGTACTGATACAGTGTATTTATCTTCCATTGCTACATGTAAACCAATTTAGTGTGTTAGTTGTTAAGGCAAAGTTGTGGTATTCTGAGATGCTTCCCACATTTATAACAGAGACTCACCCTCTCTGAATTGCCATAACTTCCAAGGTGCTCTATCCATTGATATCCACATTGCTTTCATTTCCAGGGTTCTGTAGAGTTTGGTATGTAAATTACCCTGAGTTTGTACCCTTCCAGTACTTTAGTCAACTACATTACCTAAGTTTACCAAATTGCGTTACTTAGTTTAGTGAGTAATTAAGGCACTCCAGTCGGACTGAGCCTGTGTAGGTTTACATCCAAGGGGTGGTTGGGGTTTACTGTTCACATAATGCCACTCACGGATGAGTGAGGCTGGTCACTCTCATATTAAATGTCACGACCAACTTGTCTAGCCCGGGGCTCCTATGCTCCTCATGGGGCAACACAGGATTAGATGATGAATGAGTGAATGAAATAAAGTGAATAAACTATGTAATGAAAAAAAATATATATATATATATATATATGTATATTTTTCACCCTCCCTTAAAAAATCCTGCACACTGCTCACGTAATGCCAGTCACGGATGAGTGAGGCTGGTCACTCTAATCTTAGATGTCATGACCAACTTGTCTAGCCCCAGGCTCCTATGCTCCTCATGGGGCAACACAGGATTAGATGATGAATGAGTGAATGAAATAAAGTGAATAAACTATGGGGGAGAAAAAAAAAAAAAAAAAAAAAAAAAAAAAAATCACCCCCCCCCCCTTCAAAAATCCAGCACCTGACCCTGTCATGCTTAATGGGTTAAAGGAGATTACTGGCACTTTTGCCCATTCACTATAGTGGACCTCTCCAAAGTTAAGAAAAATAATCTGGTAGCTGCATAAATACAATAAATCATTACCATTTTCAAGGGATCAAATACTTCAACATCAACTTAGGAACTACTGTACAAGCAAGTTTCACTGTGAGCCAGGGATGTTTTCCAAATGTATCAAAACTTTTTCCAGACAATTGGTAATGTAAATCGGGAGCACCTGGCAAATCAGATGTACCTACTGGTACAGCATTACTTTAAAAGAGAAATTCAAAAACAGGCTGACACTGTCATGCAATTACTGTACTTCCATTCTTCTTACTGTACTTCCATTCTTTTCTCAAACCATGTACAGTATTATCCACTTCCCAAATGCCTGCTTTATATTATAAAAAAAAAAAATATGTTAAGAAGAGAAGACTATCCCTACAATTACCAGTATGTATTCTGACAATTTGTGTAAATATATCCTCTCAATATTGTACTATACATGTAGTCCTCAGATAACATGGTCATGTACACTGGGTCACAAAAGTATCGGTGCACAACGTGCATCAAACATTTTGGACCACAGAATGAAGTAGCAAATGTAATGTTTATATAAACAGACACTGATGATACACAATGAGACGTTGGTAATGTCAGCAGTTGTTCGAACCTTTTCTGTAGGCATCGCACCCGCTGTGCACTGATACTTTTGTGATCCAGTGTACCTGTAACTCTGTTTGAGACTGTTAAGTTAACCAATTTTGTACGTTAGCTACTGAGAAGTAACTCATCCTCCAAGACCAGAAAAAAGGGCTAACACAACCTAAAACAATGTTACATAGAACCTTACACTGGACATACAAATACAATACAGTATATATTGATACAGTTTAAGCTTACTAATTTCACATCCCAAAATTTTTATTGACATGCACCATATATTACTGGCTTCAATTTATTTTAACTGCAAGAAGGAGCTATAGGTGTCACATGGTAAGAAAGCCGAATCCCACTAATTGTGAATGGTAATGTGACAAGATGTGTCAAAGTCAGTGGTCCATTCCATCCATCTATCATCATGTTTATACAGTGTATATATACATATATATATATATATATATATATATATATATATATATATATACCCCCTGGGAGTAGGTTTTTTTTTCAAGAATATTCCCCCAGTATCCCTGGTTGTCGTAAAAGGCGACTAAAAGGGTTGGCGGAGGGTTAGTGCCCCTCCCCGGAAAACAACTAACTAAAAAGACAAACAAGAAGCCTCGGACAAGGACTGACCAAAACATGACAACCAAACACCGGACAAAGGACATGGTAATCGCAACATGGAATGTAAGAGGCGCGAAAGATGAGGTGAAAGAGAGAGAGATTGTCCAGGTGCTTGGGCGAAAGTTGATGTATGTGGAGTAACTGAAACTAAATCGAGAGGTGACAGTGTGAAAGAATGGGAGTATGGATGGGGTATATATGCAGCAGTAGGTGAGAATGAGAGGGCAAAAGAAGGAGTGTGTATAGTTGTGAGTAAAAGATGGAAGAAGAATATACGAGAGTATGGATCAGTTGGGTCAAGGATTGTGTGGGTAAGATTGAAAGCTGGAATACAAATGTGGGCGACTGTGTGCGAGTATGCGCCAACGCAAGCTTGTGCAAGCAGAGTGAGAGAAGAGTTCTGGACAAATGTGGAAGTGTGCATGGAAAAGTTTGGAAGGAATGAGAGAGTGTTTTTGATCGGTGATATGAATGGTAAAGTAGGGAACGTGAAGGTGGATGGAATAGTCGGTGAGTGAGGTGTGCCTGCAGAGATAGATAAGAATGGCAGTGCGTTAGTGGACATTTGTGCTGGGAGGGGGTTGGTGATAGCCAATACCCTCTTCAGGCACAAAATGATCCACAGGTATACATGGCGAGTGAAGAGAAGGGTGGGTGGTCAACTCAATGAAAGGAAGGCAATGATTGATTATGTGTGTGTGGCTGAAAGGATGCGAAGATGTGTAATGGATGCAAGAGCTTATAGAGGTTGGGGGAGTGGACATTCTGACCACTACTTAGTGGTGGCCAGAATCACGATCCAAATAAGATGGAGAAATAGAAGAAGGGAAGGACGGGAAGAAGGAGTATTTGCAAGGAGAGAAAAGGTTACAAGAGGATGAGAAAAAGGCAGAGTAATAAGAGAGAAGTGGAGCAATGATTTGGCAAATATGAATTGCAGCAGATGGGAGACGTGGAAGGTGTGTACAGGATATTCACAGAAGAAATATGTGCAGCATGTGATGTGGTGTGTGGAAGGAAGAGAAGACGGAGGGGGGTGCAAGGAACAGCATGGTGGAATGAAGAGGTGAGACAGGCTGTGGCACAAAAGAAGAAAGCATACAATGAATGGATGAGAAATAGGGGCGTGGAAGAAGTTGAGAGGTGGAAAAGAGAGTTATATGTAGAAAGAAAGAGAGAGGTGAAAAGATTAGTAAGAGAGAGTAAGAAGAGAGTGGATGAGGAATTTGGAAGGAATTTGAGTGTAAAGTGGAGGGACTGTAAGAAAATGTTCTGGAAAGGGGTGAAGAGAGTAAGACAGGGTGGAAGTGAAGTTAGCAGGGGAGTGAAATATAAAAATGGTAGATTACTAGTGGAGAAGAGAGAAAAAGTGAGCAGATGAAGAGAACACTTTAAGGAATTGCTGAACATAGAGGATGGAAGTAATGTGAGTATAAGTGGCTGGGGAATGGCTGGGAGAAGGAGGGAGGTGAGAAGACAGGAAGAAATCAGTAGGATAGAAGTTGTGGAAACAATGACGAAAGTTAAATTGGGGAAAGCCCCAGGAATTGATGGAGTGTGTGGTGAAATACTGAAGCATGGGGGAGAGACAGTAGTAGAATGGATGTGGAAGATGTGCAGATTGGCCTGGGAGGAAGGTAGAGTTCCGGAGGATTGGAAGTCAGGTATAATTATTCCCTTGTAGAAAGGAAAAGGGGAAAAAGAAGTGTGTGGTAATCACAGGGGCATTTGTCTTCTTATTTTAATAGGAAAAGTGTATGGTAGGATACTTACTGACAGAGTTAAAGAACAGAGGAATTAGCTGGAGAAGAACAGGGAGGCTTTAGAAAGGGAAGAGGTTGTGTAGATCAGTTATTCATTCTTAGATCTTTAGTGGAAAAGTTTCTAGAGAAGGGAAAGAAGTTGTATGTGGCTTTCATGGATTTGGAGAAAGCATATGACAGGGTGGACAGAGAAGGATTGTGGAAAGTATTAAGAATATATGGAGTAGATGGAAAGTTGTTGAATGCTGTGAAGAGTATGTATGATGGTGCGAAGGCTGCAGTCCGTGTGGATGGTAAACTGAGTGAATTTTTCTCTTTGAAGGTTGGGTTGAAACAGGGATGTGTCATGTCTCCATGGCTGTTCAATCTGTTCATGGATGGGGTAATAAAAGAGGTACATGGTAGGGTAGTGGATGTTGGAATGGCCCTGGTGAGAGAAGGTAGTGTTTGGAAACTCCCTGTACTGTTGTTTGGAGATGATACTGTGTTGTTGAGTGAAGACGAAGGGGAGCTGCAAGGTTTGGTGGATGAGTTTGGGAGAGTGTGTAAGAAACTGAATCTAAAGGTGAATGTAGGAAAGAGTAAAGTGATGGTCTTTGAGAGAGGTGAAGTCAGTGAATGTACAATGAGGTTGGATGGTGAGGAATTGGAAAATGTGAGTACGTTTAAGTACTTGGGTAGTGTGATGAGTAAGGATGGAGGTTTGGAGAGTGAAGTGCTTGAAAGGGTACAGCAGGGAAGAAAGGTTGCTGGTTCATTGAAAGCAGTGATAAGAAACAGAGAAGTGAGCATGGAGGTGAAAAAGTTACTACATGACAATATTGTGATACCAACTCTAACATATGGAAGTGAAGCTTGGATGTTGTTGGAAGGACACAAGTCAAGAGTGAGAGCAGTGGAAATAAGTTATTTAAGAGGAGCCTGTGGAGTCACATGGAGGGACAGGCTGACAAATGATGATATAAAGGAGCATTGTGGTGTGGAAGTGGATGTGATAGGAAGCATTAGGAGGAATACACTGAGGTAGTTTGGTCATTTGGAGAGGATGGAGGGTGAAAGACTGACGAAGAGAGTGTATGTGAGTGAAGTGGAGGGGGGGAGAGGGAGGGGGAGGCCGAGGATGAGATGGAGGGATGGGGTGGAGAGGTATATGAAAGACAGGGGTGAGTTGGGAGCAGGGCAGTGAAATGGCGGGGAACAGGGCGACGTGGAGGCGATTTGTTTGTGGCC
>NC_137050.1:6483670-6631170 GCF_032717465.1 Coenobita brevimanus
TATTACTGTCACTTTCCCCTATGATCATTTCCAGCACAGTGGAAGAAACTCAATGTGCTCAAAGGTGGATATCGTTTCCCAATTTCCCAACTGGAGGTTAGGTTAAATTATTAGGTACAGTTAAGCTAGGTTAGGCCAGGTTTAGTTAAACACTTAGAACAGTCCTTTCCGCCATTACGTTAACAAAATAAACAAGAATTGTCACACTGGAACAGCTAAAAACAACGGGGAAACAAATATAACAGGAAACATTTACTTACCAACCCAGAAACAATCAGAAAAATACAACAGACTATCAGGAAGAACTGATTTGGTTAAGTGTTTTTACTGCTTAAAGTAAAGTGTATGTTTATCCCCCTCAATGGCCTTGAGTTCAGAAATTTGCGTGCTCCCATGGTCGGCCTCAGGAACATTTTTTCAAAATTCTAAAATCAATTTCTTTTTCTTACATATGTGAAAAGACTCATCTGGCAGACCTGGCTTTTTTTTTTCCCCCCCTAAACCCATCCTGTGATTTGCTATGATTCGTGAAAGAAATAATAAAATTAGGACATGTGCTACATTAGCATGTAAACATCCGCGAAAACATCTGGGATGAAGCGAACTGTGAACGCCTGACTGCTTGGGATGGTGCAGTAGGATTGTGTAAACACACCAGTGACCTTTGTTCCCTTCCCAAAATTGCTCGCAGTTTTTTATAGCTTGCCCTAACTCAACGTCACTGACACCAGTACAGTAAAGCGTTGTTCAAGGCCGGCAGCTATGAAAGCGATAATGAAATACATTATTATTTGTATCAGTCCCCTCTCTTTCACACATACACATAAGAACAAACAAAAGAATGAGCAGGAAATGTACACTAACTTTACGGAGCAGAAATAACTGTGTTCAGTCGGTCCGAAATATATTGGGAAGAGCGATACCGAACGAAGAAAGTGGAACTAAATGCTAACCTACGAGAACATGTGGGATGAGAGAGTAATTTTTTCTGATTAGCAAACATTTTTGTTACATATCGTCCCCTAACTTTGTGAAACCCATAACTTTTCGCGTAAGCATACAGCCTAAAGACCTAACCAATTCAGTTCAAATTCCTCTTAGTTTGTCTTCTGTATTTTTCTGACAACTTTGAGGGTGGTATATTATCTTCTCTCGCTGAAAGAAGCTTACTCAAAATTAAGGTGCATATAACAAAAGCATGTAAACATCGGTGAAAACATCTGGAGTGAAGTGAACGCCTGACTGCTTGGGATGGTAGAATAGGGTTGTGTAAACATACCAGTGACCTTCGTTCCCTTCCCAAAATTGTTCGCAGTTTTTTATAGCTCGCCCTAACTTAATGTGACTGACACCGAAACAGTAAAGTGTTGTTCAAGGCCAGCAGCTATGAAGGGGGTTAATGGTATACATTATTGTTTGTATCAATACGCTTTCTTTTACACATACACCTAAGAAAGAACAAAAGAGTGAGCAGTAAATGTACACTTTAAGAAGCAGAAATAACTGTATGCTCAGTCGGTCCAAAATGTGCTGGGAGCAGTGATATCGAATGAAGAAGGTGGAACTAAATGCTGACTAAGAGTAATTTTTTTCTGCTTAGCAATTTGTTCCATTCTGTCCCCTAAAACTGTTAAACCCATAAATTTTTGTCTATGCATACAGCCTAAAGACTTCACCAATTCCATTGGTATTCATCTAGTTTGTTTTCTGTATTTTTCTATTTTGAGGGTGGTAAATTACCTTCTACTGCTGAAAGATTTCCTCCTTTATTATCATCACGCTCTTTAAGCTGTACCTACGATTGTTTCCGGCACAATGGAAGAAACTTACTCAACATACTAAAAAGTGGATTTCATTTCCCAATTTTCCAAATGGAACCCAGGTTAGGTTAGGTTAGGTTAAATTATTAGGTAGTTAAGCAAATTTAGGCTAGGTTAAGTTATCAGTCGCCTCACCAAACTCCACCCTACCACCCTTGTGGTCGAGTTGCAAGCAGGAGGTGTGGGTGGTGGCAGACTCACGCTCATTTACCTATGCCTCGCTCGGTAGCACCCAGATGTTTCCTGTTTAAACTAGAGCTATCGTACGGATAATTCTATGTATTACTGTACCACTGAACCACTTGGTCACGGCCCGGATATACCAAAAACTGGATAATCCGAACCTGGATAATCAAGCTTTCACTGTATATATATTACCTATGTATATATATATATATGTAATCCCTGTACTATCCAGACGCCCAATATCCGGACTCCCCACTTACCAGATATTTTGGGCCCGGGCCTTTGGAACCCAAAAATGGCCAATAAATGTTAAAAAAACAAACAAACAGACAAAATCTGACATTTTTTCAATTGTACTTTGAAATTAGCGCGCAGCGCCAAACAGCTGCGTTTATGGTTGCTGCTTGCTTCCCCCATCCCTCCCCAGTTACCACCTAACTGACATTCTGACTAGATGCTCATTCAATGGATGTCGCACATGCTCATTTTTGTGAATAAACAGTGAATAAACTGCAATACCTTGCCACTAGACCACATGGGAATTTACAGTGTTGTGCAGTTTTATGAAATTAGAATTCAAAGTGCAAAGATTAAGTACAGAGTGTAAACTGGCGGTTGAAACTGGCGTGATGCAATCAAGAACAGAATGTGCAGTGTTAAACAATTATAACTCACAGTGCAAATGATTAAGTGCAGCACAACACTTGATTATTGTACGTGCTTCAAGAGCATTTTCACCACTGCCAGAGCCTTAGAGGAGGCGGGTTAACCTTTGTAACAAACGGCCAGGGACGTGTTGTAAGTACCCTGTACACTGCTAAATATTTTCCGTACTTCTAATTCCTCATTCTCTGGTTGCTTTTCATTTATTTCAAACTTTCTGTCCCTTATTTGTGTGAATAGGTTCTTATATAGGTGCTATGCATGTCCGGTACAGAGTTATGTAGGTGGTTTTCTGAGTTACGTTGGGTTAGGATCCATAAGTACCAGTCCAGGAGGCAGGGGCCCACTATCCGGATGGACCCACTTTTTTCAGACATGCTTTTGGCTCTATTACATCGGATAGCGGAGGGATTACTGTGTATATACACATGGGGGGGAGGGGGGGGTGGCTCAATCGGTAGAGAGGCAGCCTGCGGTCCCATCAGACCCAGGTTCAAATCCCAACTGGGGCAGGGAACAGTTTAAGGATTTGAATTTCATGTAAAGCAGACTTTACCGATCTACCAGAAGACCGGCTGACATGTTGTAAAAATACCCCCGCTAATACCAGTACACCAGTCCTGTATGAGACAGCCCTAGCGTGAAGAGTAGACTGTAGCACCAGTCGAGCAGGGCAGTACTCCCAAGGTGGATGGAAAGCTGATGACAGGGAGAGCTGGAGCTCCCGTTTCATCAGCCCTCGGGACTAGGTCCTGACCATCCCCCTTAACTGAACTTTTTCAGTGTCTCAGTAACACAGAAAGTAGACCAGCATGCTCTCCAAAACAAGTTTCTCCAACTATCAACACCAAACTACATGCACAGTACACACCACACTCCTATTCAAAATTTTCAAAATGGCGTTGAATAACAGCCTCAGAGTCCCGGGGGGGGGGGGACCATAAATGCCCCCACCTTCAGCCCCTCTCCCGGTGACGACTCAAGGTGCCTGGAACCACTGTCTGACTTTCTTCTTCTTCATTTCTGCAACATTCGTGGCCTTTCCTCTAACTTTCGCTCTGTTGAGCACCACCTCTCCTTCTCTAAACCTCACCTTCTTTTCCTAACTGACACTCAGCTGTCTGAGGCAACTGACGGCAAACCCTTTTCTGTATCCTCCTACTTTCTCTATACTCATTTCAAAGCCAAAGGTGGCTGTTGTGTATACATACGCAACGACTTATCTTGCTCTCGTGTTCCTGAACCTGATTCTTCTGAATTCTCTACACTCTGGCTTCGGCTTTCCTGTCATTCTCTGACTAAATATATCTGTGCTGTTTACTTATCTCCTAATTCTACTGACTATCAAAAATTCTTAGACTATCTTACTTCTACGATGGAACACATTCTATCCATCTCTCCTTTCTCTGAAATCTCCATTCTTGGAGATTTCAATGTTCACCACCACCTTTGGCTCTCTTCTCCTTTCACTGATCCACCTGGTGAACAAGCCTACACCTTTTCTATCCTTAATGACCTAGAGCAGCTTGTACAGCACCCTACCCATATTCCTGACCGCCTTGGAGAGAGCTCCAACATACTTGATCTCTTCCTTACAACTAATCCTTCTGCTTACACTGTTGATCTTTTCTCTCCGTTGGGCTTCTCCGATCATAACCTTATCACCTTAACCTGTCCTATCGCTCCGGTACGGCCTGCGGACCCTCCAAAGAAACGTCGTCTGTGGCACTTTAGAGCTGCGGATTGGAAGGCCCTCAGGCAGTACTTCTTTGATTTTCCCTGGAATGATTATTGCTTTCATGGCAAGGAGCCATCTGGGTGTGCCTTGCGCATTACAGAGGTTATTCTCTCGGGCATGGAAGCATACATTCCTTTCTCATATCCTCTGACTAACGCAAAAAAGCCTTGGTTTAATCACGCTTGTTCTAATGCTGTCTGCAACAAGGAGAGGGCCTATAAAAGGTACCGGAGCCAACCCACCCCTGAATCACATCTTTTATACATTTCTGCCCGGAATCGTGCTAAGTCTGTTCTTCACTCTGCTAAAAATAATTTCATCTGTACAAAATGCTCTCAACTCTCCAACTCGAACTCTTCCCGCTCCTTCTGGCACCTTGCCAAAAACCTTTCTAACAACTTTACCCCATCATCCTTCCCTCGTCTGTTCTACTCTGATGGCTCTAGCTATTTCTTCTACTGATAAAGCAGATCTCTTTGCTGAGACTTTCTCCTCCAATTCCACCTTAGACGATTCCGGTGCTGTTCCTCCATCACTTCCCCCCTCTGACTTCCTCATGGCTAACATTAAAATGTCTTCAGCTGATGTATTTTCTGCTATTGCTGGCCTCAGTACTAATAAGGCATATGGGCCTGATGGAGTCCCTCCTGTTGTTCTCAAGAACTGTGCTTCTGTGCTTACACCCTGCCTAGGCAAACTCTTTCGCCTTTGTCTGTCAACTTGTACCTTTCCTTCTTGCTGGAAGTTTGCTCTCATTCAGCCAGTCCCAAAGAAGGGTGACCATTCCCAACCCTCTAACTATCGCCCAATTGCTTTAACATCCTGTATCTCAAAAGTTTTTGAGTCTATTCTTAATAGAAAAATTTTAAAGCATCTTTCCTATCACAACCTTCTTTCTGATCGTCAGTATGGGTTCCGTCAGGGACGCTCCACAGGCGATCTTCTCACCTACCTTTCAGACTCCTGGTCATCCTCCTTTCGGGACTTTGGCGAAAGCTTTGCCATTGGACTTGACATCTCAAAGGCTTTCGATCGAGTCTGGCATAAATCTTTAACCCGCGGCGTCCTGTCGATGTTCTTTAACGTCCACACGTTTTGTCACTGCCAATCCCGTCGACGTACATAAACGCGAAAAAATTGCAAGGTCCCTAATTTGCACAATTTTCAATTTTTGCGAGTGATTTTTGGTACGTATACACGTGACACCTTCCTCTACAAGATGCCAGGCAGGGACAATGCCTTACCCAGCATGACCTCCCCCTCCCCTGCATGCCATTGTCTCAGCAATTCACCTGTTATCAGTGACCTGGCCAGTATAGCCATGTCATGCCACGGTACGAAATTCAGGGCCAGAGTGATTCCCCAATCAATGACAATGTGGAGGACAAACTTTACATAGCATTAGAGGGAGAAACAGTTAGAAATGATGATCAAGTAATGTGGCAAAAAAAAGGTCAGGTATTAGTGAGTGAAACAATGCTTATAATGCCTATATTACTGCTTGAAAACCAATATACTCTCGTACTACATATAAATTCGTACCAAGTAAATAAATAAATACCGTTTATCCTCCCATAGAACTCGTTTTCTTTGGTGCCAGCCTGATAGAAAACCCAGAAAGGTAAGGAGGTACGCCTACCTGTATTGAGTACTTTAAACCTTTGGTGAGCGATTTCTCTATGAATTTTTGATGTTTCTCACCAAAACCGAAGGTTCGAGCCAAAAAAATTTTTTTTCCTAAAATGGTCGGGATTGGGGGTAGTCAGTGGTGGAAAAGTGGTCGGGATGGGGCGGGTTAATTTCAAAACTGCCCTCTTACTGTTTCTATCCTTCTTTCTGTGCCTTCATCTCTAGCTTCCTTTCTGGTCGTTCTATAGCCGCTGTTGTAGACGGCGATCGTTCTTCTCCTACATCTATTAACAGTGGTGTTCCTCAGGGCTCTGTCCTATCACCAACTCTCTTCCTTTTATTCATCAATGACCTTCTAAGCTGTACATCTAACCCTATCCACTCATACGCTGATGACTCCACCCTTCACCTTTCCATTCGATTCCCACAACGTCCATCTCAGCAGTTACTTCAACAGGCAAGGGATGTGGCTATGGCACACCTGATGTCTGACTTGGCTCATATCTCTGACTGGGGTAAAAATAATCTGGTTGTTTTTAATGCATCAAAGACTCAGTTTTTGCAACTATCAACCCGACAAAATCTTCCACAGGTATACCCACTTATGTTTAATAATACTCAACTTAATCCTACATCATCCTTGAACATGCTTGGGGTTTCATTTGCTCGGGACTTGTCTTGGAAAGATCATATTACATCTCTTGTAAAATCTGCTTCCAAGCGATTGGGTGTGCTAAGCCGACTCTGTTCCTTCTTTGCCTCTGCACAATTGTTGACTCTATACAGGGGTTTTATCCGCCCCTGTGTGGAGTACAACTCTCATGTGTGGGAAGGCTCCCTACATACAGCTCTTCTCAATAGGGTGGAGTCAAAAGCTTTTCGTCTCATTAACTCTCGCCCTCTTACTGACTCCCTTCAACCTCTGTCTCTTCGCCGCAATGTTGCATCTTTATCTCTTTTCTATCGCTACATCAATGGTCACTGTTCCTCTGAACTGTCTGCATGCATTCCTCCACTTCTACAACGGGCGCGTAGCACCCGCCTAGCAGCAAACTCTCACCCCTTTTCTGTCCAACTCTCTAATGCAAGAGTTAACCGTTACTCCCAGTCCTTCATTTATGCTACAGGTCAACTCTGGAACTGTCTCCCTCTGTCTGTATTTCCTGCTTCCTATGATCTCCAGTCTTTCAAATGCAGTGTGTCCAAGCATCTCGAAATTAATGGATCTTGAATTTGGCTCTCTCTTGTATTTTTTTTTTCTCCTGGAAGGAACAGTTTTGTGGGCTCATGGTCTTTGGTTCCTTCTCCCTCATTATAAAAAAAAAAAAAAAAAAAAAAAAAAAAAAAAAAAATCAATAAGGACGGTAGGTGTTAGCACCGAAGTGGTGACATGTATAGGTGTATAATATGCAGGAGGACGACTGTGCCTTGGAAGCAGGCTGTGAAGCCTATGCCCAGAGTCGAGCACAAAAAAAAAGTAAAACCTCAATATAACGAACATCAATAGACTGGAATTTGCTTCTATCAGACTTGAGGAGCTACCGGACTAAATTTCTAAATGTTGGAAAAAGTCTGATAAAGCCACAAGCGGTCCAGACTGCCTGACCACTTCAGCTATGTTCACCAAAATAAGGTAAATAAAAGACAAGTTTATCAGTGTACAGTACAGTCTTATTATATATATTATACCATTTGATTAATGTAGTTAAGTTATAACACAGTACAATACCACAACAGTCTAAAAACCGTTCATGCTATCTGGACTAATGTCTGATATGTCAGAAAAAGTCCAGGTTAGCAGGGGGAAGTCCGGATGTCACTTTTATCAGGATTTCGCATTTTTCGGAATGGTTTGGGCCCCAATTAGTCCGTTAAAGTGAGGTCTTACTGTATTTATACATACATATATATATATACTGTCTATATATATATATATATATATATATATATATATATATATAGATGTACGTGTATAGCAATCCCTCCAAGACCCGATGTAACAAAGCCTAAGTAATGTCCGGGACTTGGTTTTGTCTGGGACTTGGGAAAAATGCCCCTGGATAGGTACTTATAGACCCCAACCCAACCTAACTTTGAAAGCCACCTAAATAACCCCCTACTGGACATGCACAGCACCTATTTAAGACCCTATTCACACAAAAGGGGACAGAAACCACAAAATAAATGAAAAGGAACCAGAGAATGAGAAATTAGAAGTGAGTATGGAAAATATTTAGCAGTGTACAGGGTACTTACAGCATGTTTGTGACCGTCGCGAAGATTAACCCGCCTCCTCTATGGCTCTAACAGTGGTGAAGGTGCACTTGAAGCACATACAGTAATCCAGTGTTGTGCTGCAGTTAATCCTCTGCACTGTGAATTATAATTATTTAACACTGCACATTCTGTTCTTACTTACACCACGCCAGTGTTGCACTCTGCACTTAACCCTTTGCACTCTGAGGAGTAGACTGTAGCACCAGTCGAGCAGGGCAGTACTCCCGAGGTGGATGGAAAGCTGATGACAGGGAGTGCTGGAGCTCCCGTTTCATCAGCCCTCAGGACTAGTTCCTGACCATCCCCCTTTGCTGAACTTTTTCAGTGTCTCAGTTACACAGAGAGTAGGCCAGCATGCTCTCCAGTACAAATTTCTCTAACTATCTTCACCAAACTACATGCACAGTACACACTACACTTCCTATTCTAAATTCAACAAAAATGGCGTCTACTAATCAAGCCTCGGAGTCCCCAGGGGGGGGGGACCATAAATGCCCCCGCCATCTGCCCCTCTCCCGGTGACGACTCGAGGTGCCTGGAACTACTGTCTGACTCTCTTCTTCTTCATTTCTGCAACATTCGCGGCCTTTCATCTAACTTTCGCTCTGTTGAGCACCACCTCTCCTCCTCTAAACCTCACCTTCTTTTTCTGACGTAGACTCAGCTGTCTGAGGCAACCGACAGCAAACCCTTTTCTGTATCCTCCTACTTTCTCTATACTCATTTCAAAGCCAAAGGTGGCTGTTGTGTATACATACGCAACGACTTATCTTGCTCTCGTGTTCCTGAACCTGATTCTTCTGAATTCTCCACACTCTGGCTTCGGCTTTCCTGTCATTCTCTGACTAAATATATCTGTGCTGTTTACTTATCTCCTAATTCTACTGACTATCAAAAATTCTTCGACTATCTTACTTCTACGATGGAACACATTCTGTCCATTTCTCCTTTCTCTGAAATCTCCATTCTTGGAGATTTCAATGTTCACCACCACCTTTGGCTCTCCTCTCCTTTCACGGATCCACCTGGTGAACAAGCCTACATCTTTTCTATCCTTAATGACCTGGAGCAGCTTGTACAGCACCCTACCCGTATCCCTGACCGCCTTGGAGAGAGCTCCAACATACTTGACCTCTTCCTCACAACTAATCCTTCTGCTTACTCTGTTAATCTTTTCTCTCCGTTGGGCTCCTCCGATCACAACCTTATTACCTTAACCTGTCCTATCACTCCGGTACGGCCTGTGGACCCTCCAGGGAAACGTTGTCTGTGGCATTTTGGAGCCGCGAACTGGGAGGCCCTCAGACAGTACTTCTTTGATTTTCCCTGGAATGATTATTGCTTCCATGGCCGTGAGCCATCTGAGTGTGCCTTGCGCATTACGGAGGTTATTCTCTCGGGCATGGAAGTATACATTCCTTTCTCATATCCTCTGACTAACGCAAGAAAGCCTTGGTTTAATCATGCTTGTTCTAATGCTGTCCGCAACAAGGAGAAGGCCTACAAAAGGTACCGGAGCCAACCCACCCCTGAATCACATCATCTTTACGTTTCTGCCCGGAATCGTGCTAAGTCTGTTCTTCGCTCTACTAAAAATAATTTCATCCATACTAAATGCTCTCAACTCTCCAACTCGAATTCTTCCCGCTCCTTCTGGCACCTTGCCAAAAATCTTTCTAACAACTTTACCTCATCATCCTTCCCTCCTCTTTTCTACTCTGATGGTTCTGTAGCTATTTCTTCTACTGATAAAGCAGATCTCTTCGCACAGACTTTCTCCTCCAATTCCACCTTAGACGATTCCGGTGCTGTTCCTCCATCACTGGCCTCAGTACTAACAAGGCATATGGGCCTGATGGGGTCCCTCCTGTTGTTCTCAAGAACTGTGCTTCTGTGCTTACACCCTGCCTAGGCAAACTCTTTCGCCTTTGTCTGTCAACTTGTACCTTTCCTTCTTGCTGGAAGTTTGCTCTCATTCAGCCAGTCCCAAAGAAGGGTGACCACTCCCAACCCTCCAACTATCGTCCAATTGCTTTAACGTCCTGTATTTCAAAAGTTTTCGAGTCAATTCTTAATAGAAAAATTTTAAGGCATCTTTCCTATCACAACCTTCTTTCCGATCGTCAGTATGGGTTCCGTCAGGGATGCTCCACTGGCGATCTTCTCACCTACCTTTCAGACTCCTGGTCATCCTCCTTTCGGGACTTTGGCAAATGCTTTGCCATTGCACTAGACATCTCAAAGGCTTTCGATCGAGTCTGGCATAAATCTTTAATTTCCAAACTGCCCTCCTACGGTTTCTATCCTTCTATCTGTGCCTTCATCGCTAGCTTCCTTTCTGGTCGTTCTATAGCCGCTGTTGTAGACGGCCATCGTTCTTCTCCTAGATCTATCAACAGTGGTGTTCCTCAGGGCTCTGTCCTTTCACCAACTCTCTTCCTTTTATTCATCAATGATCTTCTAAGCTGTACATCTAACCCTATCCACTCATACGCTGATGACTCCATCCTTCACCTTTCCATTCGGTTCCCGCAACGCCCATCTCAACAGTTACTTCAAGAAACAAGGGATGAGGCTATGGCACACCTAATGTCTGACTTGGCTCGTATCGCTGACTGGGGTAAAATAATATGGTTGTCTTTAATGCATCTAAGACTCAGTTCTTACACCTAACAACCCAACAAAATCTTCCACAGGTATACCCATTAATGTTTAATAATATTCAGCTTAATCCTGCATCATCCTTGAACATGCTTGGGGTTTCATTTACTCGGGACTTATCTTGGAAAGACCATATTACATCTCTTGTAAAATCTGCTTCCAAGAGATTGGGTGTGCTAAGCCGACTCCGCTCTTTCTTTACCCCTGCACAATTGTTGACTCTATACAGAGGTTTTATCCGCCCCTGTGTGGAGTACAACTCTCATGTGTGGGGAGGCTCCCCACATACAGCTCTTCTCAATGGGGTGGAGTCAAAGGCTTTTCGTCTCATTAACTCTCCTCCTCTTACTGACTCCCTTCAACCTCTGTCTCTTCGCCGCACTGTTGCATCTTTATCTCTTTTTTATCGCTACTTTAATGGTCACTGCTCCTCTGAACTGTCTGCTTGCATTCCACCACCTCTACGACGGGCGCGTAGCACCCGTCTGGCAGCAAACTCTCATCCCTTTTCTGTCCAACTCTCTAATGCAAGAGTTAACCGTTACTCCCAGTCTTTCATTTATGCAACAGGTCAGCTCTGGAACTGTCTCCCTCTATCTGTATTTCCTGCTGCCTATGATCTCCAGTCTTTCAAACGCAGTGTGTCCAGGCATCTCAAAATGATCGGATCTTGAATTTGTCTCTCTATTGTATTTTGTTTTTCTCTTGGAGGGAACTGTTACTGCGGGCCATGGCCTTTGGTTCCTTCTTCCTCGCATTAAAAAAAAAAAAAAAAAAAAAAAAAAAAAAAAATCTGAATTCTAATTTCTTAACATTACACAGCACTGTAAATTCCCATGTGGTCTAGTGGTGAGGTATTGCAGTTTATTCACTGTCCACCACAAAGGCGAGCATGTGGGCAGCCATGGCGATGAGTGTGCAGTCACGACGGGAAGTGGGGAGGATGCAGGGGCGCTCTAGCGGACGTCGCTGGAACTAGGTACCAAAACACAGCTGTTCGTCACCGCACAGCAAATTTAGAGTAAGGATGAACGCATATCGGCTTTTTTTTCTCTCTCTCTCTCATTTTGATGTTTTTTGGCCATTTTTGGACCAAACCCCAAAATGTCCGGGACTTGCAGCGTCCAGGTCTTGAAGGGACTACGTGTATAAAAATATATATACATACATACACACACCCACATATATATATATATATATATATATATATATATACAGTAATCCCTCCACTATCCAATGTAATAGAGCCAAAGGCATGTCCGGAAAGTGGGCTCCTGGTTCTTGGACTGGTACTTAAGGACCCTAACCCAGCCTAACTTTGAAAGTCACCTAAATAACTCCCTACCGAATATGCATAGCACCTATTTAAACCTATTTAAGACCATATCCACACCAATAATGGACATAAAGCATGAAATAAATGAAAAGGAACCAAAGAATGAAGAATTAGGAGTGGCTGTACCTCAGCCAGGGTACATACAGTTCGTCTGTGGCTGCCTTCTCTGACATTGGAAGTGGTGAAAATGCTCGTGGAGCACGTACAGTAATCCAGTGTTGTGCTGCACTTAATTCTTTGCACTGAGTTATAAATGTTTAACACTGCACATTGTTCTTAACTCCACCACGCCAGTTTACCGCCAGTTTCAACCGCCAATTTGCACTCCACAGTTAATCCTTTGCACTCTAAATTCTAATTTCTTAACACTGCACAACACTGAAAATTCCTGTGTGGTCTAGTGGCGAGGTCATTCATTCATTCATTGCCAGACGCCATGTATCCCAGACGGGGTGGCCAAGGGCTTAGAGTTGATTGTTTTACAGGGAGGGGCACTAATCCTCCACCAACCCCACTTAACACGTAGGGATGCCAACAGCATCTGCTGTTCCCAGGCGGTCACCCATCCAAGTACTAACCAGACCCAACGTTGCTTAACTTCGCTGATCGGACGGGAAGCGGTGTACTCAACGTGGTATGGCCCGTTGGCATGGCAGTTTATTCACAAAAAATGAGCACGTGTGGCTATCGCGATAAGCATCTGCTCTCGATCAGAGTTAGGCTGTAACTGTTGATGATGGGGTAACAGAGTTGCCAGATCGCAACGGCCACATCACCAAACTCCTCAATTTTCATTACCAAATTTAACTTTTCATTACCAGATTTGTAAAGCTAGCATCTATTCTTCATTAATTATATATACAAGTGGAAATACATGAAATCACTCTCCTTATAATTAACAGCATGTTGATTATTTTCACGCTATGTAGGCTAGCAGATTAATCAGAGAGAGCAAACAATCCACCATCTCCATCTTGTGCATCCTCATACACATGAAAAATCCGTTTGGTATTGCATTATTCTGATTCATTACCAAACGAATTTTTCTTTACCAAAATGGCCCACATTTGGTAATGAAAAATACCAAATGACAACCCTGACAGAGGAGGGGGGAGGGGGGAGAAGGGAGGGAGGAAGGAAGGAGTGAAAGATCCATGGTGTAACAGCTGCTCGGCGCCGCACGGCAATTTCAAATTACGGATGGGAAAAAATTCTGATTTTGGGTTCCGAAGGTCCAGGCCCACAATATCCAGTAAGTGGGGTGTCCGGAAAGTGGGCGTCCGGAAAGTATGAGGATTACTGTATGTATGTATATATATATATATATACATATATATATATATATATATATATGGATGGATGTACAGTATTTCCATCCATCCACTCATCATCCAATCCTACATTTCCCCATGAGGAGTGTGGGAGCCCGGGGCTAGGCAGTTAGTCTCGACATTTGAGATGAAAGTGACCAGCCTCACTCATCTCTTAGTGCCATTACACAAGGAATCAATCCCAACCACCCCTTGGATATAAACCTTCAACAGCTCAATCCGATTGGAGCACAATAATTACCCACTAAACCACCAGGTGCCAAAATTTGGTTATATGGTTACCACCCAGCATAGTAAATGGCTTCCTGGTGTACAGGAAACCATTTGGCTTGGTGTAGAGTCACCCACAGGCAGAAGGAAAGGAAAGAATGAAGGAAAGAAAGACAGAAGAGGGAGCGTAAAGTCACCTGTAGGCAGAAGGACAAGGAAGGAATGAAGGAAAGACAGAAGAGGATGGAAGGAAAAACGGATGGATGAGAGAAAAGGGCAGACACCCGAGAGCAGCACTACATCGAGTGAGTGGATGGTGAGCGCCCCCACCTACTATATATATATATATATCTATCTATCTATCTATTGCCAGACGCCTCAATCCCGTTTGGGGTGGCCACAACCAAATTGCCTCCAAGTCGCCCTGTCCCCTGCCATTTGACTGCCCTGCTCCCAACTCACACCCCCCTCTCTCATATACCTCTCCACTCCATCCCTCCATCTCATCCTCGGCCTCCCCTTCCCTCTTCCCCCCTCCACCTCACTCACATACACTCTCTTCATCAGTCTTTCACCCTCCATCCTCTCCACATGGCCATACCACCTCAGTGTGTTCCTTATAACGGTTCCTATCACATCCACATCCACACCACAACACTCCTTTATATCCTCATTTGTCAGCCTGTCTCTCCATGTGACTCCACAGGCTCCTCTTAAATAACTCATTTCCACTGCTCTCACTCTTGACTTGTGTCCTTCCAACAACATCCAAGCTTCACTTCCATACGTTAGAGTTGGTATTACAATACTGTCATGTAGTAACTTTTTCACTTCCCAGTTTCTTATCACTGCTTTCAAAGAACCAGCAACCTTTCTTCCCTGCTGTACCCTTTCAAGCACTTCACCCTCCAAACCTCCATCCTTACTCATCACACTACCCAAGTACTTAAACGTACTCACATTTTCCAATTCCTCACCATCCAACCTCGCTGTTCATTCACTGACTTCACCTCTCTCAAAGACCATCACTTTACTCTTCCCTACGTTCACCTTTAGATTCAGTTTCTTACACACTCTCCCAAACTCATCCACCAAGCCTAGCAGCTCCCCTTCGTCTTCACTCAACAACACAGTATCATCTGCAAACAACAGTATAGGGAGTTTCCAAACACTATCCTCTCTCACCAGGGCCACTCCAACATCCACTACCCTACCTTGTACCTCTTTTATTACCCCAACCATGTACGGATTGAACAAACATGGAGACATGACACATCCCTGTTTCAATCCAACTTTCAAAGAGAAAAAATCACTTAGTTCACCATCCACACGCACTGCAGCCTTCGCACCATCATACATACTCTTCACAGCATATATACTGTATATATATGTATGTATTTAATATACAGGTAACTCGCACGGAACACGTGGGTTTCGTTCCTACCGTGCCATGTTAGGTGCGAAATCGCGTATATTTAAACTACTCCGTATTTTGCTCCCTAGACCCCCCAAATGTGTTGTTTTGCTGTTATCTGTCACTAGAAAGCACTTTAAGTGGTTAGAAGGTTTATTTAATGTTATAACTCACAAATACAGTACTCCTGAGCAAAACTTCAACACACAAATACTGTACGTAAACACAAGGAAACATTCCGACCCCGATCATAGGTAATCATATAAATCAGGTTAACTGGTACCAGTGCTTTAACTTACAAGTACATACCAGAACAGTACATATTTAACTTAGAAATGCAGTACTGTGATATCGAATGATTTCAGTACATAATCTGTTAGGAATGGCTGGAAAAAAAAAATGTTATGAATACATTTTCACCTTTTTGATATATGTTTATGGTAGTTTCGAGTTATTTTTTACGTTATCGTTGTGCCCATGCTTGGAAAAGGGAGCGAAAGAGTTGAATTTTCAGTCCTAAATGAGAAAACTGCACGTCCTCCAAGGCTAGACTCTGCCACGGGAGAATAAAGTGGAGGGTCAGTCCGATTAGCAATACGGAAGTTGTGTCACAACTTCCAGCTCCCACACCACGAGAATGGCTAAAAATAGAATCGTAATGCAGTTTCAGAACTAACAATAAGTCTAATTATTACGAATACAGATACAAAGCAGAAATAAATACCTTTACAGACATGGAAAACTTATTTCTTCCGCCATAACATGTTCATCTTTCTCTATCATTTTACGTTCATCTTTATCATTTTACCTTGTTATTTTCGCAATATATATTGCTGTCTCGTAAACAGGGTGGTTGTTTGTGTTTTGCAAGGGAGGAAAAAGGTTGTATTTTCTGTCTGGGTCGAGATAATGGGTGTAACTATGTGTGGGTAGGCATGGCCACGAGCGAAAAAATCGTACATCCACTCATCACGATAGCCGGTGGTGAACTGACAGTCTGACAGATGATACATGAGAGGGTGAAGTCAAGGTCATGTCCCAGATTTTCGTTCACTTCCCGAAAGTTGTCACAGTTTTCTACAAGTTGCAAACCATTACAGCAAACCTGAGCAAATAGGTAAAGATACCAAGACAAAAATGTATTTTTCTCTTATTATAAGTCTTTAACGAACAAACAAACAAAAAAGGCAATATTCCGACGCCGATCATGGGTAATCATATAAATCAGGTTAACTGGTTACAAGGCTTTATTTAATGCTTTAATTGCTTACAAGTACATTCCAGAACAGTAAATATTTAACTTACAAATACAGTACTGTAGAAAAGCTGTACAGTAAGAGTTTAACGAACAAACAAAAAAGGCAATATTCCGACGCCGATCATGGGTAATCATATAATTCGGGTTATCTGGTTACAAGGCTTTATTTAATTATTTAACTTTATTTAAGTGCTTACAAGTACAGTACATACGAGAACAGTAAATATTTAACTTACAAATACTGAACAGCACTGTGGAAAAAACGAACAAATAAAAAAGGCAATATTCTGACGCCTATCAGGTAAACTGGTTATAAGAATTTATTTCTTGCTTTAACGTTATTTAATAGTACTTTAAGTTGCACATAAACTTACCAGAACAGTACAGTACTGTACATATTTAACTTACAAATACTGTGCTACTGTACTCGGGAATGTCTCACTCACTGAATAATTTCCCGCCTAGATCGTCACGTAATCAAAACAAACCGCGCGCTGCGGTGACGTTCGAGGATTTGATCTTTCAAAGGCCTCTCCTGCGTTAATTTGTAGTTTTCATAATGTTTTTTTAATCTTACGTTGTCTTATATGTATCCCAGCCCTTACTGTGTATAATTGCGAGCGCGTTCCGTGAGATCGTGTTCCGTGCGAGTTACCTGTATATATATATATATATATACAGTACCCTCGCGTCCAACACGCGTTAGTCCAGCACGATTCGAGTCCAGCACGGTGAGCAATTGATTAGTATTATTTAATACAATTTAATTACTGCAACACGAGTGTGTTAGCATAACACGCACAGAGCTCCGAGAAGTGGGCCAAATCCGCGGAGTTCACTCTAGCACGATCACCCCCGGTCCAACACGGCCATACAGGACATTCCCATGACGATAGCCGATGAAAAACTTCTGATCAAGTAGCCTTCCCCGCCCGCTATCATGACGTGATCGTGATGCCGCCCAATTAAAAACGCTTCTGGTGTCACATGATGTTTTGTTTACATTTCTCCCGCCACAGAGCCACTCAGTTGCATAATTGCATTGGAAGGTGCATTTTTCTTGCTGCATTTTCTGCCCTTGTTACTGCATTTTACCCTGCTCACGATGCCTAGGAAGCCTTCTGAGAACCCCAAGAAACGTAGGCACCTCCCTCAGGCCACCAAGCTAGAAAGCATCGAGAGGAAGAAGAAAGGGGAGAGGAAAGTTGACATTGCCAAGGCCTACGACATGAATGAAGCCAACGTGATCATAATAAAAAACTAAGACAAGATCCTGGCAGCCGAAAGCTATCACACGGCACTTCTTACCAGGTTTGCCGAGGATACGATGGTAAATCAGAACGGTAACGTGGTAAAATTGCCGACAATACCACGGGCATTTGGAATTCATCTGGATGGATTCCTGCCGAGATACGACTGGCAAAACAGTGTGACCAAAACCCAGGCGACTCGACAGAGAATGTATTGTACTATAGCATTGAACATTTAGCCTGACACTGAATACATATTAATATTTTAGAATAAATATCAATCATTTTGAAACCCTTCTCATCGGCGTGCATACCAGTTTATAAACAAAGTTGCTTCTCCTTATTCTCTGCCGAGTCAGCGACAGCGATCACTTTCCACAGTCACGAGACGGGGCTCTGGCAACAGTGTGAGAAGCGTGCACTTTCCCGAGGATTACAGTGCTAGGACAGGCAGAAGCAGGACCTTCCATGGCTGTGGACGAAGATAGTGATTCTGAGTGTGATTTCGAAGGATTTATGAGGGAGGTTGAGGAGGAGCAACAGCCATTACCCGCTAGTGACGCCAGCAGCCATCCTCCGGGGACCCAGTAGGACTAACTACAGCCTTGGATACCACCTTCCATTCCCAGCAAGCCCACCAACACTATCCTAAAAGGTTAGTTATCATTCATAGCACAGTACCATTTATTATAATTACAATAGTACCAATATATGTATAAGTACAGTATATGGAAGGTATTTAGGGTGACTTTTCCGGGGGTTGCTGACATAATTCATTTTTCCCCATAAGCTCTATTGTTAGTCCAACACATTTTTGGTTCAACACGTGACCCACGCATGACAATATTACCGTGCTGGACGCGAGGGTACTGTATATATATATATATATATATATATATACTGTATATACAGTAATTTCTTAAATAACGCGAGGGTTATGTTCCTGGAGAGGTCGCATTATCTAAAAACGCATTATTTAAACATAATTTTCCCATAAGAAACAATGGTAATATTGGGGGTTACGTTCCTGGACTCTGGGAAAGTCTACCCAGTTGGGAAGTTATGCTACTCTAAACTTAAAAGCAACAATATTAATTTGAAAGAAAATCAACGTAAAAAACAAAACAGTATATCTGGGGGGAAGTAAACAACATTTGAGCCCTAGTTGGGCTGAAGCAGTTTATTTCTCCCCAAATACATACAGTACTGTTTTCGTTTTTTACGTGGATTTTCTTTCAATTTTGTTTCTTTCATGGCAATGTGAAAATTCCTCAACATTATTAATGCATTAGTAGGTCATACAAACAATACAGTAAAAGCAACATTTTAATTACAGTAAGTAGGTCACAAACAATAACAATACACAGCATCGCTTCATCTACGCATCATTCATCGTCTTCTGCTGTCCCTCACCCCGCTCCCCCACCTCCAGCCCTCCCCCACCTCCCGCCGCTCCACCTCCTCGCTCAGCTGTCCTGATATGTAAAGACTTAATTTGCCATAATGAAACAGATACAATATGTATATATACAGTAATCCCTCAAATATCCGACGTGATAGAGCCATAGGCATGTTAGGATAGTGGTTCTATCCGGATATTGGGCCACAGCCTTCTGGACTTGTACTTATGGCCCCTAACTCAGAAAAACACCTATACAACTCCCTCTGGACATGAATAGCACCTATTTAAGACCCAAGTTACACCAATAAGGGACATAAAAGACTGAAATAAATGCAAAAGAAACATAAAATGAGGTTTTTGAGGTAGGTTCATACAATATTAAACATTCTGGGTACTTAGAAGTCTCTGGCTCCTGGACTGGTAGTTATGGACCCAAACCTAGCCTAACTCAGAAAAACACCTCCCTACTGCACATGCATAGCACCTAAGACACAACATATTCACACCAATAAGGGACATAAAAGAGTGAAATGAGGTGTTTGAGGTAAGTATAGTATGGAAAACACAGTAAAGTACAGTATGAAACATTCTGCCTACTTGCAGCAAGTCCATGGCCATCTCGATGAATAACCGCCTCCTCTCAGACTCTGACAGTAAGAAGGATTTCCTGAAGCACTTGCAGTACGCTGTTCATAAAGTCTTGCACTGAACTTAGTCATTCGCACTCAGAAGTCCATTCTCTTCACACTGCGCACTCTTTGTCTTACTTATGCTCCATTGTAACTTAATAAGTGTTGCACTCTGCACTTTAAGTCTTTCCAGTCATAAAACCAATTTCAAAACAAATCACAAGTGTATTTACGTTAAATTTTGTCCAAAAATTTTGTCTTTTCACTCAAATTTCTACTTTCTTTACAATACTGTATGCACTGCTTTTCTTTCACTGTACAACACTAAATTCCCGTGTGGTCTAGTGGAGAAGTTCTTGCCGTTTAATCACTGTCAGAGTCTGAGAGTATCGCTGGCAGGTGACCTAGGGGTGCGTCGCTGGGTCGTGGTGATGGCGTAACCACTGCAGACGACTCTGAAGATAGACGCAAACTCACGTCGAGCGGTGACTCCACCGTGGCTGATGTGCTGGGCTGTGGCTCGGAGCATGAGGGCCTGTCTTGGGGAGGCAACGGAGTGGAGCCAGGGCTGGGCACAGCGGGGGTCACAGGCCTGAAAAAGCTGTCAATCACTGATTGACGCAAGGAACGACGATTCTGACGATTTATGATGTGCTGCCTGAAAGCACGCACTTCCTCCACAAGTCCCAAGGTCCCCATCTCCCTGTCGCAGTCCGGGTGTTCCAGGTAGTCCAGAACGAACTCTAGGTGTTCCCGGAGTGCGCTCAGCTTGGGGATGGCTGGAGTTGTGTCAAGCTGAGAGGAGTCCGCATCATCGTCGGAATCTTCAAGCTGGGTACTGACACCTGAAACTGAAGATGCGATCTCGATATCAGACAGGGTCTGATACCCAGGATCGCCCTCGTCATCATCCAACCACTCACGCACTTCGTCCACATCAACATCTTCGCCATGCGTAGGTAGACGTGCATGGAAGTCATCCACGTCGAAACCTAGGAAATCGTACTCCGCATCCATTCCGAGAAGCAGACGAGACCAACCATTTTCTAGAGTCTTGACAGGGATTTCCTTCTGTGCACTGGCCCAGTTGTAGATTGCAGACTTGATGTTGTAGTGGCAAAGGTTTTCCAAAGTCTGCTGGCCTCGCGTGTCCCGTTCCTCCCTGCGCTCGTTTTCGTCCTCGAGAACAACCATCACCTCGTCCAGGAACTTCCGTCGGTATAGGCGCTTCGTTGCCACGATCACTCTTTGGTCCATTGGTTGGATGAAAGCAGTAGTATTAGGTAGCAGAAACATGCACCTAATGCGGCCATTCTCAGCCACCAAGTCCTTGTCACACGGGTGGGCAGGTGCATTGTCGAGGAGAAGGAGGGCCTTTACCTGGTCGCATGGGATTCCCAGTTTCTCAGTCTGGTAATGTATGACCTCCTTGACGAAATGGCGGTGGAACCAGTCTTTGAAGATCTGGGCTGTGAACCATGCCTTCAAAGAATGGTACCAGATGACAGGAAGGACATCCATCACCCCACGAAGACACCGAGGCTGCTTTGCACGGCCAACAATAACGGGCTTAAGCCGGTGCATGCCGTTAGCATTGGCACAACACAAAGCAGATATCTGTTGCTTGGAGAGCTTGTGGCCAGGTACACGCTTCTCCATCTCCTCGGCTATAGTGTTCATTGGCAAAGAGCAATAGAATAAACCAGTTTCGTCAGTGTTGTAGACCTGACCGAGAATGAGGCCCTCCCTGTCGATCAAGCCCTTCACCTTGTGCCGAAATTCGTCAACTCCATCCTCGTTAGCGTCTAAAGCTTCGCCATGAGACTTACGGTTGGTAAGGCCATGTCATAACTTAAACGCGAAGAGCCAACCCTCGGATGCCTTGAAGTCTAGGGCATCGTGATGCCTTGCGAACTTCTCAGCAGCAGCCTTCAGCTCCGTACCACGTACCATCACACCAGCAGCACGTTGCTGTCAATACCAAATCAATGTGGAGCGGTCGACTTCAGCAATCTTGGGAGTAAACATCACCTTCCTCTCCACGTTGCGTTTGCTTTTCGACGAGAGAAGTCAGCCGTGTACTTCATGAGTTTGTCTCGGGATCTCTTAATATCAAACAACTCACGGAGGATGCGTGAGGAAGACCATCCCGCATCTACTTTCTCCAATATCTCTCGCTTCTTCTCCAGAGTCAGAACCACTCTCTTCCTCTTCTCAGGCGGCGGGGCCATCATCACACACACGAAGGAGAGGCACGAGAGCAGGAGTGCCTGCAGTAGGTAAGGCACCACCACAAAAGCGAGCACGTGGGCGGCCATGACGACGAGCGTGCACACACAAGAGATGGGCGGTAAGTGGGGAGGATTAAGGGCCCTCTAGCGGACGTCAGAAGAATGACGGGCCACAACAAAGCTGTCCTGCGCCCCTCGCGCCAAGTTCAAATTACGGGCAGGCTCCCCCCCCCCCCCCCGAATTTTTTGCGGTTTTCGGACCATTTTGGGAATATTGGACCCCGGGACGATTATGTCTGGTTAGTGGGGATGTCTGGATAGTGGGCATCCGGATATTAGAGGGATTACTGTGTATATATATATATATTGTCAACGTTACCTAGTGGCAGACTTATAAGGGGAGGCATGACGGGGGTTCCGCTGGCATAGATCATGGGTCGAGGGCCAGATGGGGCTCGAGCCTGTGCTAGAGGGTACAGGGCATTGTGGTTCCCAGGCTGCTGCTTCCGTCCAATAGAGAGGGGCCCGAACCTGGGAGCAGCGCCCCAGGAGGATGCCCTATCAGTGGGTGTATAATGACAGGATAGTTGCAGTGCCAAGGTGCGCTTGGAGGGTGTTCCTGCAGCTGTCCTGGCAGGGTGCCCCGAGGCCACTACCACAGCCACTGGTAAGCTGGTGGGCTATGGGTCCCAGATCCATTGCCTGGACCTGGGACTGTGCAGTGAGTGGGGCCTGTGGTGTGTCTATCCCCCTTTATTAATACTGAATATGACAAAATACAAGAATAAGTCTCAAAGCAAGTCTGAGGACAATAAATCACCCACGGGGATGAGGGTGGGTTCATGGAATATGGGAAGTTTGAGGGGAAGAATGGGGGAAGTCATTGAGACATTCAGTAGGAGGTGGGTGGATGTGGCGTGTTTGCAGGAAGTCCGGTACAGGGGTGGATCAGCCAGAAAGATTGTTGGGAAGAACTGTTGCTATAAGTTGTTTTGGTAGGGGGGGGCACACGGATATGGAGGTGTTGGTGTGATGGTTGCAGAGAAATGGGTGGAATATGTTATGAGAGTAAGCGATAGGATATTGGTAGTGAAAATTCTGTTAGGTAGAAAGATAGCAATTATATTGGCATATGCTCCACAGGCAGGATTGGATGACGCAGAGAAAGATAGATTTTGGGATGATTTAATACGTGTAGTGGGTGGTATGTGGGATGATGAGATAGTGGTTTGGGGAGGGGACTTACATGGTCATGTAGGTGAAGCAGCACAAGGTTATGTAGGGGTACATGGGGGATGTGCGTATGGTATAAGGAATGTAGAAGGGGAAAGGATACACGAGTTTGGGGAGGCAGCAGACATGATTGTGTGCAAAACATATTTTAGGAATAGAGACAGTAGGTTAATTACGTATGAGTCTGGGGGAAACAGCAGTCAGATAGATTATTTTCTGGTTAGGAGGGATGATAGGAGGTTAGTGAGGGATGTTAAAGTTATAGGAAGTGAGGGGTGTGTGCAGCAGCACAAACTATTGATTTGTGATATGGCGCTTAAAGAAAGCGTGATGGAAAAGAGGAGTTATGTACCTAGGAGGAAAATATGGAAGCTAAAAAACCAAGTAGTAAGGGATGCCTCCTACTGCGAGTTGTGGAGAGTTGTGGCTGACCAGGGAGCTGTAGACAGAGGCGTTAATGAACAGTACAGAGCCCTCAAGAACACTCTCTTGAGAGTTACTGATGTAACATGCGGTTGGACAAGAGGACCACCAAAACATAAAGTAGCCTGGTGGTGGGATGAGGGTGTAGAAGCTGCAGTTAAGGAAAAAAGAAGGCTTTTCCGGGAATGGAAGAAGGGTGGTAGCAAAGAGGAATATTTGGCTGCCAAGTGTGGGGCTAGAAGAGAGGTATACAAGGCCAAGTCTGAGTCACAGAGACTTTTACTTGATAACCTAAATCATGGGGAAAGGAAAAATATGATATTTAGGGTGGCAGGTTAGGTGAAGAGAGATAATCGGGATATTATAGGTGAGCAGTGTGTGAAGAATGATGAAGGTAAGGTAATTGTGAACAGTGAGGATATTAAAGATGCATGGAGAGAGCATTATAACCGGTTGTTGAATGAGGAGTATGACTGGGACAGGGAAGTTTTGGAGCCAGCAGATCCAGTGTTTGGCCCTTGGCCTTTGATTGATGCTGCTACTGTGAGTGAGGCAATAGGCAGGATGAAGGTGGGGAAGGCAGCAGGTGTGTTTGGGTTGACTGCTGAAATGTTGAAGGCCTCAGCCGATATAGGGGTGAAGTTAGTCACTGACCTGATAAATAGGATTATTTATGAGTGTGTTGTCCCAGATGATTGGCTGAAAAGTGTAATTGTAAATTTGTATAAAGGGAAGGGTGATGCTCTGTAAAGAGGAAATTATAGAGGTATAAAGCTTTTAGATCAGATAATGAAAGTAATGGAGAGAGTTTTAGAAGGTATGATTAGAGAAAGAGTGAATATTGATGAGATGCAGTTTGGGTTTATGCCAGGTAGGGAGACCACTGATGCCATATTCATTGTTTGACAGCTTCAGGAAAAATATATTGGTAGGAGAAGAGATCTTTATTTTGTTTTTGTTGATTTGGAAAAGGCCTTTGACAGAGTCCCTAGAGAAGTGGTGAAGTGGGCAATGAGAAAGCATGGTTTGGAGGAGTGACTGGTTAGGGTGGTTATGGCTATGTATGTGGGTGCTCACACCCAGATAAGAGTGAATGGATATTTGAGTGATGAGTTTTCCGTGAATGTTGGTGTGCATCAGGGGTCAGTTTTGAGTCCCATGTTGTTTATCATGGTACCTGAAGCCCTTTCATGTGACTTTAGAAACGGACTCCAGTGGGAGTTGTTGTATGCTGATAATTTGGTGTTGATTGCAGAGAACAAAAGGGAGGCAGAGGAAAGGTTTAGGAAGTGGAGAGATGGTATGGGGCACAAGGGCTTAAGGGTAAACGTGGATAAAACAAAAGTGATGATATCTAGAGTTGGTGGCGGTACTGTCAAAGATGGGGGAGAATGATTAGGTGGATGTGTAGTGCGTCCAAGGTCTGCGGGGGGGGGGCCTGGGTTTACGATGGAAGTGTTGAGAGGTAGGATGGGACTGGAGTGTATTGGTGTTGTGATGAGGAGAGGTAGATTGTGGTGGTTTGGACATGTGGAGAGGATAGAGGATGATAATTGGGTGAAGAAGGCGAGAAGTGTTAATATTGGGGGTGAGGTTGTGAGGGGTAGACTGAGAAAGACATGGGACGAGGTCATTAAGTGTGACTCAGGGTTAAGGGACTGAACAGGGAGGCTGCAATGGATCGTGCAGCATGGAGAGCCGCCATTAGGTGACCAAGGCCGATGCATGCAAGCATGTTGGAGCCTTTAAAAACGAAAACGAATATATATATATACTGTATATATATATATATATATATATATATATATATATATATATATATATATACAGATGATACTGTGTTGTTAAGTGAAGACAAAGGGGAGCTGCAAGGCTTGGTGGATGAGTTTGGGTGAGTGTGTAAGAAACGGAATCTAAAGGTGAATGTTGGAAAGAGTAAAGTGATGATCTCTTGAGACAGGTGAAGTCAGTGAATGTACAGTGAGGTTGGATGGTGAGGAACTGGAAAATGTGAGTACATTTAAGTACTTGGGTAGTGTGATGAGTAAGGATGGAGGTTTGGAGGGTGAAGTGCTTGAAAGGGTACAGCAGGGAAGAAAGGTTGCTGGTTCCTTGAAAGCAGTGATATGAAACAGAGAAGTGAGCATGGAAGTGAAAAAGTCACTACATGACAGTACGGTGATACCAACTCTAACGTATGGAAGTGAAGCTTGGACGTTGTTGGAAGATCACAAGGCAAGAATGAAAGCAGTGGAAATGAGTTATTTAAGAGGAGCCTGTGGAGTCACATGGAGAGACAGGCTGACAAATGAGGATATAAAGGATTGTTGTGGTGTGGATGTGGATGTGATAGGATGCGTTAAGAGGAATACAATGAGGTGGTTTGGCCATGTGGAGAGGATGGAGGTGAAAGACTGACGAAGAGAGTGTATGTGAGTGAGATGGAGGGGGTGAGAGGGAGGGGGAGGCCGAGGATGAGATGAAGGGATGGGGTGGAGAGGTATATGAGAGAGGGGGGTGTGAGTTGGGAGCAGGACAGTGAAATGGCGGGGGACAGGGCGACATGGAGGTGATTTGTTTGTGGCCACCCCAAACGGGACTGAGGCGTCTGGCAATAGATAGATAGATAGCTTGTATTATCACAACCACTATCTATATACCTAGGCTGCTTCCCCCAAAAGAAGGGAGGTAGCCGAGACAGGACGACACATTCCCAATTTACTCATCCACACACACACATTCATTCACATCTTAGCCCCAAGGGGAGAAGGGACAGATCCTCATCACGCCACACCACACGAGGGTCAACTGTGCAATGCAATCAGCGACATCCGCGGCAGGGCCCGTCAGCAGAGCTGGTTTACTCCTGCCACATTATAATCGACCCATCCCCTTACCCACACCTGACCATATCAGCTGATCAGACCAAATGCGGGAGATACCCCTCAGGGCTGTGTGGCCTGCATCATCATGTATTCATTCACAATTTCTCTCCAATTATTCCTATCACATGCAGCCACTCTTCCTTGCTCAACAGAGATCCCTCTCACATCCAACACTCTCTTCACACTGTCCATCCATCCTATTCGTGGTCTTCTTCTCAGCCTTACACCTCTCGCATCTGATCCACGCTAGGAAACATATTTACAGTGCTGTACGCTTGTACCATAAATGTAAGAGCATGCTCTCGAGCATGTAAAAAATTATGTACAAAATTGTGATTGCCTTACTATAACACACAACGTAACTTATTCCCGTCAGTGATTATTAAAAACATGAATGATCAACAGTCAGAATTAGCTGGTTACACCTGCTCAAAAGCAATGTACAACAGGAATCATAAAATTCGGATCTTACTTATCTTACATCAGTTTATCAAATTGTCAAGATATTCTCATTGCCAGACCTTATCCTTCTTACTTGGCATCTTCCTGTATATTGCATATGACACTTTGAAATTCTCTTATGCATTATATGTATCTTTCAAACAACACCAAAGTGTTATCAGTAACACATAATATTATAACATGAGTGTAAGAGACCAAATAAATAATTAACGAAGAGGTTTTACAAAACTTTGGAAAGGTGGGGGGATTGCACTTGTGGCGCACTAATTTATACCCCCAATGGGATCAAAGAACTATGCTTTGGGGCCATATTCGTGCAAGCTCAGGAGGCTTTCTATGACCTGTTTCTAATATATAATTCAGCTTAAGTTACCTTAACCCTTTCAGTCAATGGACAAATTCTTCATCATATTCTTGCCTCCTCCATATGTTTCTATTCAGCTTAGGGGAAACCATTCGACATGGAGTGGTTAGATATTGCCTCCATTAACCTCCTCACTCGAAAAACTCTTTCCAAAGTTTAAAAAGGAGATACAAAATACACCATCGGGGTGAAGGGGTTAATAGTTTTGTATGGTAAAATATACTACTGACATGACAACATAAATAGCATAAAAATTAGCATTAACCCCTTAACCGCAGGGCATCACTTTTGTGACACTTGGGACCAAGGGATCATACCGCGGGGCATCACTTCTGTGATTCTGTGTTATTTTGAATTCACCCGGGCATTCAAGTGGTAGCTTGTATCATCTATCAGTACTGCCAATGTCCAACACTAGTCAGCACTCCTAATCTCATCTGTACTCCCATCCATTGTTGACAATTTAGCCATTTCTCCCCGTTCTTGACTCCCCTCCCTACCTCCCCTCCATTACCCTATCCTCTCGCCTGCCTGGGCGTGCTACGCTAAGTAAATCTTCCCTGGAATTTTTCACTGATTTCATCCATTGAAATAAGCCCTATGCCCTATTCTTATACCAAATAATATATACAAGAAAGAAATAAGGTAAGTGAGAGTGCCATACATCTAGAATTGGCTAATTATCACCTGACAACACCTCACGTGCACTCGTTCGCTAATTTTCGCAGTTTATTTCCCCTTGAAATATGCCGTATAATCTATTTTCGTAATAAAAAAATATATAAGAAAGGATGGGAGAAGCCTAAGTGATATTTACATTCACCTGGAACTACTTAATTACTGCAGGCCACCACACTGTATTCTACGCTAAGTAAATCTTCCCAGGAATTTTCCACTGATTTCATCCATTGAAATAAGCCCTATGCCCTATTCTTATACCAAATAACATATACAAAAAAGAAATAAGGTAAGTGATAGTGCCATACACCTGGAATTGGCTAATTATCACCTGACAACACCTCACGTGCACTCGTTCGCTAATTTTCGCTGTTTATTTCCCCTTGAAATATGCCGTATAATCTATTTTCGTAATAAATATACACATAAGGAGGGAAGGGAGAAGCCTAAGTGATATTTACATTCACCTGGAACTACCTAATTTATTATATATTGTCTTGGTTTCCTGCCAATCATTTCATTGCTATTTATTAGCAGGTCTCACAAGGCTGAAGTTGGCTGTATTGCACTCACCCTAGCCAGGCAGCAGGAGGCCACCGCTATCAGTTCACTGTCGTCTTTCAAGGTGAAAGTATGTCTGATTCGCTCCTGCTAACTTCCGCCACTTTTTAGCCCCATGCAAAGGGCCCTGTGACCTTTACCCCCTACTAAACCTCGTCTGGAAAGAGGTACAGGGCTGACAACTGATAAAGAGTGACTACAATCTTTCTATTGAGTAAAACAGTGCAAGTGGAATTGTAAATAATGTATAAACAGCAAGTGAAAGCAATGAATGTAAATATAAGTGAACAGTGGAAAATAGTTTTATAAGTTACTTCAAGTGACAGTGCATAACACAGTGTAAATAAAACAAAAATGTAAATAATGTAAATAAAATAGAGAACGTAAATAGAAATGTAAATGAGTAGTATTATAAGAATACGAGTATATATACTAGGAGTAATGAAAGTGAAAGTTTCACTCTAGCATGTATGAATACTATGAGTTATGAGAGTGAAGGTGAAAGTGACATTCACTCTCAATGCTAGGACAGTGGTATACAATACGAGAAAGTGAATGCTACGTATTTTACTGAAAGAAATTGAATGCCTACAGTGACAATAAACTACTATTACTGAAGGAAACTTATGGATAAAGACTGTAGATATATATAAGTGTTATATAGTAACAGAAATATAAACTGTGAGTGTTTTTATGAATAATAAATGACAGAACACCAGCGGCAAACTAGCGCAAGTGGGAAGGTCATACATCCTCTTAATTTTCATTGTTTTCACTTTTTTTTTTTTTTGGAGTATGGATTCCAAACTATTCGAGAATCATAGAATAGTGTTTCTAGTGATAATATCAGGCTGTGGTAATCAGATTACGGGTTGTCAGGAAGCATAAAATGGAGACTTCGTTACCCAACTTCAGAGGTCTCCAGAAGTCCTACGGTACTCGACGAAGACTCAACAAACACCCCAGGAGAAAGCTGAAGGTATGTGCCATAAGCATATGTGATTTTAATATTCTAGGACTAATAACTGATTTTTGGTAGATATTTTTAGAGAGTCTGTCGGAGCGCGAATATGCCCGCAGGAGCCGCAAGAAAAAGCAAAACAAGCCCGCAGTTAAAGGGTTAATGACAAAAACAAAAATTCACTGGTAAGAAAAAGGTGCTAAGAGACCTTCCTCAACTGCATGATTAAGGCTCTTAAACTCCTAATTTCATGAAAAAATGTGGAGTTGGAGTTAAATAATGTTAATTAATATATTCACTCGTGATGTATTAGTGGTGAGGGGACATCCATCATCCACTCATTCATTATAGTGCAGCTTCTGGGTGACTGTGTACTGAGGACAAGCCATATGGTTTCCTGCAAACTAGGAAAGCATTTACTACACTAGGCATAACCAAATGAAACATGGCCATTTAGTGGGTTAAGGCAGTCCAACGAAATGCAGTCAGGCGAAAGATTTATATCCAAGAGATGGTTGGAGTTTACTGCTAACACAATGCCAATCGAGGATGAGAGAGGCTGGTCACCCTCGCCCTCAATGTTCAGGAGCCTTGAATCAGGCTCCTAACAACACAGTCTTCCTCTTCATTTGCAGCACTTACTTCCCAGTGTTAAGTGAAACTGAAACTCTGAGATGGTTGAAATACATTATCTACCCACATCCACGTGAAATACAGTAATCTGTTTTATATCCAATTGACACTGATGTGTGTTCTATTCTCCAATGCAGCAACACTCTCCTCGTCCTCCACTGTGATATTGCAGTTGGTCTCCACAGACAACTTTTCAGTGACTACACGCGTCAGTTTATGTATCAAGTACTTCACAGCATTACAAGTCAGCTCACTCTTGTCCAAGACCAGGTGTCTGCATCCTTGCCTGTGGCCACACAATGGGAAACTAATTAATCAATCTGTCATGGTAGCAGTTAGAAACAGTAATGATTAAACATGAATGTACCTATAACAATACTTTTATCATTTCAGTATGTACAGCTATTACCTTGTGGACAACATAATGATGAACCCTCAGAAAAAAATATCTAACACTAAATCTAATGGACTTAAATGACAATTTCTGGTTCTCATGCAGCTGACTGGTTAACCCTTGGGTGTGTATTATATATATATATATATATATATATATATATATATATATATATGTTTTACTCTTCTGACTGATTATCGAACCCAAGACTTCTAGAAAAAAGTCAGGCACTGTTACCACTACACCATGGCGTGATAAAAGCTAAGCTACCTAAATGTTTTGATGAACCAGGTAAATCCACAATGGGAGGATATATTTCAATCATAACACATCAAGATTACTGCTCAGCCCCACACAACTCGGCAAGTGACACAGAAGTTTTAATCTATCCCAGCTAGAACATGAATTTCTTTATATGTTCGAGACACGCACATTACACACGTGTACCATTTTTTTTATGCTCCTGACCAGGAATCAAACTGGAGACTTCTAGATAAAAGTCAGGCACTGTTACCACTACACCATGGCGTAATAAAAGCTAAGCTACCTGAACTTTTTGACGAACCAGGTAAATCTGTTATGGATGTAGTGGTAACAGTGCCTGACTTAACAAGAAAGTGTTCACTGCAGGACCGGCCTATGCCTACCGAAGTGGGGACGATACAGCCAATGTATCTCTATCAAGTGGCTTAGGCTGTCTAGTTGAGACTGTATGTAGGGTGAGAAGTGCTTGTAAATGTAACTGTTGTGTTGGAGTGGCTTTGGATGTGTGTGTAGTATGTGAACCAAGTGTAATCGGCCTGAGCAAGCCGACTGGGTGCAAACATACTTTACAGTATGCGACACTGGTTCAACCACAGCACCCCTGATGTCCGCCAAAGCAGTATGTGGCCAGAAGAACGCTTCCAAAGTTTATTACCCTGGCGGGACGCGAACCCTCGTTATTCACTGTAAGAAAATGCACACTTTACCACTGTACCACAGAGGCTCCATATGTGTGTATATATATATATATATATATATATATATATATATATATATATATATATATATATATATATATATATATACCATATATATACAGTATATATATATATATATATATATATATATATATATATATATATATATATAATATATATACCATATATATACAGTATATATATATATATATATATATATATATATATATAATAAAGGAGGTACAAGGTAGGGCAGTGGATGTGGGGGTGGCCCTAATGAATGAGGGTGAGATTTGGAAGCTTCCGGTGTTGCTGTTTGCCGATGATACAGTATTGTTGAGTGAAGATGAATGGGAGTTGCAAGGTTTGGTGAATGAATTTGGGACAGTGTGTAGGAGGAGGAAGCTGAAAGTTAATGTAAACAAAAGTAAAGTTATGGTGTTTGAGAGGAATGAAGTCACAGAGTGTGCAGTGAGGTTGGATGGTGAGGATATGGAGAATGTGAGTGCATTCAAGTACTTGGGTAGTGTGATGAGTAAGGATGGAACTTTGGGGGATGAAGTGCGTGAAAGGGTACAGCAGGGAAGGAAGGTTGTAGGCATGCTGAAAGCAGTGATGAGAAATAGGGAAGTGAGTATGGAAGTTAAGAAGTCTCTGCATGATGGTATTGTGATCCCTACTCTGACGTATGGAAGCGAGGCGTGGACCTTGCAAGAGGGGAACAAGTCAAGAGTGAGAGCAGTGGAAATGAGTTACTTGAGAGGAGCATGTGGAGTGACATGGAGGGACAGGTTGACGAATGAAGAAGTGAAGGAACGTTGTGGGGTAGATGGGGATGTGGTTGAAAAGATTAGGAGAAATACACTGAGGTGGTTTGGACATGTGGAGAGGATGGAGAGTGAAAGACTGACTAAGAGGGTGTATGTGGGTGAGGTGGAGGGAGGGAGAGGGAGGGGTAGAACGAGGATGAGGTGGAGGGATGGAGTTGAGAGGTATATGAGGGAGGGGGGGGTGAGTTGGGGGGAGGGGAGTCAAATGGTGGGTGACAGAGTGACTTGGAGGCGTTTTGTCTGCGGCCACCCTTTGCGGGATTAGGGCGTCGGGCTATAGATAGATAGATAGATATACCATATATATACAGTATATATATATATATATATATATATATATTCATTCATTCATTGCCAGACGCCATGTATCCCAAACGGGGTGGCCAAGGGCTTAGAGTTAATTGTTTTACAGGGAGGGGCACTAATCCTTCACCAACCCCACTTGACACGTAGGGATGCCAACAGCATCTGGTGTTCCCAGGCGGTCACCCATCCAAGTACTAACCAGACCCAACGTTGCTTAACTTCGCTGATCGGACGGGAAGCGGTGTACTCAACGTGGTATGGCCATTATATATACATATATATAAATAGATAGATAGATATTCATATTTATATACTGTATATACATATACACACTCAAACCTCGATTTAAGGGACTAAATGGGGAATCAACTTGTCCCTTACTTGAAAATGTCCATTGTTTCACCACATAGAAAGACAATCTTATTATGAAATGCAGTGATTGTTTCACTTTTCTTATTTATATGATTATGAATATAGTTTTACGGGTACCGTGTAAAAAAATATATTAATGTGTATGACCTAGACATTACGTATCACTTGTAAATGGTCTTGTCCGTTTGTCAGGTTGAATATGGAGTTCCTTAAATGAAGGTCCCTTAAATCAAGGTTTGAGTGTGTGTGTGTGTGTGTGTGTGTGTGTGTGTGTATATATATATATATATATATATATATATATATATATATAGAGGCATACCCCGGTTTAACGATGTAACTGGTTAGGTAAAACCCCATCGTTAGGCAGGGTATAGTATATCAGGGTAATTTTAACATGCAAAGTAATGTGGAGCGTTAACCAGCCTTGGGTTTCCCCCCAAAACAAACCAAAAACCCACCCAAATGAGTTCAAAAACAAGTTTAAAGCCAATCTAAATGGCCTAACAGCTGTCAAAGAGGCTAACCTAAGCCTAACACCTGTAAATAACTCACTAAAACCAACAAATAAATTCTGAAATCGTTAAATGTAAGTCTGAAAAAAATCAAGCTTAGTAAACTGTACCCCATAATGCCAATGTTCACCCCACCTATGGCTAAAACCCGTTAATCTAAGTCTAAAAACAGTTTATAAGTCAACCTAAACATACAATTTTAGTCTTAAAAAAAAAAAAAAAAAAAAAAAAAAAAAAAAAACGTTAAACCAGAGTTTGGCCAGCGTTAGGTGGGGTATGGTGATATTTCTACCCCCACCGTTAAGCCGGGGTATAACATCTAGGGGTATCATTATATTACTGTATATAGTGGTATATATATATATATATATATATATATATATATATATATATATATATATATATATATATATATATATATATATATATATATATATATATATATATATATAAATATAAATATATATATATATATATATATATATATATATATATATATATATATATATATACACACACACATAATTAACATGCCTTGATGCTACTCTCAGAATGTGAGGCAGAAAAGGGGTTAATATTGGACGGTACCCAGTGACTTATACGGGACTGTACCCAGGGACTGTATTGTTGAGGCATATTTCCTGTTTTACTGCACCTTTTTGAAAAAGTGCATGCAACTGTTAAAAACAAATTTACAATTTTGAAAACCAAAGTAGGCATAAACCAATTTCTCACAAAATAAGCATATCTGTAGCCTTGAATTTAAGAATATAAGAACAGTGGCAGGTGGGAGCGCTCACCATCCACTCACTCAATGTAGTGCTGCTTTGGGTATCTGCCCTTTCCTCTCTTCCATCCTTCCTCTTCTGTCTTTCTTTCCCTCACTCCTTCCTCTTTCTTCTCCCTACAGGTGACTTTACACTCCTTCTTCTGCCTTTCTTTTCTTCATTCTTTCCTCTTCCTTCTGCTGATGGGTAACTCAACAAGGAGTGACAAGCCAAATGGTACACCAAGAAACCATTTATTATGTTGGGAAGTAACTACATAACCAAATTATGGTGCCTGGTGGTTTTATGGGTAATTAAGGTGCTCCAATCGGATTGAGCCTCTGTAAGTTTTTATCTAAAGGGAGGTTGGGGTTCACTGCTCATGTAATGCCACTCACGAATGAGTAAGGCTGGTCACTCTCATCTTAAATGTCAGGACCAACTTGCCTAGCCCCGGGTTCCTACACTCCTCATGGGGCGACACAGGACTGGATGATGGATGGATGGATGGAAGAAATTATATCACCAACGGAATGATCCACATTAACCCCTTCCCAATGAAATGTTTTCTTTAAGCCAAATAATCAAGTGAAGGTAGTAAGAATGTATTTTAGAATAGTACTAGAGAAAAAAAACACTATAGTAATTTTTTCTATTACCTCCATACGAAAAAGCCTACCATAAACTGAATAAAATCTTCTGATGGTACACAGACATGGATGTTGTCAAACTATCAAATATGTGAACAAAACAAACCATCCAGGAATGGATCCTACGAGAGATACTCACCCTCGTTTATTTCCCCTCTGACATCCAACATTTCTAACTACTGCCACCACCCATTCCTTATCCTTATCACTGATTCCAGGTATGGTCACCTCCAGATTGCCATTAGTTGTAAGGCTTGGCAGATCATGGGCATTCACTTCACTTGAGAAATCAAGGGTGACACGTAGATTTCTGATAGACTTGTATATCTTCTCCAAGCTGACAGACAGACAAATAACTGCTTCCAAAGAGCACAACCTCACTCGTAGGGTCTTGAGCTTGAAGCAGTAGTTAAGGATTTCTTTCCCTTCTTCTTGTTCTCCAAGGCTCCCAGTTAGATTGGTGAGGTGGCCCCAAGGATGGAGAGTAAGCAACAATTCATCTGAGGGTCTCTCACACTTATACTCGTTGTGGTGCCAAAAATGCAGTTCAGTCAGGATAGGGTTCTCTTTACCATAACGACCCCTTAGTTTATGCCTGAGCTCCTTCATCACTTCCCACAGGTTCTCAATGCCGTACGGGTCCACACGACTATCTACCTCAATCTTCAAAGTCTCTATTTTGGCAGGTGTGGAGATTAGTAGTTCTAAACCTGGGACAATCATTTTGACTTCATATAGATGCCAAATGTCTCTTGGCAAGTGCTTTCTTGCAATAATCTCCCCAACTTTCTTTTGTTTTTTTGCCTCAACCAAGAATTTCCACCAGAAATCATAGCTTCCGTCCCGCACCACTGCCTTCTCTGCAAGTTGAAATATGTATTTTAAGGTTTCAAAAGATGCCTGGCCCGTAAGTGTTATATGTCCAATGAGGAATATGATGACCTGGTGAAAATCTTCCCAGTTATTCATTTCTGCAATCTCCTGCAGCTTCTGATGTGCCAAGAACTGTGCTGCTAGGTACTCCATCTGAGTTTTGTGAAGGAAGGAGTAGCAGCCCTCATCTTTTGAGTCACTGTTCTCATTATATTCACACATTAGGAATGCAGACATCATTTCTATCTTGTCAATGCCAAGTTGCTCACACTTACTCTCTATTTGCATTTTATCTTCTTCAGTAAGGTACACTTGAGCAAACCTAAGATTCTTTAAAGCCTTTTCTCCTATAAACAGCAAAAACTCTTCAATTTTCTCATCCTTAATGTCTTTATTTTTCATCCGCTGTTTCAGTTTCTTCTGGCAAAGTTTGAAAAGCTGAAAATAAAGGGTTGTACAGTTTGTGACTTCTGATAGTACTTGTTCTCCCAGACCAGAATCCTTTACCTTGTCAATCCACAAGTAGATAAGGAGTGCCAGAGTGAGAGGTAGCCTGAGGTGTTCACCCAAGATTCTTCCCCTTCCATGTATGTACTTAAGGAAGCGTTCACTTTCTTTCCTACGCTGGTGGTCTGGTTTTTCCTTTAGTGCTACATTAAACACTTTGTCTGTAAACTCCTTTCTTCTACCATCATCAAAGCCACATATCTTTACCATTAAGTAGTCAAACTTTTTATATTTAAGGCAGCTGTCAACCTTACTCAAGAATTCTGGCCGTGTTGTTATAATGATACGACTATGAGAACCTAATTTAGTAATTATGTCCTCCAGAATATCTGTGGCCTCTTTACAGTTTTCATCAAACCCATCAATGATGAAGAGGACACTGAGGTCACACAATGTGTCAATGATATCATTTTCAACACTGACATCTATCAAGGCATTAACCTTTACATCAGATATCTCTCTGTAAGTACTGGAGAGAATGTCACTAAGAAATTCTTTCAATCTTTTTTCTCGTAACGAACGGGCCTCTACCAGGATAACTAGATCAAACTCACGTATACCTTCAATATTTTCCATGTCCCCAGTATCTGACCAACTGTGCAGAATGTACCTGCAAAGGGATGTCTTGCCACACCCTGCAAGACCATGTAACAAAAGAGCAACCGGAATCACACTTCTTCCATGCACTATCTTTTCTGTTCTCATCAATTCTTTGGCATCAATTTCATAGTCTCGATAATCCTCAATCTTCAGTGGAGTGTATATCTTCTCAATGTAGTAGCTTTTCACTGAAGACTTTGCAAAATCCCTATCTAGCATCCAAGAGCAGGGGTTTACTACACGTAGCCTACTGTAGTAATCAATCAGCTCTTTCTGCCCTTTACTGATTAGCTTGTGAGGGAGGCTGTCTTTAAAATCCTTCACTTTTTGCATGTACTGGTACTCATTACAGCTCTCATAGCTGGCTTTGAGGATGTCCTGTAAGTTTCTCTCAGTATTCCTTACCAAGTCTGAAAAATCTACGTTAATAACTTCCTCTACACCTCGACATATGTTCATGAATACGGTCAACAAATTACTTACTTCATTTTCAATATTTAAGCTCTTTGAGTGTTCCTCAAAAAAACGATGACTCAGTTTATTTCTTTTCGACTTCAAGTCCCTTATACCTCGCTGACAATTTTCACTTAGCTTGTCATACACATTGGTGAACGCTTTAGTCAGCAGTTTTGATGCAAAAGTAATGTCAAAGTTAGTGGTCATTAGATCTTCCTTCAGCAAGTGCTGCCAATCCTTGGTGCATAATTGTTCCATATCATCTTTCTTCCAACCTTTGTTGTGTAGATACTCTTTCAGAGTAACAGTTCCATTGTTGGTAGATTTTAAAGATTTAAATACTTCCCTGATCACCGTAACCATTACATTCTGTCCTTCAACCAAAACACATAACTGCCATTTCCAAAAGCTCCCAGGTGGTGGCACACGTGCTTCCGCCATACCTATGAGCGAGCAAGGAAAAGAATAAAAATATATAAGCTGTATGTAGAGAAAATGAAGTACCCTATAAGAACATGTTTAACTCTATATACAAGTACATGAAAAAGCATTATCCACATAAAAAACTAGTACAGCACATGAGAGCACATTTGTATGTCAACAAAAATTCACTGGGTTGGAGATTCAATTTCACCTTTCTCATCTATTATGACAATGGGCCAGTGCACTGAGTAGTCCTGCTATCTGGTAGGAGTCTGTGAACTTCTCCCAGATACATGCTTTGCTGGTGTGAAGGTTACAGCTACCAATATTTGATGTTATTCTACCCAAAGCCAGCTAAAAACTAAGTGCTGTTATGCTGAACATCAGGTTTTCACCAACAAAACTAAGGGTTCTATAATATTCATGGCCTTATAAAGAAGATGGGTTGGGAAAAAATAGTATTCAAACGTATGTTCTACTCCTCTCTATCAGGTAATTTCTATGGAAGTATTAAAGTAGGTTTGTGCAGAAATATTGCCTTCATGCATGTTTAAAGATGGTAAATTATTCAAATATGGGTAATAGGATTTCCATTTCTTAAAAACAATGATGAAAGATATGGATAAATTCGCCATGTGACATTTCCATTTGGTACTCGGCTCAGCCACACGTACGATTGTAAACAAACATGAAACTGGCGAGGTGTGACGGTGATGGAATGACTTGGTTGCGCGACATTTACAATAAGAACAGTTAGCAATATGACGAAATTTGTTTGGGCTGTGGTTGACTGCAAATCAAATTCAACTTTCAACACAGACCAGAACCCATTCATAAAACATGTGAAAGGTTTCACTCAAAGAAGGACGCCAAATGTCATATGTTGTGGGAGACGTGATGCAGAAGTGTTGAGTGAAAGCATGTCGTACATTGCTCTGGAAGCAAATTTTAAAATACAGGTATGACCAAATTTGTGCATGAAAGCATTCCTCCATATGTTTACCATGTTATAGTTTTACACCAATTATATGGGATATTTACTGAATAGTAAACTGTATGCAGAAGTTTATTCTATCTACCTATCTATCTACAGTAATCCCTCCACCATCTGATGTAATAGAGCCAAAGGCATGTCCGGAAAGTGGTCCTGTCCGGATAGTGGGCAACAGCCTCCTGGACTTGTACTTATGGACCCTAACTCAGAAAAACACCTATACAACTCCCTCTGGACATGCATAGCACCTATTTAAGACCCAAATCACACCAATAAGGGACATAAAAGACTGAAATAAATGCAAAAGAACCATAAAATGAGGTTTTTGAGGTAGGTTTATACAATATTAAACATTCTGGGTACTTACAAGTCCCTGGCTCCTGGACTGGTAGTTATGGACCCTAACCAAGCCTAACTCAGAAAAACACCTCCCTACTGCACATGCATAGCACTTAAGACACTACATATTCACACCAATAAGGGACATAAAAGAGTGAAACGAGGTGTTTGAGGTAAGTATAGTATGGAAAATACAGTACATTACAGTGTGAAACATTCTGCCTACTTGCAGCAAGTCCATGGCCATCTCGATGAATAACCGCCTCCTCTCACACTCTGGCAGTAAGAAGGATTTCCTGAAGCACTTGCAGTACACTGTTCATGAAGTCTTGCACTGAACTTAGTCATTCGCACTCAGAAGTCCATTCTCTTCACACTGCACACTCTTGCCTTACTTATCCTCCATTGTAACTTAATAAGTGTTGCACTCTGCACTTTAAGTCTTTCCAGTCATAAAACCAATTTCAAAACAAATCACAAGTTTATTTACGTTAAATTTTGTCCAAAAATTGTTTGTCTTTTCACTCAAATATCTACTTTCTTAACAAAACTGTATGCACTGTTTTTCTTTCACTGTACAACACTAAATTCCTGTGTGGTCTAGTGGAGAAGTTCTTGCCGTTTAATCACTGTCAGTCTGAGAGTATCACTGGCAAGTGACCTAGGGGTGCGTCGCTGGGTCGTGGTGATGGCGTACCCACTGCAGACGACTCTGAAGATAGACGCAAACTCACGTCGAGCGGTGACTCCACCGTGGCTGATGTGCTGGGCTGTGGCTCGGAGCATGAGGGCCTGTCTTGGGGAGGCAACGGAGTGGAGCCAGGGCTGGGCACAGCGGGGGTCACAGGCCTGAAAAAGCTGTCAATCATTGATCGATGCAAGGAACGACGATTCTGATGATTAATGATGTGCTTCCTGGAAGCACGCACTTCCTCCACAAGTCCCAAGGGCCACATCTCCCTCTCGCAGTCCAGGCGTTCCAGGTAGTCCAGAAAGAACTCTAGGTGTTCCAGGAGTGCGCTCAGCTTGGGGATGGCTGGAGTTGTGTCATGCTGAGAGGAGTCCGCATCATCGTCGCCGTCCTCGTCGGAATCTTCATGCTGGGTACTGACACCTGAAACTGAAGATGCGATCTCGATATCAGACAGGGTCTGATACCCAGGATCGCCCTTGTCGTCATCCAACCACTCACGCACTTCGTCCACATCAACATCGTCGCCGTGCGTATGTAGACGTGCATGGAAGTCATCCACGTCGAAACCTAGGAAATCGTACTCCGCATCCGTTCCGAGAAGCAGACGAGACCAACCATTTTCTAGAGTCCTAACAGGGATTTCCTTCCGTTCACTGGCCCAGTTGTAAATGGCAGACTTGATGTTGTAGAGGTGAAGGTTTTCCAAAGTCCGCTGGCCTCGCGTGTCCCGTCCCTCCCTGCGCTCGTCCTCGTCCTCGAGAACAACCATCACCTCGTCCAGGAACTTCCGTCGGTATAGGCGCTTCGTTGCCACAATCATTCCTTGGTCCATTGGTTGGATGAAAGCAGTAGTATTAGGTGGCAGAAACATGCACCTAATGCAGCCATTCTCAGCCACCAAGTCCTTGTCACACGGGTGGGCAGGTGCATTGTCGAGGAGAAGGAGGGCCTTTACCTGGTCGCGTGGGATTCCCAGTTTCTCCGTCTGGTAATGTATGACCTCCTTGACGAAATGGCGGTGGAACCAGTCTTTGAAGATGTGGACTGTGAACCATGCCTTCGAGGAATAGTACCAGACAACAGGGAGGACATCCATCACCCCACGAAGACACCGAGGTTGCTTTGCACGGCCAACAATAACAGGCTTAAGCCGGTGCATGCCGTTAGCATTGGCACAACACAAAGCAGATATCCGTTGCTTGGAGAGCTTGCGGCCAGGTACACGCTTCTCCGTCTCCTCGGCTAGAGTGTTCGTAGGCAAAGAGCGATAGAATAAACCAGTTTCGTCAGCGTTGTAGACCTGACCGAGAGTGAGGCCCTCCCTATCGATCAAGCCCTTCACCTTGTGCCGAAACTCTTCTACTCCATCCTCTTTGACGTCCAAAGCTTCACCATGAGACTTATGGTTGGTAAGGCCATGTCGTAACTTGAACGTGAAGAGCCAACCTTCGGATGCCTTGAAGTCTAGGGCGTCGTGAAGCCTTGCGAACTTCTCTGCAGCAGCCTTCAGCTCCGTACCACAAACCATCACACCAGCAGCACGTTGCTGTCGATACCAAATCAATGTGGAGCGGTCGACTTCAGCAAACTTGGGAGTAAACATCATCTTCCTCTCCACGTTGCGTATGCTTTTCAACGAGAAGTCAGCCGTGTACTCCATGAGTTTGTCTCGGGATCTCTTAATATCAAACAAAGTAGATCGGGCCAGGTTGAACTCACGGAGGATGCATGACGAAGACCATCCCGCATCTACTTTCTCCAATATCTCCAGCTTCTTCTCCAGAGTCAGAACCACTCTCTTCCTCTTCTCAGGCGGCGGGGCCATCATCATACACACGAAGGAGGGGCACGAGAGCAGCAAGAGTGCCTGCAGCAGGTAAGGCACCACCACAAAAGCGAGCATGTGGGCAGCCATAACGACGAGCGTTCACTCACGACAAGAGACAGAGGCGCTCTAGCGGACGTTGGAGGAATGACGCACCACAACAAAGCTGTCCCGTGCCGTGCGTGCCAAGTTCAAATTACGGGTGGGAAAAAATAGTTTTTTTTTTTTTCGATTTTATTGCGGTTTTCGGATCATTTTGGGAAAATTGGATCCCGGGACGATTATGTCCGGTAAGTGGGGATGTCCGGAAAGTGGGCGTACGGAAAGTAGAGGGATTACTGTATTGCCAGACGCCATAATCCCGTAAGAGGTCGCCATTTGACTTTGAGTTATTGGTTTTATGGGGAGGGGCACTAACCCTCCACCAACCCACTTGTTGACATGTAGGGAGCATGTATCGGTTGGTTATATGGTTACCACCCAGCACTGTAAATGGTTTCTTGGCTTACAGGAAACCATTTGGCTTTTCACTCAATGTAAAGCCACCTGTAAAGGAAAGAAAAGCAATAAGGAGAGACAGGAAAGATGGGAGATATAGGAAGAGAGGAGGGCAGGCACAGAAAGAATGATAAAGGCTAAGGAAGAAGTAGGCAGCACTACATCAAGTGAGTGGATGATAGTCACCATCACCTACCACTAAGAAGTTAATTCCATGGTGATAATGATTTCTTATTTTACATTTTTTTTTTTTCCCCAATGCCACTTACATACCAATGGCATGACTGTCAAAAGGATTTGAAAAGTTTTGTGATTTGAGGAAACTATATGAAAGTGTGCAGAAAAATTTTTCTTTGAAACCCGCAAAACATGTTTCTGGCAGAAATTCACAGACTCCCACCAGATGGCAGGACCTTTCAGTGCATTGGCCCATTCACAGAATACATTCCAAGAACTTGGCAACAAAGCAAATAAAGAAGGGTATTCTGCATACAGTTAATACCCAAGAACAGAAATAAAATACAGTAATCCCTTCGAGATCCGATGTAAAACAGCCAATGACATGTCCGGAACTTGGGAAAATGCCCCTTGTCCAGGGGGCATTTTCCCAACCTATCTTTGAAAACTACCTAAGTAACTCCCTACCGGACATGCACAGCACCTATTTAAGACCCTATTCATAAAAATAAGGGACAGAAAATATGAAATAAATGAAAAGGAATCAGAGAATGAGGAATTAGGAGTATGGAAAATATTTAGAAGTGCACAGGCTACTTAGCATGTCTGAGGCCGTTACGAAGATCAACCTGCCTCCTCTAAGGCTCTGACAGTGGTGAAAATGCTCTTGAAGCACGTACAATAATCCAGTGTTGTCCTGCACTTAATCCTCTGCACTGCAAATTATAATTGTTTAACACTGCACATTCTGTTCTTACTGGTGCCACACTAGTGGCAACACACTAGTTTGCACTCTGTACTTAACCCTTTGCACTCTGAATTCTAATTTCTTAACACTGCACAACACTGTAAAGAGGAGCATTTGTGCGAACAGGAAAATCTGCCAGACACCACAAGAAACTATGTCTCGTTTTTGTTTCTGCGGGCTAAGGGGCTCTTAGTTAAATTTCAGTGTTATTTTTCTGATCGATAATTATGATACTGGTTAAGCAAATAGCTTTAAAAAATGTAAATCACTCTTACTTATGCTATTTCACCCAAAATATCTCCGATAAAATAATATATTTGTATATTCTTTCCTAAGAAGATTAGTACAATATTTGGACGGTAAGAAGTAAAAAAGGCGTATGAATATTGACATTTGTATATAATCTGACTTGTATAGTCGCCCCATGAAGTGATGGCACAGTTTTAGATTGTTTCGGTCACTCTGCACTGCCATACGTTCTATGAAAACAGTGAATATAAAGGTAATCATTCAATGCCTTCATCACGTCATGTCAAATAACGTATATATTACATTGCGCTAATAATGATGTAAAATGAATAACAGGAGTCAGTGATATATTAGAAGTTAACACTTAGTTTACCTTTCCCGATTTGAATGAATGTGAAATGTATTACTCCACGCGCGGTGGGCAGTAGGCCTATAACTCTGTGTTCCTGATTTATTTGTTTCCCAGGACTTCAAATACAGATGCTTTAGTTTTGAAGGCTAGTTAAGGAAAATTCTTGTGACTGCAATACACTGCCTTATTTTCAAATGCTATGGTAATGCTACGGCAACAATAAGGATGCCATAACAATGAAATTATTCTTCGTAATGATGCCCTACCTGCAGTAGCAGCAAGGCTGGACTGCCTTTATTTCCGTCTTCCTCTCGCCAATAACAATTATAATTAGCAAATTTATTCCCAATTGATGCAAAATTATTTTTAGCTGTACGGAGGTATGACAGATTCTGCCTTTCTCTCTTACACCACGCAATAAACAGGACCAAATCAAGAGTTCATAAACTATTGTAATGCAAAATCACGCACTCTTCACTCCATTTTAAAATCTTCATATCTGTCTTTTTAAATAAACTGTACTGTCCCGCTGAACAGAAAATGATTATTTGGAAGTTTTGAACTCAATGATTTGTTTATGAACCCCTGAATTTTATTACTCTTGCTAATCGATTATACACCGAGGATATCAAACACTGACAGAAGGTAGCATTCTCCAAAGAGCTCCGATTCTAGGCAAATTTCGAGGTTCTTTTTTTATACTTCTTTCACAGATAGCCCTCTGGCTTATATTAAATAATCCTGAGATTTTTTTTAATGGGAAACTGGCCAAAGGCAGTGTATTAACTGTATGTCTTTGAGTGAATGTTATCTCCTTTCGTGCATGTTGATCGAAACATTTAAAATAGCTTACTGGCTTACACCGCCTTCCCGCTTTCTGTCATCGTCCATGGAGACATTGGAAACAAAAATAAATGACTTTAAATTATTCCCTAGTATTGTAACGGAAATTATTTTATAAATAATAATTACTCATTTCAGTTGTTTATTGAAGTTCCCTTTTGTTCAGTTTTACGTTGCTAAAAAATTACTGCGTGTTACCACAGTAGATTTGAACTCCACAAATTATTCCTGACTGTCCCTGAGTGATAGCTGTGAAATTTCAATTAGTTCCGTTCAGGATTTCCTATTATCGTAACTAATGAACTGCTTCCTACAATTTTGAAATATACAGGTACTGTGTCATTGATTTAGTTTTTTTTTTTAATTTTATGCATTAGGTTTCATCTCATAGAGATATAAGGAAGAGTATGTGCACTATTGCTGACCAAAAACTTCTGGATACTCCGCCGTCACTTCTTAGCCCGACTGTACAAAAAATGGCACGTATGGTCTATCCATAGTTTAATATTTATTAGACTCTAAAATGTTAGGGCGTACCGAAGCCTAGCGCTGCCAGACGTATGAAGCAAGCATGGTGATGGAGTAGATCAGCCAGTGAAGACAGACGGCTGTTTCGGTTTCCTCGGAAAACTTGTTTTACCGGAGACAGCATATAAATATCGACGTGCTTTCATGAAATAAATTAGATTTTATTCTTACTCAGAGGGAGTTTAATTTGTCAGTATAAATTATAACTATCTATCTATCTATTGCCAGATGCCACAATCCCTTACGGGGTGGCCATTTGACTAAATTTCTATTATTGGATAAAGATATACAGTACATATAAGGCGTGTTTTTGTCGTCCAAGCTGGAGCTTGGGATTCGAAACGCGTCTTGGGGCGCTTGGTTTTTGTCCGCAAAAAACAGTCCAGGATATGTAGAACCGAAAAATTACGTGCCAATCGCAAAGTAAACAGAGGGGTTCGCCGAAGACGATCTTCTGATGAATATGCAACTTACATGTAGCCGTTATTTGTGCTGAACTGGCTCTGTATGTCATTAATATTAGCCACCTGTACCCTACTTTTATGTACAAGATGCTAATTTCAGGATATTTATCATTTATGTGTCCGTGCTGGCCAATCTCACTCTCCCCAAGCTATATCAAGACTGCTCCCGACCACGCTTGGGTGGGATACAAAGACGATCTTGGTTTTGATGACAAACGCTTGGGCCGGCTTCATATCACTTTGGCCGACAAAAACAGCGCAACTTGGTTTTACCGAAGATGGTTTTGAATCAAATCCCTCAGCTTGGACGACAAAAACGCGGCTATATATTTCTATGCATGCATAAACGAGGCTGCAACTGCTGTGGAATTTTTTTTTATAATTACTGTACTTTAGTTCATGCTGCATTGACACAATACTGTTTTAAAGAGAAGAAATAGAATATTTATGTATTTTTACAATAAGATGCATGAAAAAGGACATTAAATTATTGCCCAACATGTGATTTTTTTTTCCATCTAAAAAATTTAAATATTGGTGACATCTGGCATTTCTCCAGGCACGCGAACACTCCTATTCCCATGTGGTCTAGTGGCGAGGTATTGCAGTTTATTCACCGTTTATTCACAAAAATGAACACGTGAGGCAGCCATGGCGATGAGCGTCTAGTCACGATAGTAGGTAGGTGGGAACTGGGGAGAGGAGGATGCAGGGGGCCGCTCAAAAAAAAAAAAAAAAAAAAAAAAAAAAAAAAAAAAAAGGGCAACAATAAACGGTGATGGTGACAGGTTAGGAATGTGGCTGGAAGTTGCTAGCTCAAGTCCTAAACATAGGCAGCACTGACCCAGTGGTCACTGGCATGATGGCACAGGAGCAGGTCAACATCCAGTGCAACTAGGCAGCAGGAAACAGTCACCCAACTACTTACCCCTGATAGGAAGGGGCTTAGAAAAGGTAACCTAAATGTTTGCTGCTCTGCACCACTTGGGCAGATAACTGTCTGTCAAAGCACCCCACATAGCAGTCACAAAGCCAAAAGAATCCCTCTGACTCTTGCTACCTGGAATATATGAACCTTGCCTGATACTGACCAAGACGTATGACCATGCTGAAAAACTGCAGTTTACTGCCCATGAACTGAAACGATATAAAACTGACATTGCTGCCTTGTCTAAGACTTGCCTCTCAGGAGAGGGAAACCTAACAGAAGCAGGAGAAGAGTTCACCTATTTCTAGAGGGGGTACCCAGACAATGTAAAACGAAACCATGGTATTGGCTTTGAACTCCGAAACAACCTACTACAGAACTTACAAGAATTGCCTGTGGGTATATCAGAGAGGCCGATGTCCTGGCACATACAACTGTCTAAAGGCCAATATGCAAGCACTCATCACTGCCTATGCCCATAACCACCTTGAGGCAAACAAGGCAGCCACCCCATCTGGCATCTCCTCTCCCAATCCCCTCCTTTAGCAGCCTGCTCAATCCACCCCCACCCCAAAGTCCAGGGCCTTGTTCTGATCACGTTCATAACTTTAAACTAATCCCTGTCATTCTCAACCCGCAGTGCTTGTGGGTGAGACATTGGGAATGGATCAGTCCAACTCAAAATGTGACTAAATAGTATAGGCTACTACAGCCTACTGCAATAGGATCCCCCATAAACTCCTGAAAGTTGCCAGTGTTCACTGGATCACTAAATAGCATGTGGTCACCACCCACTCAGAGCTGGTGTATCTTCCTTTAAAAAAAAATTCCTATTGGGATTATTACTCATGCATAAATTACATAATGGTTGGTTGCTGAAACATTTCAGTTATATTAAGGGTAATGAGACAGACCAATTAGTCTTCAGTATCATCAGAGTAAAATTTAATTGAGCTTCTGTAGTCACTACAGTGCACCAACCAAAACATGCTTCATTACTGTTTAACCCTTTAACCGCAGGCTTGATCTGCTTTTTCTTGCGGCACCAGTGGGCATATTCGCGCTCCGACAGACTCTCTAAAAATATTTACCAAAAATCAGTTATTAGTCCTAGAATATTAAATTCACATATGCTTATGGCACATACCTTCTGCTTTCTCCTGGGGTGTTTGTTGAGCCTTCGTCGAGTACAGTAGGACTTCTGGAGACCTCTGAAGTTGGGTAACGAAGTCTCCACTTTACACTTCCCGACAACCCGTAATATGATTACCACAGCCTGATATTATCACTAGAAACACTATTCTATGATTCTCAAATAGTTTGGAATCCATATTTTAAAAAAAAAAAAAAAAAAAAAAAAAAAAAACACACACACACACACACACACACACACACTGTGAAAGCAATGAAAATTACGAGGGCGTATGACCTTCCCACTTGCACTAGTTCGCCGCTGGTGTTGTCATTTATTATTCATAAAAACACTCACAGGTTATATTTCTATTGCTATATAACACTTATATGCCAACGGCCATACCAAGTTGAGTACACCGCTTCCCGTCCGATCAGCGAAGTTAAGCAACGTTGGGTCTGGTTAGTACTTGGATGGGTGACCGCCTGGGAACACCAGATGCTGTTGGCATCCCTACGTGTCAAGTGGGGTTGGTGGAGGATTAGTGTCCCTCCCTGTAAAACAATTAACTCTAAAGCCATTGGCCACCCCGTCTGGGATACATGGCGTCTGGCAATGAATGAATGAATGAATATATCTACAGTCTTTATCAATAAGTTTCCTTCAGTAATAGTAGTTTAATGTCACTGTAGGCATTCAATTTCTTTCAGTAAAATACGTAGCATTCACTTTCTCGTCCTGTATACTAGCATTGAGAGTGAATGTCACTTTCACCTTCACTCTCATAACTCACAGTATTCATACATGCTAGACTGAAACTTTCAATTTCATTACTCCTAGGGTATATACTCATATTCTTATAATACTACTCATTTACATTTCTATTTACGTTCTCTATTTTATTTACATTATTTACATCTCTATTTTATTTACACTGTGTTATGCACTGTCACTGGAAGTAACATAAATCTATTTTCCACTGTTCACTTACATTTACATTCATAGCATTCACTTGCTATTTACACATTATTTACAATTCCACTTGCACTGTTTTACTCAACAGAAAGATCGTAGTCACTCTCTTTCAATTGTCAGCCCTTTACCTCTTTCCACACGAGGTTTAGTAGGGGGTAAAGGTCACAGGGCCCTTTGCATGGGGGTAAAAAGCGGCGGAAGTTAGGAGGAGCAAACAGACGTACCTTCACCTTGGAAGATGACAGTGAACTGATAGGGGTGGGCCGGGGTGGCCTACCTAGGGAAATGCATTACTGCCAACATCAGCCTCTTGACAGCTACTAATATATAGCGGTGAAATGACTGGCAGGAAATCTAGACAATACATTAAAAATTAGGTAGTTCCAGGTGAATGTAAATATCACTTAGGCTTCTCCCTTCCCTCCTTATATATATTTTTAGTACGAGAATAGATTATACAGCATATTTCAAGGGAAAATAAACAGCAAAAATTAGCGAACGAGTGCACGTGAGGTGTTGTCAGGTGATAATTAGCCAATTCCAGGTGTATGGCAATCTCACTTACCTTATTTCTTTTTGGTATATATTAATTGGTATAAGAATAGGGCATAGGGCTTATTTCAATGGATGAAATCAGTGGAAAATTCCAGGGAAGATTTACTTAGCATAGCACGGCCAGGCAGGCGAGAGGAGAGGGTAATGGAGGGAAGGTAGGGAGGGGAGTCAAGAACGGGGAGAAATGGCTAAATTGTCAACAATGGATGGGAGTACAGATGAGATTAGGAGTGCTGACTAGTGTTGGACATTGGCAGTACTGACAGATGATACAAGGTACCACTTGAAAGCCCGGGCGAATTCAAAATAACACAGAATCGCAAAAGTGACGCCCCGCGGTATGATCCCTTGCTCCCAAGCATGTGACGCCCCCCGGTTAAGAGGTTAACATGATGCTAATAATCTTTTCTTGCACGTATGAAAATGCCGTACTGCAGAACACATTTATATAACTGAATGCAGTGCACCCAAACCCTAAAGACGGCATTCATAAAAACATACAACTGTAGCAACATTTTTTCAATTTTCTGCGTTACTTAATTTAAATCTGTTCAAATTCACCTGCAATTGCATTATTTGGTGCTAGGACAAAAAAAATTTTCTAGGGGAGGATGCCCCCAGACCCCCCTAGTAAGGCTGTGTTCGCCTCGTCTGTTTTCAAGTCCTGGTTACGGCCTTGCTATGCCCCAACACTTGATGCTCAGGACATTGTCAAAAGATTCCTTTTATGCCTCTCTGGATGCTACCATTTACTCAGTACCCCATACAGACAAACTCATCCCAGCATCATCATCATCTAATCTTGTGTTGTCCCATGAGGAGCGTAGGAGCTCGGGGCAAAGGCAAGTTGATCCTGACATTTAACCCATGGACTGCGACCCACAGTTCAGGCTGAGAAGCACTACGTTGCAAGCCACAGTTCAGGTTGTGCTAACCTTTTAGTGGCTGTGCATCACCCCTAACTACTCCACCCCTACACAAACTTAAGCATAGCGCTAAACAAAGACGGAGAGAGAGAGTTTTTTTCTTTCACCAGATGATGCCCTGGATGTTTATCTTCAAGTTCATAATTTAAAAAAAAAAAAAAAAAAAAAAAAAAAAAAAATTCACTGAACCCCTACGCAAATTTACACACTGCACTACACAAAGACAGAAAGAAAGAGAGAGAGAGAGAGAGAGAGAGAGAGAGAGAGAGTTTTTTTTTTTTTTTTTTTTTTTTTTTTTCCACCAGATGATGCCCTGGATGTTTATCTTCAAGTTTACAACAAAAAATAAAATAAATAAAAATAATTTTTTGTGCACCACAGGGTGGGATAAAAAAAGGCAATTGCGCAATCCATGGGTTAAGATGACAGTGGCCAGCCTCACTCATCCCTGAGTGGCATTATGTGAGCAATAAACCCCAACCATCTCTTGGATATAAACCCACAAAGAATCAATCCAGTTGGAGTGCCTTAACTACCCACTAAACCATCAGGCGCCATAATTTGGTTATATGGTTACCGCCCTGCGTAGTAAATGGTTTCCTGGTGTACAGGAAACTATCTGGCTTGTCACTCAGTGTTGAGTCACCTGCAAACAGAAGGAGGAGGAAAGAATGAAGAAAGGAATGACAAAAGAAGAAGGATGGGAGGAAGGAAGAAGGAAGAAAGGAAAAGGCAATCACCCGAAAGCACTACATTCAGTGTGTGGATGGTGGGCAGCACCCACCTACAACTCAAACTCATCCCACTTGGAGGTTTTAATGCCAAAGTAGGAAAAAATAATTACCTCTGGTAAGGGATTACAGGCTGCCATGATGTTGGTAACATGAACAACAAAGCCCTTAGAGTGGTGTTTCAGGCCATCATCAACGTCATTTTTCAACTTCAGAATAAACATAAGACCACATGGATGCACTCACGATCTAAACATTGGCACCTAGTTGACTATAACATGTTAAGGCAGCAAGATCAAAGATAAGTTCTTATAAGCTGAGTTATGAGAGATGCTGAGTGCTCAACACCCCATAACCACAGACTCACCAACTTGCACCTAGTCATACACCCACAAATGCACCACTGGCCATCCTCCAAGAAATTAACCCCTAACCGCTGGCTGACGTGTATACCCATCATGATTTGGGACGTGGAGCAATGCCAGTTGACGTATATAGCTGCAAGATTCTTCCTGCCAACCTTTGAACTATTACTTATCCTTACTCATCGACGGGATCATCTGGAGACGTGTGGATACAGGTAGGTCCCATTATACGACCACTCGATATTCGAGAAACCGATGATACGACCTGGGTAAATTAGGGACTGTTTTCAATATACAGTACTGTAATATCTCGAAAATCCAATGATACGACATTCAGTCTGGGGCGAGGTGTGAGGATTCTGTCATCCCAGCTAACACAGTCAATGTCGTTTTCTCTCAACCTCGGAGAGAAATAGAGGGACTGGTCGGCTGCAGCATTGCCAGATGTGCAATAATTATCGCAAAATGTGATATTTTGGCACACTTTGCGATATGCGATAGCATGAAAATATGTAAAAAAAACCACTTATACACCTTCTTCAGACACACCGCACTATATAACACACTATCACTATAATACACATAAGGTATGGACAGGTGACGTAATAGAAAACAAGGAATAAAATGGCCAACTGCGCACTCACACACCCTGCCTACCTGACTGCCAAGAGGACACTGAACTAATAATAGGCCACTTGTTCTTGTGACAGGGTTGACAGTGTTGCCATATGTTTGCCTCGGACACAGACACCCTAACCTATGACTTACCAAAATCTGACGCACTTTCAGACAAAGATAAAGTTTTGATGACAAATTATAGGGAAAGTGCGGCATAGTGCGTCGTCGATTACTGTCCAGACTGAAGGCACTTTGACTCATTTTGCATCATCATGTTATTTTCAACTTTGTTTACTGCCCAACTGCCATCTCCTGCATGGACAGCAAATAGTTTTAGTCATTTGCCAAACTTCTGTAGTCTAGTTATGCTTTGTTGCAGTCTCATTCTGAGTATCCTGATTGTAATTTGTTAGAATTTGCCATTTTTCTTGTTCCTGCATTGATCCTACATGCTACTACAAATGGTAGTGTACAGAAAATGTATCAATCTCTCAAGCCCTCTACTAAGTTCTTAGTCTAGGATCTTAATACAGTGTGTTTGCTTTAAATACCACTCTTGATTTTTACTTCCAATTTTTTTTTTTTTTTTTTTTTCCACACACAAAATATGCAAGTTTCCCTGAACATACAATTCCAAGAAAACATGACACACCAACAACATATATGACACACCAAGTCACCAACACTGCATCTATGATTTCTCTACCACACATGCCTCAGTAAAAGTTCTGAAGAGTTTTCTTTCATTCTTTTTTGTTAATCTTTATGAAGAACTATAACAAGATGAAAAACTCGGTTCTTTTATTTTCATTATCTGTCTATCTGTTCCGTAACATGGAAAATGGTAAAGTAAACAAAGGGAGCACATAAAACTCATACAGATTATGTACGGTAACTAATATACATCTGCACAGGAATGTGCTTGAAATAAATGCTTTGGATAGGGTATCAGAGTTTTGGTAACATCACCACACTCACATCTATCTATATACCTAGGCTGCTTCCCCCAAGGAAAGGGAGGTAGCCGAGACAGGACGGCACACTCTCCATTTACTCATCCATTCAAACACATTCATTCACATCTTAGCCCCAAAGGGGAGAACAGACAGATCCTCACCGCACCACACCGCACATTAGACAGGTTAGCATAAAAGACAGAGATAAGCTTCTTTCAACTAATCGGCCCCGATTAATCGGTCAAAAGGCCGATTACCAATTACCTGCCGATTAATCGGCCCAACCCTATTGATAACATCCCAAATACTCCTCAAGTGGCATATCTTGATGTCTCACCTACACTTTCAGAAACTGTTCAGGTCATCCATTCTCTTAAAAAATAACAAAAACCCAGGAGCTGATGGCATACCATCTGCACTAATCAGAAAGGATGGCCACTTACTCCACCTGTGCCTCATCTCAAACTAACTGTCTGGAACCAAGAAAGAATTTCATCTGAATGGTTTAATTCTGATACTGTAATCATTTACAAGAAGAAAGGGGACTGCTCAAACTGAAAATGGCAGAGGCATCTCTCATCTTGTAAATGCTAGCAAGTACTAGCCAAGATAATGTTATCCAGATTGACAAAAGATGTATGCCAACACTTCCTGAACGCAATGTGGATTCTGGAAGGAACAAAGTACCTGTGATATGATCTTTGCTGCCCGACAGATACAAGAGAAATGTCACGAGCAGAACCGTGACATTTACTACATTCACTGCTCTTGCAAAAGCATGTGACTCTGTCAACAGTGAACTTTTATGGAATGCTACTTCCAAATTTGGAGTTCCAAACAAATTTCTTATCATCCTGAAGAGCCTGCATAACAACATGAATGCTTGTTTGTCCATAGGTGGGAGCAAATCCAAACTCTTCAACATGGACATAAGCATAAAGCAAGGATGAGTCCTGGCTCGTGTCATTTTCAACATCTATCTTGCTGCAGTCACCCTTTTAGGTCATCAACAAATTAACCCTCCACCTAGATGGTAACTTATTTAATATCAGACGTCTTCATGCACAAAGACTGAAATAGCTCATTTCCTAGAGCTACGATACACTAATGAATGTGTTGTCCTTGCACATTCCCCAGAAGCCCTACAACAAAGCCTCACCATTGTCTCCAACATATACCATGCCATGGGGCTCCAAATAAATGTCAATAAAACAGAAATAATATCTTAGAGAAACAACCCAGCAGGGCCTCTTACATTTCAGATAAATGGCAAAAATGTAAAATAGGTGGAGAATTTTACCTACCTTGGAAGTGTGCTCACAGATAAACATTAATGTAGAAGTCCTTGCACATATCAACCACACCTCAGCCTCGTCTGAATGTTTCAGATTCAGAGTCTTTGAAAACACGAACTTGAGAATCGAGACGAAGGTACTGTATCACTGTACACGGTTGTATGTCTCTCCACCCTCTTATACAATGCTGAATCCTGGACTACTGACAAGTGTCACATCAAACTGCTTGAGCTGTTTCACATATAATGCTTACAGTACATCCTAGGTTTCCAATGGAAGGATAATATCCCTCACTCATAAAATTTCCAGCAGACGAAGTCAGCCAGCATGGAAACCATTCTGGCTAAAATACTGCTGAGATGGGTTGGACATGTGTTCCACCAGCCTGAGCACCACCTCCCATGGCCGGTTCTGTATGGCCAACTCCCTACAGCATGCCGCAACCCACATGGACAGAAGAAGAGATACAAAGATCATGTAACTCAGAAGATATGCACCATGATTCCAAAAGATCTTGAAACCAATGCCTCTGACAGAAAACAATGGAGTCCCCTGCAGAGAAGGAACCATTCATCTTGAAGAAGCTAGTAATCTGGCCAGAAAAGAGCGTAAACAACAGAGTAACAACCAAAACAGTGTCCTCCCAGCTAACCCAGACTTGACATGCTGACTGTGGGGCAAAGTTTGTGGACCCAGGACTGGTCTGGAGTCACACACACTGGCATCAAAGACAATGAAAGTACAGCGGGTGTCTTCTGTAACAGGAGAGAGAGAGAGAGAGAGAGAGTGTGTGTGTGTGTGTGTGTGTGTGTGTGTGTGTAAACAAAATATTTTTAAAAGTTTTTATCAGATTTTACTCAAACTTGGAAGAGTTAAGGGTGAGGCTAGGGTGAAATGACTCAATTCTAAAGTCAAACACCAAGGTCACATAGCAAGATCAAAGGTCATACATGTGCTTGCTAACAATATAAAATGGAGTTCTGACCTGATATCAACCAAACTTAGTGGAGGGGTTGCAGGCCAGCCAAGGAATAAACCTACAGTAAAACCTCGATATAACGGATTATATACAAGTGACCAAGGCTGATGCATGCAAGCATGTTGGAGCCTTCGAAAACAAAACAATGGACTTCAATTGACTAGAATTTGCTTTTATTGGAATTAAGGAGCTACTGGGCTAATGTCTTACAGTGTAATCCCTTTATTATCCGGATGCTCGATAACCGGACACCCCACTACACAGACATTTTGGGCCTGGGACTCGGGGGGTGGGGGGTGGGGGGGTTCCCGCTTGTAATTTGGACTTGCCAAGCGGCTCCGAACAGCTGTGTTTACGCACAGCTGCTGGGCCCCCTGCTGTTCCTCCCCTCCCCAGTTACCGCCTAACTACTATCGTGAGTAGATGCTCATCACAATGGATGCCACATGTGCTAGTTTTTAAAAATAAACAGTGAATAAAATGCAATACCTCGCCACTAGACCACATGGGAATTTACAGTGTTGTGCAGTGTTAAGAGACTTGACTTTAAAGTGCAAAGGATTAAGTGTGGAGTGCAAACTGGCTGTTGAAACTGGCATGGCGTAATTAAGAACAGAATGTGCAGTGTTAAACAATTATAACTCACAGTGCAAAAGAATTAAGTGCAGCTCAACACTGGATTACTGTACATGCTTCAAGAGCATTTTCACCACTGCCAGAGCCTTTGAGGAGGCTGCCACAGATGTGCTGTAAGTACTCTGTATACTGCTAAATATTTTCCATACTTACTTCTAATTCCTCATTCTCTGGTTCTTTTTCATTTATTTCATGCTTTATGTCCCTAATTTGTGTGAATCGGGTCTTAAATAGGTGCTATGCATGTCTGGTAAGGAGTTATTTAGGTGGCTTTCAAAGTCAGGCTGGGTTAGGGTCCATAAGTACCAGTCCAGGAGGCAAAGTCTCAGTATCCAGACAAACCCACTTCCCAGGCATGCCTTTGGCTGTATTACATCAGATATTGGGAAGAATGCTGTATACCGGAAAAAGTCCAATAAAGCCAGAAGCAGTCTAGACTGCCTGACCAGTTCAGCTATGTTTACCACAACAAGGTAAATAAAAGACATGTTTATCTGTGTATGGTACAATATTGTTATATACCTGTACATTATACTATCTGACTATTGTTGTGATTGTATAATACAGTACAGTACTGCAATGGTAGTGAAAACAATTTAAAAACTGTTCGTGCAATCCGGACTAATTACTGATACTGTATATTGGAAAAAGTCCGGGATAGCAGGGGGAAGTCCATATGTTACTAAAGTCTGGGATGGCAGGGGGAAGTCCATATGTTGCTTTTATCGGAATGGCTTGGGCCCCAATTAGTCCGTTATAGTGAGGGTTTACCATATTGTTTTTAAGGAAATAGGTCAAAGGTCAAGATCATATGGAAAGGTCAACTTAAAGTTTTCACTCAATTTAGATGAAACTTTTGGGGATGGTCGATCGTATGATTTTGAGAACAATTTGTCAAAGGTCAAGGTCATAGAACACAGTCAACTCAAACAGCTCTGATCTGATTTGAATGATCTTGGTGGGACTACTAAGGGTCAGGCAAAAATGATGGGATTCCACTTTAAGAAGTCAAAGGTTAAGGTCACAGGACAAGGTCAATGTTCAACTCTTATGTCTATAAATAAACTAATGAAAACTATTTTGATCTGATTTGAATCAAATATGGTGGATATTTTGAGCTGATTTGAATCAAATTTGGTGGATGAGTCAGGGATCACCCAAGAAGGTTGCCTATTCTTTTTAAGAACAATCAGTCAAAGGTCCAGGTCATAGCAAATGGTCACAGGTTAACATTACTGGCCAAAGTCAAACAGTTTTCAAACGATTTTTTTAATGCAAAGAAGAAGGAACCAAAGACCAGAACCAAACTTGGTGAAATGGTTAAGGGTTATGCAAAAATATTGTAATTTAATTCTGAGGGTAATCTGTCAAGGGTCAAGGTCACAGGTCTGGCTGCAATTGATTGACTCTCTGAGTGCTCTTCTTGTTTCTATTAATTCCCCAGTAAGTTAGAAAAGCTGCCTGCTAAACGTTTATTGATAAAGCATATTTAGAGGATGGAAGTAATGTGAGTATAAGTGGCTGGGGAATGGCTGGGAGGAGGAGGGAGGTGAGAAGACAGGAAGAAATCAGTAGGATAGAAGTTGTGGAAGCAATGAAGAAAGTTAAATTGGGGAAAGCCCCAGGAATTAATGGAGTGTGTGGTGAAATGCTGAAGTATGGGGGAGAGAGAGTAGTAGAATGGATGTGGAAAATGTGCAGATTGGCCTGGGAGGAAGGTAGAGTCCCGGAGGATTGGAAGTCAGGTATAATTATTCCCTTGTACAAAGGAAAAGGGGAAAAAGAAGTGTGTGGTAATCATAGGGGCATCTGTCTTCTTAGTATAACAGGAAAAGTGTATGGTAGGATACTTATTGACAGAGTTAGAGAAAGAACTGAGGAATTAGTTGGAGAAGAACAGGGAGGCTTTAGCAAGGGAAGAGGTTGTGTAGATCAGATATTCATTCTTAGATCTTTAGTGGAAAAGTTTCTAGAGAAGGGAAAGAAGCTGTATGCGGCTTTCATACATTTGGAAAAAGCATATGACAGGGTGGATAGACAAGGATTGTGGAAAGTATTAAGAATACATGGAGTAGATGGGAAGTTGCTGAATGCTGTGAAGAGTATGTATGATGGTGCTAAGGCTGCAGTCCGTGTGGATGGTGAACTGAGTGAATTTTTCTCTTTGATGGTTGGGTTGAAACAGGGATGTGTCATGTCTCTATGGTTGTTCAATCTGTACATGGATGGGGTAATAATAGAGGTACAAGGTAGGGTAGTGGATGTTGGAGTGGCCCTGGTGAGAGAGGGCAGTGTTTGGAAACTCCCTGTACTGTTGTTTGCAGATGATACTGTGTTGTTGAGCGAAGACGAAGGAGAGCTGCAAGGCTTGGTGAATGAGTTTGGGAGAGTGTGTAAGAAACGGAATCTAAAGGTGAATGTAGGGAAGAGTAAAGTGATGGTCTTTGAGAGAGGTGAAGTCAGTGAATGTACAGCGAGGTTGGATGGTGAGGAATTGGAAAATGTGAGTACGTTTAAGTACTTGGGTAGTGTGATGGGTAAGGATGGAGGTTTGGAGGGTGAAGTGCTTGAAAGGGTACAGTAGGGAAGAAAGGTTGCTGGTTCACTGAAAGCAGTGATAAGAAGCAGGGAAGTGAGCATGGAAGTGAAAAAGTTACTACATGACAGTATTGTGATACCAACTCTAACGTATGGAAGTGAAGCTTGGACGTTGCTGGAAGGACACAAGTCAAGAGTGACAGCAGTGGAAATGAGTTATTTAAGAGGAGCCTGTGGAGTCGCATGGAGAGACAGCCTGACAAATGAGAATATAAAGGAGCGTTGTGGTGTGGATGTGGATGTGATAGGAAACGTTAGGAGGAATACACTGAGGTGGTTTGGCCATGTGGAGAGGATAGAGGGTGAAAGACTGACGAAGAGAGTGTATGTGAGTGAGGTGGAGGGGGTAAGGGGGAGGGGGAGGCCGAGGATGAGATGGAGGGACGGGGTGGAGAGGTATATGAGAGAGGGGGGTGTGAGTTGGGAGCGGGGCAGTGAAATGGCGGGGGACAGGGAGACGTGGAGGCGATTTGTTTGTGGCCACCCCGAACGGGATTGAGGCGTCTGGCAATAGATATAGATATTTACCTGTTCTTCCCACATTACTGTACATCACTTACTATAATGATGTTGTGATACTGTATTTTGCAACACAACCCTTACACAGAGCAAGGGCTTAATGTACCTCCTAGGTCAGTGAAAGCCATACACCTACTACAAAAGAAACAAAGAGAATGCATTGTAGCAAAGCTGCACGTTACATATTCACATAAATAAAAAAGTATATGTACTTACTTTGGTTGCTCAGTCTTAGTTAAGGAGGTGAATCTTGAAAAAGAGTATGCCTTTCTCCCTCTCCAGCAAAGAAATGCACATGGATTTCATATCTGTGAATAAGGAGATTTACTGAAAGTGTTTATAGGATTTTGTTATAATGGATTAATAGGTCAATATCACTGTGGGGGGGGGGAAAGAAAAAAAAGGAAAAAATTGCAATTAAGGGGGTAGAAGCACCAAGTATCAAATAAGAATGGTTAGCACAACTCAAGACTGAAATACTTATTTTTTTTTTTTTTTTAATACTGTGTATTGAGGAGCAGACTGTAGCACCAGTCGAGCAGGGCAGTACTCCCAAGGTGGATGGAAAGCTGATGACAGGGAGAGCTGCAGCTCCCATTCCATCAGCCCTTGGGACTAGTTCCTGGCCATCCCCCTTCGCTGAACTTTTTCAGTGTCTCATTAACACAGAGAATAGGCCAGCATGCTCTCCAATAAAAGTTTCTCTAACTGTCGACACCAACCTACATGCACAGTACACACTACACTTCCTTTTCAAAATTAAAAAAGAAAAATGGCACAATTAAATCTGGCCTTGGAGTCTCCAGGGAGGAGGACCATAAATTCCCCCACCATCCGCCCCTCTCCCAGTGATGACTAAGAGAGATGCCTGAAACCACTGACTGACTCACTTCTTCTTCATTTCTGCAACATTCGCAGCCTTTCTTCTAACTTTCTCTGTCGAACATCACCTCTCCTCCTCTAAACCTCACCTTCTCTTCCTGTCTAAGACTCAGCTGTCTGAGGCAACTGACAGCCAACTCTTCTCTATTTCCTCCTACTTTCTCTATACTGTACTCATATCAACAATTCATCTTGCTCTCGTGTTCCTGAACTCGATTCTTCTGAATTCTCTACTCTCTAGCTTCGGCTTTCTTGTCATTCTCTGACTAAATATATCTGCGCTGTTTATCTCCTAATTCTACTCACTATGAAAAATTCTTCGACTATCTTACTTCTACAATGGAACACATTCTATCCATTTCTTGCTCTAAAATCTCCATTCTAGGAGATTTCAACATTCACCACCACCTTTGGCTCTCCTCTCCTTTCACTGATCCACCTGGTGAACAAGCCTACATCTCTTCTATCCTTAATGACCTAGAGCAGCTTGTACAGCATCCTACCCATATCCCTGACCCCCTTGGAGCAAGTTCCAACATACTTGACCTCTTTCTTATAACTAATCCTTCTGCTTACACTGTTAATCTTTCCTCTCTGTTGGGCTCCTCCAATCACAACCTAATTACCTTAACCTGTCCTATTGCTCCGGTACGGCCTGTGGACCCTCCAAAAAATGTCGACTGTGGTACTTCGGAGCTGCGGATTGGGAGGCCCTCAGGCAGTACTTCTTTGATTTTCCCTGGAATGATTATTGCTTCCATGGCCAGGAGCCATCTGAGTGTGCCTTGTGCATTACGGAGGTTATTCTCTCATGCATGGAAGCATACATTCTCTTCTCACATCCTTTGACTAATGCAAGAAAGCCTTGGTTTAATCACGCTTGTTCTAATGCTGTCTGCAACAAGGAGAGGGCCTATAAAACGTACCAGAACCAACCCACCCCTGAATCACATCTTGCTCATGTTTCTGCCTGGAATCGTGCCAAGTCTGTTCTTCGCTCTGCTAAAAATAATTTAACCCATACTAAATGCTCTCAGCTCTCCAACTCGAATTCCTCCCACTCCTTCTGGCACCAAGCCAAAAACCTTTCTAACAACTTTACCTCATCATCCTTCCTGCCTCTTTTCTACTCTGATGGCTCTGTAGCTATTTCTTCTACTGATATAGCAGATCTCTTCACTTAAGACTTTCTCCTCCAATTCCACCTTAGACGATTCTGGTGCTGTTCCTCCATCACTTCCTCTCCTCTGACTTCCTCATAGCTGACATCAAAATTTCTTTGGCTGATGTATTTTCTGCTATCACTGGCCTTAATACTAATTAGGCATATAGGCCTGATGGAGTCCCTCCTGTTGTCCTCAAGAACTGTGCTTCTGTGCTTACACCCTGCCTAGGTAAACTCTTTCGCTTTTGTCTGTCAACTTGTACCTTTCCTTCTTGCTGGAAGTTTGCTCTCATTCAGCCAGTCCCAAAGAAGGGTGACCATTCGCAACCCTCTAGCTATCGTCCAATTGCTATAACATCCTGTGTCTCAAAAGTTTTCAAGTCAATTCTTAACAAAAATTTTAAAGCATCTTTCCTATCACAACCTTCTTTCTGATCGTCAGTATGGGTTCCGTCAGGGACGCTCCACTGGCGATCTTCTCACCTTCCTTTCAGACTCCTGACCAGACTCCTTTCGGGACTTTGGCGAAAGCTTTGCCATCGCACTTGACATCTCAAAAGGCTTTCGATCGAGTCTGGCATAAATCTTCAATTTCCAAACTGCCCTCTTAAGGTTTCTATCCTTCTATCTGTGTCTTCGTTTATAGCTTCCTTTCTGGTCGTTCTTTAGCCGCTGTTGTAGACAACCATCGTTCTTCTCCTAGATTTATCAACAGTGGTGTTCCTCAGGGCTCTGTCCTATCATTGACTCTCTTCCTTTTATTCATCAATGACCTTCTAATCTGTACATCTAACCCTATCCACTCATACGCTGGTGATTCCACCCTTCACCTTTCCATTTGGTTCCCACAATGTCCATCTCAGTAGTTGCTTCAACAGACAAGGGATGAGGCTATGGCAAACTCGATGTCTGACTTGGCACGTACCTCTGACTGGGGTAAAAATAATCTTCTTGTTTTTCATGCTCAGGACTTTTCTTGGAAAGATCATATTGCATCTCTTGCAAAAATCTGCTTCCAAGAGATTAGGTGTGCTAAGCCAACTCCGTACCTTCTTTACCCCTGCATAGTTGTTGACTTTATAAACGGGTTTTATTCGCCCGTTTAGAGTTCAAATCTCATGTGTGGGGAGGCTCCCCACATACAGCTCTTCTCAACAGGGTGGAGCCAAAGGCCTTTCATCTCAACTCTCCGTCTCTTACTGGCTCCCTTCAACCTCAGTCTCTTCACCGCACTGTTGCATCTTTATCTCTTTCCTATTGCTACTTCAATGGTCACTGCTCCTCAGAACTGTCTGCTTGCATCCCTCCACCTCTATGACAGGCACATAGCACCTGTCTTGCAATAAACTCTCATCCCTTTTCTGTCCAACTCTCTAATGCAAGAGTTAACCGTTACTCCCAGTCCTTCATTTATACAACAGGTCAACTCACGAACTGTCTCCCTCCGTCTGTATTTCCTACTTCCTATGATCTCCAGTCTTTCAAATGCAGTGTGTCCAGGCATCTCGAAATGAACGGATCCTGAATTTGGCTCTCTTTTGTATTGTTTTTGTTTTTTATTGGAAGGAATGGTTTGCAGGCCCCCATCCTGGTTCCTTCTTTCTTGCATTAAAAAAAAAAAAAAAAAAAAATAAAATAAAAAAAAAAGCAACCTGTTTACTCAGGCCACAAAGTTTTCACACAGAATAGTACAACATACGGTAGGTGTAGAATGTTGGGATGTGGGATGTGACAGGACTGATGACTTATTATTTTCTAGTTTGTACTGTATATATCAGTGGCTGTACCAAGATGCTGAATACCAAGTCACAGGTAAGGTGGGAAACTATAAGCATCTGGCAACTCAAAAAGTCCCACTGCCCGTGGTCAGTGAGCCATGACTGGCCATGAAGTTTTACACACACACACACACACACAAACGAAGCCTCAGACCAGGAAAGACAAACAGGTGACAACCAAGGACCAGACAAAGGACATGGTATGGACTGCAACAGGGAATGTAAGGGGTGTGAATGATGAAGTGAAAGAGAGATTGTCCAGGTGCCTGAGGGTGCAAAAGTGGACATAATGGTATGTGGATTAACTGAGACTAAATGGAGAGGTGAGAGTGTGGAAGTATGGATGGGGTATATGTGCAGGGGTTGGTGAGAACAAGACGGCACAACAGTGTGTATGTATTTTTGTGTACAAAAGATGGAAGGAAAATATATGTGCATATGGATCAGTTGGTTCAAGGATTGTGTGGGTAAGACTGAAAGTGGGAATACAAACATAGACAAGCAAGATTGGGCAAGCAGTGTGAAAGAAGAGTTCTGGACAAAGGTGAATGTATGAATGGAAAAGGTTGAGTGGAATGAGAGAATGTCTTTGATTGGTGATATGAATGGAGAAGTAGGGAATGTGAAGGCGGATGGGGTAGGTGGTGAGTGAGGTGTGCCTGCAGAAGTGGACGAGAATGTCAGTGCTGTGGTGGACATTTGTGTGGGGAGAGGGTTGGTGAAAGTCAATACCCTCTTTAGGCACAAAATGATCCAAAGGTATACGTGGTGAGTGATGAGAAATGTGGGTGGTGAACTGAATGAACTGAAGGCAGCGAATGAGTACAACTTTATGTGCGTGTGGATGACAGAATGAAAAGGTAATAGATGCAAGAGCATACAGAGCTTGTGGGTATGGACTTTCTGATTACTACTTGGTGGTGGTGAAAGTCAAGGTTCAAGTGCAATGGAGGAATAGAAGGAGGGATGATAAGGAGGAAGTAGTCCATACAAGGAGGGTACAAAGGTTGCAAGAGGATGAAAAAAAGGCAGGATAAAAAAGAGAAGTGAAAAAGCAATTGGGTAAATCTGATTTGGTGCAGATGGGGGAGGTGCAAGGTGTGTGCAAAATATTCAAAGAAGAAATCTGAGCAGCATGTGAGGTGGTGAGTGGGGTGAAGCGACGACGAAAGAGGGTGCAAGGAACAGAATGGTGGAATAAAGAGGTGAAACAAGCTGTGGCGCAAAAGAAGGAAGCATATAGTGAGTGGATGGGAAACAGAAACATAGACGAAGCTGAGAGACGGAAAAGAGAGCTATTTATAGAGAGCAAAAGAGGTGAAAAGATTAGTAAAAGAGAGTAAGAAGAGAGTGGATGAAGAATTTGGAAGGAATTTAAGGGTAAAATGGAGAGAATGAGAGGGTGGGGGAATGGAGTCTCGGACCATCACTTAGTGATGGCCAAGGTAAAGCTACAAAGAAAATGGTTGAAGAGACAAAGGGGAAGACAGGAGGAAACAGCTCCTGTGAGAAGAGTGGAGAATTTGCAAGACAATGAGAGAATGGCAGAGTATAAGACCATAGTGGAAGGAAGATTGGGAAGGTATGAGTTTGAGCAGATGGAAAGGGTGGAAGAGGTATGTAAGATATTCACGGAAGAGATAGGTGCAGCATATGAGTTGGAGTGTGGAGTGAGGAGGAGATGCAGGGGTGTGCAAGGGACAGCATGGTGGAATGATGAGGTGAAATGAGCTGTGGAACAAAAGAAGACAGCATATAGTGAATGGCTAGCGAGTAGAGGTAGGGGAGAAGATAAGAGAGAGAAGAGAGGTATATGTAAGCAGGAGAAGGGAGGTGAAGAGATTGGTGATGGAGAGTAAGAAGAAAGTGGATGAAGAGTTTGGGAGGAATCTGAGTGTGAAATGGAGGGAGAGCAAGAAATTGTTTTGGAAGGAGGTAAAGAAAGTAAGGCAGTGTAAAAGGGGAAATAGTAGGGGAGTGAAAGATAGGAATAATAGATTGTTGGTGGAGAAGAGAGAGAAATGAGGAGATGGAAGGAGCACTTTGAGGATTTCTTGAATGTAGAGAGTGAGAGCAGTGCGAGTATAAGTGGTTGGGGAATGGCTGGGAGAAGGAGATGAGAGGAGGGAGGAAGAGATCAGTAGGGCGGAAATAGTGGAAGCAATGAAGATCAAGATGGGAAAGGCCCCAGGAATTGATGGAGTGTGTGGTGAAATGCTGAGGTATGGGGGTGAGACTGTAGTGGAGTGGATATGGAAGTTATGTAGATTGGCTTGGGAAGAGGGAAGGGTTCCAGAGGATTGGAATTTAGGTATAATTGTTCCTTTATACAAAGGAAAAGGGGAGAGAGAAGTATGTGGTAACCATAGGGGAAATTGCCGTCTTAGTGTGACTGGAAAAATATATGGTAGAATACTGATAGGGTTAGACATATAACAGATGAGCTAGTTGGAGAAGAACAAGGGGGATTTAGGAAGGGAAAAGGATGTATAGATCAGATATTTGTTCTAGGATATTTAGTGAAGTATCTAGAGAAGGGAAAGTATATGCTGCCTTCATGGACTTGGAGAAAGCTTATGAGAGGATAGACAGACAAGGTGTGTGGAAGGTACTGAGAATATATGGAGTGGAGGGGAAATTGTTGAGTGCTGTGAAGAGTATGTACGAAGGAGCTAGGGCTATGGTGCGAGTGGATGGTGAGCTGAGTTCTTTGATCTCAGTGTGGGACTGAAACAGGGTTGTGTGATGTCTCCATGGCTGTTTAATATATACATGGATGGGGTTGTAAAGGAGGTGCAAGGTAGGACAATGGATGTGGGGGTGGCTCTAATGAATGAGGGTGAGATTTGGAAGATTCCAGTGTTGTTTGCTGATGATACAGTATTGTTGAGAGTGAAGATGAATGAGAGTTGCAAGGTTTGGTGAATGAATTTGGGACTGTGTGTGGGAAGAGGAATCTGAAAGTCAATGTAAACAAGAGTAAAGTTATGGTGTTTGAGAGGAATGAAGTCACAGAATGCACGGTGAGGTTGGATGGCGAGGATATGGAAAGCGTGAGTGAATTCAAGTACTTGGGTAGTGTGATGAGTAGGGATGGAACCTTGGGGGATGAAGTGCGTGAAAGGATACAGCAGGGAAGGAAGGTTGTTGGTTCACTGAAAGCAGTGATGAGATTAGGGAGGTGAGTATGGAAGTTAAGAAGTCACTGCATGATAGTATTGTGATCCCTACCCTGATGTATGGAAGCGAGGCATGGACCTTGCAAGAGGGGAACAAGTCAAGAGTGAGAGCAGTGGAAATGAGCTACTTGAGAGGAGCATGTGGAGTGACATGGAGGGACAGGTTGACAAATGAAGAAGTGAAAGAACGTTGTGGGGTGGATGTGGATGTGGCTGAGAAGATTAGGAGAAATACACTGAGGTGGTTTGGACATGTGAAGAGAATGGAGAGTGAAAGACTGACTAAGAGGGTGTATGCAGGTGAGGTGGAGAGAGGGAGCAGGAGGGGAAGACCGAGGATGAGGTGGAGGGATGGAGTTGAGAAGTATATGGGGAGGGAAGAGTGAGTTGGGGGGAGGGCAATCAAATGGCGGGTGACAGAGCGACTTGAAGGCGTTCTGTCTGCGGCCACCCTTTGTGGGATTAGGGTGTCGGGCTATAGATAAATAGTTAAAGTGGCACGACTTAACTTATGAAATATTGCCTTTATAAGGAAACATTTGGATATACATTGTTAACATGCTTATACATAACTATGTCATTAATAGATTAGAATACAGTAATCCCTCCAATATCCAACGTAACAGAGCCATAGGCAGGTCCGGATAGTGGTCCTGTCCGGATATTGGGTCCCAGCTTATGGACTTGTGCTTATGGACCCTAACTCAGAAAAACACCTATACAACTCCCTCTGGACATGTATTGCACCTATTTAAGACCCAAATCACACCAATAAGGGACATAAAAGACTGAAATAAATGCAAAAGAACCATAAAATGAGGTTTTAGAGGTGAGTTTATACAATATTAAACATTCTGGGTACTTACAAGCCCCTTGCTCCTGGACTGGTTTGAACTGCCAGTTTGCAGTCCACAGTTAATCCTCTGCACTCTAAATTCTAATTTCTTAACACTGCACAACACTGTAAATTCCTGTGTGTTCTAGTGGCGAGGTATTGCAGTTTATTCACAAAAAACAAGCACCTGTGGCTTGCACTGCTATGAGCATCTCCTCTTGATCGGAGTTAGATTGTGACTGTTGATGATGGCGGTGTAACAGAGTTGCCAGATCGCAACAGCCACATTACCAATCTCCTCAACTTTCATTACCAAATTTAACTTTTCATTACCAAATACGTAAAGCTAGCATTTATTCTTCACTAATTATATATACATGTGGAAATAGATGTAATCACTCTCCTTATAATTAACACCATGTTGGTTATTTTCACACTATGTAGGGTGGCAGATTAATCAGAGAGAGCAAACAATCCACCATCTCCATCCTGTGTATCCTCATACATGTGAAAAATCCATTTGGTAATGCATTATTCTGATTCATTACCAAACAAATTTCTATCTATCTATCTATTGCCAGACGCCATAATCCCGTAAGGGGTGGCCATTTGACTCTGAGTTATTTGTTTTACGGGGAGGGGCACTAATCCTCCACCAACCCACTTGCTGACACGTAGGGAGAATGTATGATTTTTCATTACCAAATTGGCCCACACTTGGTAATGAAAAATACCAAATGGCAACCCTGACAGGGGAGGGGGAGGAAGGAAGGGGTGAAGGGACCATGGTGTAACAGCTGTTCAGCGCCAGGTGGGAATTTCAAATTACGGGAGGGAAAAAAGTCAGATTTTTTTTCGAATTTTTTGGCCCATTTTGGGAATATTGGATCCCAGGACGATTATGTCTGGTTAGTGGGGATGTTCGGATATTGGGCGTTCGGATATTAGAGGGATACTGTAATTCTCTGTACTACAGTTTGCCTAAATATCAACTGAAGAAAATGCAAATTATTATGAACAAAGCAGCTAGATTAATAATGAATTTGCCAGCACATGAGAGGATTACACCAGTTCTCACTGAACTACACTGGTTGCCAGTTAAGGTTAGAATCATATATAAAATTTGTGTTATGACAATGTGGCAATGAAGACTGGGAAACTGGAACACTTAAGGAAATTATTACAACCATTTGAATTACAAACAGATATTGTAGTAAGACATACTTCTGGTAGCTATTGACCCTTAGAACCAAGGTGTAACACAGACACTGGTTTTAGAGCCTTTAAAAATTGTGCCCCAAGACTATATAACAGACTACTAAGTGCTGTTAGGAGCAGTAATAATGTGGATCTGTTTACAAGGAGACTAAAAACATTCTTGTTTGGTGACTGCTATGATATGAAAGAAAAGTGTATTAAGAGATTATTATGTATTATGAAATTTTGTAACGTGAACAGTATTAAATTGAGAGGTGACAGTGTTATTATAAGTAGGTCTCTATGACCATGTTATTTACTATAAAGTGTCAGGGTGATTATTAATAGTCTTATGTCAAATGTATCGTGTTATTGAAAGTGGGCACTATTGAATCGGAATTCCAGTACTAGTTTTTATTACTTTTAAGTATAACCACGTTTATACCATTAAGTTTTACTATTAAGGTTTATTATTATTACTTAATCTTTCTTTAATATGAAATGTCACTATTAAGTTTTATTACCTACTTTTTCATTAAGTTTATAATGCAATAATTGTATCAATACATATCATTTTTCGTAAAATATTGGCAACTCTGCAGAGTGCCACATGTTGGTGGAGTGGAGCCTGATAAACCAAATAAAGATAATGAAATAATATTTAACAGAAACAACTTGATGTAGTGCTATCTGCTTCTTCCTTCACCTTTATCATTCTTTTTCTTTGTCTGCCCTCCTCATTTCCATTTCTCCCATCTTTCCTGTCACTTTTTATTACTTTTCTTTCCTTTTCAGGTGGTTTTACATTGAGTGACAAGCCTAATGGTTTTCTGTAAGCTAGGAATCATTTACAATGTTGGGTGGTAACCATATAACCAACCCTGACGTGTCAACAAGTGGGTTGGCATACGATTAGTGTCCGTCCACGTAAAACAACTAACTCAGAAAAACTGCCACCCCTTGCAGGATTATAGCAACTGGTTATAGACAGATAGAAACAACTGGAATTCAGGTATTTTTAAGTGTCTTCTATTTACATCTCATTTGCTAACCTTTTCTTATATGACACATTCACTGCAAATGGCCCCTGGATTATTAATGACCTCCAGGGAGAAGTAATTACATCAAGGGAAGGGACTGACTTAATCAGCAATAGAAATACCAGGTATACACTATACCGTACTAGAAAGTGGTGTCTACAAATGGTGATATATAATGTGAAAACACTTCAAACTACTTGAATTCCAATTATGGCTTCTGCTAAATATTTATCATTCAATCATTTACCACCATAAAAATTATTAGTCAGTTTATAGTATCGGTCCCACAATGATTTCTTCGTCCAGCCTGGGTGTTTCCAATGGTTTTTGGTGTGATTTGTTTGAATTTGACCTTCATTTCTATTGAAAATCAATAGTTTCTGAGCTGTGACCTATTTTTTGTCATTACAGAAACTACTGGTTTCTGACAGAAATTTACATCAAAATCATCAATAATCACAACGAAAACCACTGGAAACACCCATGTTGGTCAGTTTCAATACTGAAGCCCTGGAAAGAGGGCAGGGTTTGAAGTTTGTAAAATAATCCTAACCTAACAACCCAACCTGACCTAACCCCCCCCCCCTAACAAGGTCTAACTTTCCTTACTTTGGAGATTGTAGGTCAGACTCCACTGGCAGCACACCCAGAGATGCTTTTCTTGTCGCAACTGAAGTCGTACGTGACAGTGAGGGCACTCCATCTGACTAGGAAAAACACACCGTCCCTACGCAGAAAATCGACGGAAGCCTCAGGGTCATGATAAAAAGCCTTGAAAATCTCCCAAGACTTCAGAGCACACCCAGTACACGGGAGAGACATGGTAGGACTGATTTTTGAATCTGGTGGAGTGCGGGAAAATTTGCTCATTGGTGTAATTAAATTACATGTGATTGGTTGATGAAGAGGGAGGGATAGCTGTGATTGGCTTTCATAAGTCATGTGATTCCAACGCAGTCAAGTCGGTGTAAAACATCATAAAATGCATATATAATGGTTTAAAATGTATATAAAAAACTGACAACAATGTAAGACGGACTGCTGCTGCTACTGTTTGGTAAACATGGCTGCACGGTTTGGGCTCTTGCTGTTCTGGAGGAAAAAATCAGCAATCTCATACACCGTTCATTTCCCTGAACAACGACACATCCTAGTGAGTACAGCAAAATGAGATGCATAGGCTGATAGGTAGAATAAGTTCGAGTTTTCTGTGGGACCGATACACTAGTTTGACCAAATTATTACAAATAGGCAACACACTGAGGTGGTTTGGCCATGTGGAGAGGATGGAGGGTGAAAGACTGATGAAGAGAGTGTATGTGAGTGAGGTGGAGGGTGGAAGAGGGAGGGGGAGACCGAGGATGAGATGGAGGGATGGGGTGGAGAGGTATATGAGAGAGGGGTGTGTGAGTTGGGAGCAGGGCAGTGAAATGGCGGGGGACAGGGCGACTTGGAGGCGATTTGTTTGTGGCCACCCCAAACGGGATTGAGGCGTCTGGCAATAGATAGATAGATAGACAAACCAACCAGAGAGAAGAGGAAGTGAATTGGCAAGGAATTTCCACACATTTACTTTTTTCTTAGTCATTAATTCCTTACAAAACAGGGGGCCTTTCCGTATCTTCAACTAAAATAAGTCTTTCATAGGTTACTTGGAATTACCTTAAAGTCACGTTCCAATTTGTGCACACACCTTTAAAATAATATGATGGTACCAGATTTCTCTGCTATTACTACTTGAGTGCCACCTCTGCATTATGTATGGGAATAAGAATTATTTTTAACATACCCCTAAAATAACATGGAGAACTGGGTGTGTGTGAGCAAATTTCTTCACTTCGACAATGGTGACATGCATGGAGCAGGCACCAGCGGGGTGGTGCCACAGACTGCCTAGTGGGCACACAATGTTTTCAAAGTAACAGCTGCTACCAAACTTTACGTATACCACTCACTTCCACGAAAAGAGCATGGGTTAGGCCTACCTCGCTATATTAAAGACCCTCAATACCCTTCAGTAAGCATGAACCAATGTTGGTCATCGGTAGTGACAGTATCAACTGGTTCACCATGCCTCGCTGCCTAACTTTATGCGTATCATTCACCTGCAGAAATAGGAGAAATGGAGAGAAAGCACATACCTCGCTAAACCAGATTAGCTTCATCCTTCTTCCATCCGCTGGAACTGCAGCCAATGTTTAATAACTAATCTGCTGGTTCGCTACGCCTCGCTCATCCGACCTCGATGGCACCAACGGTTTGTTTATCAGTTTTTGCGTTACCAATGCTGGAATAATTCTACGTGAATAGTAACAATACAAAGAAACTTTACGTATAGATATGGCGACTAAAATTGTACACAGATACAACTGGATCACTTGTTCTTTTGATTCCGATATTTTGAGATTTTCCTTCCTATCCTGTTGGATTCCCGTACAGCGACAAAACCCGCCGAAATACCGAATCGGCGGCAATTTACCGAATCGACACTTTCAGTTGGAAAATATTATTAGTTTGATGACCATAATGGTTCATACACACCTAATTATCGGAAAGTCGGTCAAATTTTTTTTTCATTTAACTATTTAAAAAAAAATAAATAAAAGGTTTAGCAGCGAAAAAGTGCTACAGTTAGCGGAAGTTTTACCTTCAGCTCGCCAACACGCATTGACAGACTTGTTTTTGCATAAACACGGCATTGATCTGAAACGAAAATGAATGTATTTGCGGTCATATTCTAATACATTTATCAATATTCTGGTATCTGCATTTATTTCCCCAATATAAAATTTTTAGAATTTCTGGGGAAAAGTTGGGGTTAGAGCAGTAGTGTGATCTCTGGCATTTAATATCATGCTATTTGTACTAGTTAGAGAGCTTGTTACTAAAACTGTGCTTAATGGTGGTAGTGAGACTGGTAGAGGGTGGTTGTGCCAAGACGATCTGCCACCAAGCAGTCCATGCAAGAAGAATACAGTTAAGCCCCAGGAAGAATTAGTCAACCACTTGCGGGATCTCTTTGTCAAAAGTGCCCAGTGTCCGAAGAAACCACAGATGAAGCAGCTCTTGGTGAAGCACACTGATCTATTTTCCACAAGAGACCTGTACCTGGAAAGTACACTTGGAGTGAAAGCAGAGGACCTGCTGAACACCGAAGATGAAAGAAGGTCCCAGAAAAGTGACAGTCATTGTTTAACAGCACTGGCGAGTGGTGATCCAGAATCCAGATCCAGATCTCATTCAGGGGACAGAGGCAATCAGCCTTCCCTTGCTTGATGCTCAGGCGGTTCGGTAACAGAGGGCACTCTAGACTCCTGGCACCTAGACAGCAGAGGTGATTGCAACGACCCGTTTGTCTGGAAGCTTAATTACCATGTATAAACTTGTAATGTATACAGGTAGGATTAGGGACAGTTTCCAGTCATCAACAACCTTTCAAGCCCGAACCTCGGTCAGGTCCGAACCAAAAACACTTTTGGATTTTACAGTCCCTCCGAATGGCTTTTGGAAGCTTCTTAACATGGGGACATTAGCCTATGCTCATGCGGTAGAATTGGTTGTTCTGGGTGGCCAAAACAAGGATACTGTAAACTGTCAGAAGGAAAAGACCCCCCCACCCAGCACAGGAAAAGACACCTTGCCCAGCACCTTCCATATGATGCGAATAGAAATTAGAATGTGATTAATGTGGTGAGTGGTTTGGCTGGAAAATCCACGTCACACAACTCTTACTAATATACTCAAGAATGAAGAATGACATACGAAGGCAGCAAAGGCATAGAAACGTCATCGGCATGAAGAGGCTAACTGCCCAGTGGGCAAATGTCACATTTTTCACATGGAAAAGATGTGGACTGGAGATGTCTAAAAGATGTGGATATCTTATCTTTTTTGATAGTTCGTTTCACAAGAATTTAAGCACGTGTAATAGACGTGTTGAAATTCAGGAGTAATAGACAGTATCCAGTGTCACAATAAATTTGTTCACATGGAAAAGATGTGGACTGGAGATGTCTGAAAGATGTGGATATCTTACCGGTATCTTTTTTGATAGTTCGTTTCACGAGAATTTAAGCACGTGTAATAGACGTGTTGAAATTCACGAGTAACACACAGTAATATCTGGTGGCATAAATCACGTGCAAGCAAATTAGGAAGGCGCTCTAGAAACTAAATGGATAAAAAAATATACATAAACTCCCTAACTCCAACAAGTTCTTCCTATGCTGAATAAAGAAAGCCAGAATAAACCGTCAAATTCATCGATCATCAAAGCATTATTAGCTTATAAGTCGATTAACTCATCTATCTATCTATCTATTGCCAGACGCCTCAATCCCGTTTGGGGTGGCCACAAACAAATCGCCTCCAAGTCGCCCTGTCCCCCGCCATTTCACTGCCCTGCTCCCAACTCACACCCCCCTCTCTCATATACCTCTCCACCCCATCCTTCCATCTCATCCTCGGCCTCCCCCTCCCTCTTCCCCCCTCCACCTCACTCATATACACTCTCTTCGTCAGTCTTTCACCCTCCATCCTCTCCACATGGCCAAACCACCTCAGTGTGTTCCTCATAACGCTTCCTATCACATCCACATCCACACCACAACGCTCCTTTATATCCTCATTCGTCAGCCTGTCTCTCCACGTGACTCCACAGGCTCCTCTTAAATAACTCATTTCCACTGCTCTCACTCTTGACTTGTGTCCTTCCAACAATGTCCAAGCTTCACTTCCGTACGTTAGAGTTGGTATCACAATACTGTCATGTAGTAACTTTTTCACTTCCATGCTCACTTCCCTGTTTCTTATCACTGCTTTCAAGGAACCAGCAACCTTTCTTCCCTGCTGTACCCTTTCAAGCACTTCACCCTCCAAACCTCCATCCTTACTCATCACACTACCCAAATACTTAAACGTACTCACATTTTCCAATTCCTCACCATCCAACCTCGCTGTACATTCACTAACTTCACCTCTCTCAAAGACCATCACTTTACTCTTCCCTACATTCACCTTTAGGTTCAGTTTCTTACACACTCTCTCAAACTCATCCACCAAGCCTTGCAGCTCCCCTTCGTCTTCACTCAACAACACAGTATCATCTGCAAACAACAGTACAGGGAGTTTCCAAACACTATCCTCTCTCACCAAGGCCACTCCAACATCCACTACCCTACCTTGTACCTCTTTTATTACCCCATCCATGTACAGATTGAACAATCATGGAGACATGACACATCCCTGTTTCAAACCAACTTTCAAAGAGAAAAATTCACTTAGTTCACCATCCACACGCACTGCAGCCTTCGCACCATCGTACATACTCTTCACAGCATTCAACAACTTCCCATCTACTCCATATATTCTTAACACTTTCCACAATCCTTGTCTATCCACCCTGTCATATGCTTTCTCCAAATCCATGAAAGCTGCATACAACTTCTTTCCCTTCTCTAGAAACTTTCCCACTAAAGATCTAAGAATGAATATCTGATCTACACAACCTCTTCCTTTCCTAAAGCCTCCCTGTTCATCTCCAACTAATTTCTCTAACTCTGTCTATAAGTATCCTACCATACACTTTTCCTATTATACTAAGAAGACAAATGCCCCTATGATTACCACACACTTCTTTTTCCCTTTTTCCTTTGTAGAAGGGAATAATTATACCTGACTTCCAATCCTCCGGGACTCTACCTTCCTTCCAGGGCAATCTGCACATCTTCCACATCCATTCTACTACTATCTCTCCCCCATGCTTCAGCATCTCACCACACACTCCATCAATTCCTGGGGCTTTCCCCGATTTAACTTTCTTCATTGCTTCCACAACTTCTATCCTACTGATTTCTTCCTGTCTTCTCACCTCCCTCCTTCTCCCAGCCATTCCCCAGCCACTTATACTCGCATTACTTCCATCCTCTACGTTCAACAATTCCTTAAAGTGTTCTCTCCATCTGCTCACTTTTTCTCCCTTCTCCACTAGTAATCTACCATTTTTATCTTTCACTCCCCTGCTAACTTCACTTCCACCCTGCCTTACTCTTTTCACTTCTCTCCAGAACATTTTCTTACAGTCCCTCCACTTTACACTCAAAATCCTTCCAAATTCCTCATCCACTCTCTTCTTACTCTCTCTTACTAATCTTTTCACCTCTCTCTTCCTTTCCACATATAACTCTCTTCCGCCTCTCATCTTCTTCCACGCCCCTATTTCTCATCCATTCATTGTATGCTTTCTTTTTTTGTGCCACAGCCTGTTTCACCTCTTCAGTCCACCACGCTGTTCCTTGCACCCCCCTCCGTCTTCTCTTCCTTCCACACACCACATCACATGCTGCACATATTTCTTCTGTAAATATCTTACACATACCTTCCACGTCTCCCATCTGCTCCAATTCATATTTGCCCAATCGTTCCTCCACTTCTCTCTTATACTCTGCCTTTTTCTCATCCTCTTGTAACCTTTCCACTCTCCTTGCAACTACTCCTTCCTCTCGTCTTTCCCTTCTATTCCTCCATCTTACTTGCATCCTAATTCTGGCCACCACCAAGTAGTGGTCAGAAAGTCCACTCCCCCAACCTCTATACACTCTTGCATCCTTTACACATCTTCGCATCCTTTCATCCACACACACATAATCAATCATTGCCTTCCTTTCATTCAGTTCACCACCCACCCTTCTCATCACTCGCCATGTATACCTGTGGATCATTTTATGCCTGAAGAGGGTATTGGCTATCACCAACCCCCTCCCAGCACAAATGTCCACTAATGCACTCCCATTCTCATCTATCTCAGCAGGCACACCCCACTCACCAACTATTCCATCCACCTTCACATTCCCAACTTTACCATTCATATCACCAATCAAAAACACTCTCTCATTCCTTCCAAACTTTTCCATGCACACTTCCACATTTGTCCAGAACTCTTCTCTCACTCTTCTAGCACGATCTTGCGTTGGCGCATACACACACACAATCGCCCACATTTGTATTCCAACTTTCAACTTTACCCACACAATCCTTGACCCAACTGATCCATACTGTCTTCTGCTCTTCTTCCGTCTTTTACTCACAACTATACACACTCCTTCCTTTGCCCTCTCATTCTCATCTACTCCTGCACATATACCCCATCCATACTCCCATTCTCTCACACTTTCTCCTCTCCATTTTGTTTCAGTTATTCCACATACATCCACTTTCGCATCCTCAAGCACCTGGACAATCTCTCTCTCTTTCACCTCATCATTCGCTCCCTAACTCCAACTCATATAGACTATTTTGTGTGTGTGTGTGTGTGTGTGTGTCCGACTCTGGGCAAAGGCTTCAAGGCCTATATCTCGGGGGCAGTAGCCTATCCCAAGGCCCAGTAGTCCTCCTACACCTCCACATGTCACCACTTCGGCGCTAACATCCACCGTCCATATTGAATACATGCTAGGGCTGTCTCATACAGGACTGGTGTATTGGTACTAGCGAGGGTACTTTTATGACATGTCGGCGAGTCATCTGGTAGATCAAGAAAGTCTGCTTCTATGAAATTCAAATCCTTAAACTGTTCCCTGCCCCAGCCGGGATTCGAACCTGGGTCCATCAGGACTGCAGGCCGCCTCTCTACCGAATCAGCCACCGCCTCCCCTATTCAGCTTGGGAAGAACTTGTGGGATCTAGGGATTGAATGTAAATTATTTTTATCCATTTGATTTCTAGAGAGCCTTCCTAATTTAAGTCGTATAAACTTGTCTAATGATAGATACAATAAACTGTCAAGATGCATCATATTCATCAACGGGTTAATTTTCAATAATGTGCAAACTATATAAATGTCTTGCAAGATTCATATACTGCATACAGTACTCCATCAGTATGGTTAACATACAGTTAATGGCGGACGGAACCCATGAAGCTTGCTGTAACTATGGGGTGCAATACATCAATAGTCTGTACAAGATTAGACACTAATAAATATAGGTATGTTCAAAAAAATACACATAGTTGTTTAATTTAGGCCTATACATTGTGTATTACAGAAAAATAATTCACATTGCTATCTTAAAGAGACGATGAAGTGAAAAGCTTTGGATTCTTACTCTCTTTTACTAATCTTTTCACTTTTCCTTTCTACATACAACTCTCTCTCAAGTCTCTCAACTTCTTCCACGCCCCTATTTCTCATCCATTCATTATATGCTTTCTTCTTTTGTACTATTACATATATGGAGTAGATGGGAAGTTATTGAATGCTGTGAAGAGTAAGTATGAAGGTGCTAAGGCTGCAGTGTGTGTGGATGGTGAACTGAGTGAATTTTTCTATTAATTTAAAGGTTGGGTTGATGCAGGGATGTGTCATGTATCCAAGGGTGTTCAATCTGTACATGGATGGGGTTATAAAAGTGATACAAGAGAGGGCAGTGGATGATGGAGTGGCCGTAGTGAGAGATGGCAGTTTGGAAACTTCCTGTACTGTTGTTTGCAGATGATACTGTGTTGTTAAGTGAAGACAAACGGGGGCTGTAAGGCTTGGTGGAAGAGTTTGGAAGAGTGTGTAAGAAAGGGAATCTAAAGGAGAATGTAGGGAAGAGTAAAGTTACGGTCTTCGAGAGAAGTGAAGTCAGTGAATGTACAGTGAGGTTGGATTTTGAGGAAACGGAAATTGTGAATACGTTTAAGTAATTGGGTAGTGTGATGAGTAGGGATGGAAGTTTGGAGGGTGAAGTGCTTGAAAGGGTACAACAAGGAAGAAAGGTTGTTGGTTCCTTGAAAGCTGTGATTAAGAGACATGGAAGTGAAAAAGTTACTGCATGACTAAAATGCCCGCCGTGCCCGCCGCAGGACCTCCCACCTCACCACCCCCCACACCACCACCGAGCCGCCACCCCACCACCACCCCAGGAGGACACACTGGTGAGGTTAGTGACCCCAGGCAAGAAGGTCATCAGGGCATCACGGCCCTGAGCCCCTATTCCCCACAAGTGCCCCAACCCCAGGTGATCAGGGGAACTGAACTACTGTGCGGGCAGAGCAGTGATCGACAGAATAGGGGTGGGACTGAAGCTAAATCAGTCCCAGGTAACACCGTATTGACGGTCTTGTTACACCCTCTAGGGCAGGAGGCCCAAGGCCACGGCCTAAATGAAAGTAAGAAGACATTGACAGACCTAGGCTACGGCCTAACAGAGTGTGCAAAGGGGAAGGCGACCCCAGGCTCCGGCCTTAACACACCAGGGAGAGAGAGTTGCCCTCGTGCATCCCTCTCCTGTTGTTCTTCGGCTACGGCCAGAATACGGTCCAGGGTAAAGAGCCCCTGCTACCGTACGTGTAGCACTACCCTATTACGGAAGCGGCGTCCCGGGGTCGGTACCCAGCCACAACGGACGGGCAAACCAGTGCGCCCGTTAGTCGTCTTCCATACGGGCAGACACTCGGCTCCGGCCGGGGCACGTACCAGGGTAGAGAATTCCCTGCAGGTAGGATCAGTCCGTATTGGAGAGAGTGCGGCCTCTGTGCCCCTCCCTCCGGCTTGTCTCCTACTACGGGAGGAACACCACGCCGTCGGTACCTTGCCACGGCGAAAGGGCGACACCAATCACCCTATAGGTGTACCCCGTACGCCGGGCAAGTTCACGGCCACAGCCAAGGTGTGCAATAGGGGAAGGAGATCCCCGGCTCAGGCCTCCAGACACATTCGAGAGACCACGAGCAGCGTGAGTCCTCCTCTAGCCTCTTTCCCTTCGGGGAGCCCTTCGTCGCCATCCGGGAATATAGTCCCAGATGAGACATTAGAGTGGTGGCAAGGCCTGATATCGGACCTACCGCCCACACCCGGGAGTTCCTTGTTCCTGCCGGAGCCCCGCAGGAGATGCTGCCGCAGTCCAGTCCTGACGGCGCCTCTCCCTCTTGGTACCCACAGTCCCAGGACGCCCAGGCCCGACTCCGCAATCCAGGATGAAGGCGATCCAGGCTCCCTCACTCCCCGGAGTTGGAGGAAACAGGCCCGACTGCTCCGGTTGTTCGGCCCCAGTCCTGAAGGCCACCGATTGGGTCGAGGCCCCCAGACCACAGGGCCTCCCTGCACCCCACCGGCGCGGCCCTAATACGAGGGCCGCCTCTCAGGTCGAGGCCCCCAGACGGGAGAGCCTCCCTGTATCCTAAGTGCAACAGTGAACTATTAAACCCAGGAAACAAGGGGAAACAGTGACAGTGACCAGGAGAACAGTGACAGTGCTTACACAGTAGAGATATTAAACAGTGGCCCACTAGAATCTAGTGCTATCAGGGCAGAAAGTGTATTTTTGTCAATTGGTTTAGTCCCTCCCCACATCAAGGAACCAGGGAGTTTTCTGTGAGTCTAGAGGTAGGAGCGCGGGCGAGTTGAAAGATAAGTGTACGTGTCTCCGTGACCAGGTGACAGTGTCAAGTGTCGCTATCCGCACCCTACCTCTATTATAGTAATATCCTCGAACCAGACTCTCAATCTCAGTATTCTTGCAGTGAACAACCCCATATATATATTACCCCCCAGTGACATAAGAATCCCATTCAAGAACATAAAGTGAACAACCCCATTTATATATTACCTTCAAGTGACTTGAGAACTCTATTAAAGAATACCCGCAATCTCCCTGTGTAATAGTGATAATACATATGATCATTCTGTGAAGCCAAGTGTTAATTCTGTATCTCTGTGTCTCTGTATCCTAAATATCATTATATGTGTACTGTTATGAGTAGGCCCTAGGTAATAGATGTGATACGGTATACTGCCTGGTTTTTATGTCCTGTTCCTTTGTTAGTGCTTTACATCCGGTCTAGAAAGAGGACCCCGCTTCAGTAGCTAGTGTTTTTACGACGAGAAGTTGCCTTAAAAACACAGCATTACAATGACAGTATTGTGATACCAACTCTAACGTGTGGAAGTGACGCTTGGACGTTGTTCGAAGGACACAAGTCAAGAGTGAGAGCAGTGGAAATGAGGTATCTGAGAGGAGCCTGTGGAGTCACATGGAGAGATAGGCTGACAAATGAGGAAGCGAAGAAGCGTTGTGGGGTGGATGTGGATGTGATAGGAAGTGTTAGGAGAAACACACTGAGGTGGTTTAGCCATGTCGAGAGGATGGAGAGTGAGAGATTGACATGGAGAGTGTATGTGAGAGGTGGAGGGGGAGGCCAAGGATGAGATGGAGGGATGGAGTGGAGAAGTATATGAGAGGGGGGGGGGGCTGAACTGGGAGCAGGGCAGTGATAATGATTACGATGGATGATATTAAAAAAATGTTGGATATGCAGCAAAAATCATACAAAGATTCTATGGAATTTCTCTGGAATGGTTTAATGACCAGATTAAGGCAGGTGGAATCAGCTCGTTCACTCATTAGAATTTTCTCAAATGGAAGTGGACACTTTAAAAGGTGAGAAAAAGTTATTGAAGGAGGAAATAAAGACCATGAAAAAAGAAATAAACAAGATAAGCAAAGTAGAAGACAAATTAAACAAACCTAATGAAAGAAAACATTATCAAGAAGACTATTCAAGATGCAATAATCTTAGATTCGATGGCCTTGAGGAACAACCAAACGACACTTGGGAAGTAATGCAAGAAAAGATACAACGCCTGCTTCACGACAAGCTCAAACTAGGGCCAGTTAAGTGGGTCTAATTTCCAACACGGGGGCCACGTGACCACGCACAGTAGTTGTCTGATTTGTTAAATTCGAGGAGACAGCTGGCCCTACGTAAATTGAAGCTAAAGAACACTAACACCTATATAAATGAAGAACTTTGTGATTCTTCAATGCAGGTAAGAGCCAAGCTACAGGATCTAAAAAAAAAAAAAGGCGAGAGCTGAAGGCAAAATAGCCTACTTCAGCCACACCAAGTTGATCATCAGGGACAGGAGGAAGCTGCCAACTGACATGGGGGGACTTGACGCCCAGCGCACGATGGAGTGCACGGCTGCTGGTATTCCTGATAGTGCTGCTGGTGATGCCAGTGTTCCTGTTGGTGTGGATGCCTGTGTTGTTGGCAGTTCTGGAGTTGCTGGTTCTTGTGCTGCTGGCAGTGATGGTGTTGCTGGCAGAGCTGGTGCTGGTGGTGGTGATGTAGACGATGCTGGTGCTCGCGGTGCTGGTGCTGCTGGTGTTGCGGGCGGTGCTGGTGCTGACTGTACTGATGCTGGCGGTGCTTATGTCAGAAACGTAACGCCCATCACGGGAAGGATTACCAAGGGAAAGGAACAACAGAGTGATGGTGTATATTTAAGTAGCACTAAGCATAAAGTCTAAATTTTCACAATACACACTCCAGATTTAAATCCTAAGTAATATATTAAAGTTCACTATATTTTCTGAACTGCGTGACACAGTTATTCAACTATTGAATGAGTGTGAACCTCCAACCCTTAATTTTGATGAATTTAATAAATTAAACTTTTACTTTCTAAACAATTGTAATGATTCCCATGACTTATTAAATTATGATCCAGATATAGTTTACTGAATGTGACATTACCAAACTGTGATTATTTTAGCCAACAGGGCTTTGAGAATGTATTGACCAACAGTTCCTTACCTATAATTGTTTTGTACAATATAAATAGTATTCCACACAATTTAGAATTTTTTTTTACTAAATTCTGGTTATCAAATACACAACAAACTGTAAATATTTTGTCATTCTGTGAAACAAAATTATCCAACGATACTGAACACTTGTACACTATTAAAGGTTATAAATTATTAGCCAACAACAGTAATCACTAAGGGGGAGGCGTATGTACATCAAGAATCACATTTCACATAATATTCTAAAAGATACATTATCTGTAATATGGGATTATACTGAAACATTATTTGTTGAAGCTTTTTTATTTTTTTTGCTGAAAAACATGTTATACTTGAAGTCATATACCTTAGGCCTAACTCGAATATCCCCTCATTTATTGAAACATTTGAATTACTTCAACCAGGAAAACATGTATTTTATTGGGTGATTTCAACATTAATTTATTAATAATACAGATAATAATGTCCAACAGTTTATTAATCTCCTTTCTAGCTACAATTTCTATCCTTGTATTAGCAAGCCAACAAGAGTAAATAAAACAGGTGCAACTACAGCTATTATAGATCATATCTAGACAAATAATCTTGATATCGTATCAAAAAGTGGTATTTTATTAACTGATGTTAGAGATCATTTTTCACCACTTATTTGCTGTACAGGTAACACGGTAGTGTAAATGATCTCTGCTTTACGTACAGAAACTATAATAATGTAGATGATGATCACCTGTGTGAAGTTATGAAGGTGAGGACAGACTCTATGAATGACGATGACAACCCTGACACTGAATACAATGCTATAATCAATGCAATTATTAATGATGCAGAAGTATTCCTCTAAAAACTGTGAAAATAAAAGCTAAAAGAGTGAGTAAATCATGGATTACACAAGAATTGCTAGAACACATTAAGGAACGACAGAAGCTATATAAGAAATACTTAAGAAAATCTATATCAAAGGGAGCACAATATAGAGAATATAGAAACAGAGTTAATGATATGTTAAAGGAGGCAAAACAACAGTATTATAGAACTAAATTTACTGACAGCGCAGGGAATTGTAAACAGATGTGGAGAGTAATCAACGAAGTAATTAAAAGTAAAGAATAGAATCCTAAAACTCAGTATATTACCATTGATAACACTAAAGTCACTGACCCCCATGCTATTAGTAATAATATAAATACATATTTTACTAATATAGGTCATGATCTTGACAGAAAAGTTCCTCAGTGTAATATTTCTTCAATGTCTTATTTTACAAACACAAATCTAACTTTTATCCCTTCAAATACCACCTCAGGAGAAATTACAGCAATAATAAAATCATTGAAAGATTCTGCACCTGGCTTTGATAATATCCACGTCAAAGTAATTAAGAATGCGTATTGGTCTTAGCCCCTGCTATATCTAATGAATATAAACAAAACTTTCCCAATGGGTATTTTTCCCATCAGTATGAAAGTGGCCTAAATACTACCCATCCACAAGGGAGGTAAGGTAGATGACATCTCTAACTATTGTCCTAATTCAATACTTCCTTCTTTATCTAAAATCTATGAAAGAGCTATGTATAACAGGCTAATAGAATATTTAAACAGAAACAACATAATAACTGGTTGTCAGTTTGGCTTTAGGAAAAATCTGTCTCCAAAACTTGCCATAACTAAATTAATCGATCTAATTCTTCAAAATCTTGACAATGAAAATTTGTATTGAGTGTATTTTTAGACCTAAAAAAAGCTTTTGACACACTAGACCACGAAATAATGCTTAAGAAACTACATCACTATGGCACAGGGGGCACATCGAATGACTGGATAAAATGCTATTTATGTAATAGAAGACAATATACAGTAACAGATAAAGTAAATTCACACTTTGCTTCAGTATTAACTGGAATACCACAAAGCTTTACATTCGGACCATTACTATCTATCTATCTATCTATTGCCAGACGCCTCAATCCCGTTTGGGGTGGCCACAAACAAATCGCCTCCAAGTCGCCCTGTCCCCCGCCATTTCACTACCCTGCTCCCAACTCACACCCCCCTCTCTCATATACCTCTCCACCCCATCCCTCCATCTCATCCTCGGTCTCCCCCTCCCTCTTCCACCCTCCACCTCACTCATATACACTCTCTTCGTCAGTCTTTCACCCTCCATCCTCTCCACATGGCCAAACCACCTCAGTGTGTTCCTCACAACGCTTCCTATCACATCCACATCAACACCACAACGCTCCTTTATATCCTCATTCGTCAGCCTGTCTCTCCACGTGACTCCACAAGCTCCTCTTAAATAACTCATTTCCACTGCTCTCACTCTTGACTTGTGTCCTTCCAACAACGTCCAAGCTTCACTTCCGTACGTTAGAGTTGGTATCACAATACTGTCATGTAGTAACTTTTTTACTTCCATGCTCACTTCCCTGTTTCTTATCACTGCTTTCAAGGAACCAGCAACCTTTCTTCCCTGCTGTACCCTTTCAAGCACTTCACCCTCCAAACCTCCATCCTTACTCATCACACTACCCAAATACTTAAACGTACTCACATTTTCCAATTCCTCACCATCCAACCTCGCTATACATTCACTGACTTCACCTCTCTCAAAGACCATCACTTTACTCTTCCCTACATTCACCTTTAGGTTCAGTTTCTTACACACTCTCTCAAACTCATCCACCAAGCCTTGCAGCTCCCCTTCATCTTCACTCAACAACACAGTATCATCTGCAAACAACAGTACAGGGAGTTTCCAAACACTATCCTCTCTCACCAGGGCCACTCCAACATCCACTACCCTACCTTGTACCTCTTTTATTACCCCATCCATGTACAGATTGAACAACCATGGAGACATGACACATCCCTGTTTCAAACCAACTTTCAAAGAGAAAAATTCACTTAGTTCACCATCCACACGCACTGCAGCCTTAGCACCATCATACATACTCTTCACAGCATTCAACAACTTCCCATCTACTCCATATATTCTTAACACTTTCCACAATCCTTGTCTATCCACCCTGTCATATGCTTTCTCCAAATCCATGAAAGCCGCATACAACTTCTTTCCCTTCTCTAGAAACTTTTCCACTAAAGATCTAAGAATGAATATCTGATCTACACAACCTCTTCCCTTCCTAAAGCCTCCCTGTTCTTCTCCAACTAATTTCTCTGTTCTTTCTCTAACTCTGTCTATAAGTATCCTACCATACACTTTTCCTATTATACTAAGAAGACAAATGCCCCTATGATTACCACACACTTCTTTTTCCCCTTTTCCTTTGTACAAGGGAATAATTATACCTGACTTCCAATCCTCCGGGACTCTACCTTCCTCCCAGGCCAATCTGCACATCTTCCACATCCATTCTACTACTATCTCTCCCCCATGCTTCAGCATCTCACCACACACTCCATCAATTCCTGGGGCTTTCCCCGATTTAACTTTCTTCATTGCTTCCACAACCTCTATCCTACTGATTTCTACCTGTCTTCTCACCTCCCTCCTTCTCCCAGCCATTCCCCAGCCACTTATACTCGCATTACTTCCATCCTCTACATTCAACAATTCCTTAAAGTGTTCTCTCCATCTGCTCACTTTTTCTCCCTTCTCCACTAGTAATCTACCATGTTTATCTTTCACTCCCCTGCTAACTTCACTTCCACCCTGTCTTACTCTTTTCACTTCTCTCCAGAACATTTTCTTACAGTCCCTCCACTTTACACTCAAATTCCTTCCAAATTCCTGATCCACTCTCTTCTTACTCTCTCTTACTAATCTTTTCACCTCTCTCTTCCTTTCCACATATAACTCTCTCTTCTGCCTCTCAACTTCTTCCACGCCCCTATTTCTCATCCATTCATTGTATGCTTTCTTCTTTTGTGCCACAGCCTGTTTCACCTCTTCAGTCCACCACGCTGTTCCTTGCACCCCCCTCCGTCTTCTCTTCCTTCCACACACCACATCACATGCTGCACATATTTCTTCTGTAAATATCTTACACACACCTTCCACGTCTCCCATCTGCTCCAATTCATATTTGCCCAATCGTTCCTCCACTTCTCTCTTATACTCTGCCTTTTTCTCATCCTCTTGTAACCTTTCCACTCTCCTTGCAACTACTCCTTCCTCTCGTCTTTCCCTTCTTCTATTCCTCCATCTTACTTGCATCCTAATTCTGGCCACACAATTCTTCACAGGAATTAAATTTCACACTTTTTGCAGATGACATTAATATAACTCATTTCGGATCTCATAATGACTAATAAGAATTCTAAATATAGAATTAAATAATGTTTCAACCTGGCTCTCCAGTAATAAGTTATCACTTAACATAGAGAAAACCAAATACCTAATATTTGCAGGAAAGAAGATTTTTGAAGAATGTGAAATAAAAATATGTACCGGCAGTAATAAATACACCCCCTGGGGGTAGGAGGGTTTCAAGAATACTCCCCCAGTATCCCTGCTTGTCGTATTTGGTGTTGGGTTAGTGCCCCACCCTGTAAAAAGAACTAACTAAACAAGCAAATAAAAATAAAATACAATGTAGCTCAATAAAATGTCTATGAATAAATATTTGATGATAAACTCACATGGAACGTTCATATAAATAATAAACTGGCTAAATCAGTGGGAATATTACACAAAATAAAATATTTGTTAACAATAGACACACTACTCATACTGTATTATATGCTGTTTTATCCATACTTACATTAATGTTGTCTGGGGAATGGCTAATAAAACTACTGTACAATTAAATCTTTAGTGCTACTATAAGAAAGGATCACACGAACCACAGGTCATCAGTAATCATGAACACACTACTCCAATATTTAAAACCTATAGTATTCTTGATTCCTGATATATTTAACTTGACTGTTTGAAATTTATTCATGACCAGCTTCACAGACATTATCTTAATCAATTAACAACAGTCTTTGATGTACATAACATAAACACTAGAAACAGACACAACCTCAGACCAGCATTTCCCAATCTAGAAGCACAGAAGAGATTTGTAGTCTATTACGGATGTAAAGAATATACGAGTAATGAACTTTCTGACAACCTCAAAATATTACTAATAAAGACACATTCAAAATTAATACAAAGAAATATTTCATAAATTTATATCGAACACAATGCAGATGTACATGCAGATTCGAATGTACGTCAAATGGTTTATCTGAGTATGCACATTATGTTTTATGTATGGTGTATTTGTACTGTTCTGTGTAAAGTGTAACTGCATGCCTAAAAGTACAGTACTCTGCATGTATGTGTAGGTGGCTGTTTGTACTGTATGTGTGTATATGTATATCCATCCAGCCAGCCATCATCCAATCCTACATTGCCCCATGAGAAGCGTAGGAGCCCGGGGCTAGGCAGTTGGTCCCGACATTTAAGATGAGAATGACCAGCCTCACTCATCCCTGAGTGGCATTACATGAGCAATCAACCCCAACCACCCCTTGGATATAAACCTTCATTGGCTCAATCCGATTGGAGCGCAATAATTACCCACTAAACCACCAGGCGCCAAAATCTGGTTATATGGTTACCACCCAGCATAGTAAATGGTTTCCTGGTGCACAGGAAACCATTTGGCTTGTCACTCAGTGTAGAATAACCCACAGGCTGAAGGAAGTGGAAAGAATGACGGAAAGAAAGACAGAAGAGGGAGTGTAAAGTCACCCGTAGGCAGAAGGACAAGGAAAGAATGAAGGAAAGAAAGACAGAAGAGAATGGAAGAAAAGAAGGATGGAGAGGAAATGGCAGACACCCGAGAGCAACATTACATCGAGTGAGTGGATAGTGAGCGCCCCCACCTACCACATATATATATATATATACTGTATATATATATATATATATATATATATACATTCATCCACCCATCATCCAATCCTACATTGCCCCATCAGGAGCGTATGAGCCCGGGGCTAGACAGTTGGTCCTGACATTTAAGATGAGAGTGACCAGCCTCATTCATCCCTGAGTGGCATTACATGAGCAATCAACCCCAACCACCCCTTGGATGTAAACCTTCACCGGCTCAATCCGACTGTAGCGCAATAATTACCCACTAAATCACCAGGCACCAAAATTTGGTTATATGGTTACCACCCAGCGTAGTAAATGGTTTCCTGGTGTACAGGAAACCATTTGGCATGTCACTTAGTGTAGTCACCCACAGGCAGAAGGAAGAGGACAGAAAGAAGGAAAGAAAAACAGAAGAGGGAGTGTAGTTACCTGTAGCAGAAGGACAAGGAAAGAATGAAAGAAAGAGAGAAGAGGATGGAGAGGAAAGGGCAGACACCTGACAGCAGCACTACATCGAGTGAGTGGATGGTGGGTGCCCCCACCTACCACTTTATATATATATACTGTATATATACTGTATGTATAACTGTGCATGTTTTTTTTTTTTACGTGTCCAACTCTGGGTAAAGGCTTCAGGGCCTATTCCCAAGTCCCAGTAGTCCTCCTTTGGGCCCAGTTTTCCTCCTACATCTCCACATGTCACCACTTTGGTGCTAACACCCACCATCCATATTGAATACATGCTAGGGCTGTCTCATACAGGACTGGTGTACTGGTATTAGCAGAGGTACTTTTATGACATGCTGGTGGGTCTTCTGGTAGATCAGAAAAGTCTGCTTTTTAAGAAATTCAAACCCTTGAACTGTTCCCTGCCCCAGCTGGGATTCGAACCTGGGTCCATTAGGACTGCAGGCCCCCTCTCTAACGATTCTGCCATCACCTGTGATTGTGTTTGTGTTTTTTCCCAATGTATCGAAGTGTGTGTGTGGATGCTTTGAGATCAGTACTTATTATATGTAACAACAGGTCGATATATTACCTTGCCATATTTTGTGTGCAAACATATCAGTTAAGTAATTTCACGTAATAGGTGTGGTTTGGTTGTGTTGTGCATGGTTGTGTGCGTTTAGATACGTCTGATATGGGTGATGTTTGGTTATGGGCGGTGTTTGGTTATGGACGGTGCTGGTAATGAAAGGTGTTTGGTTATGGAAAGTTTGACTATGGGTGGTGTTTGACTATGGGTGGTGTCTGGTTATGTTTTTTTTTTTTTTTTTTTTTTTTTTTTTAATGTGCTCGACTCTGGGCATAGGCTTCACAGCCTGCTCCCAAGGCCCAGTAGTCCTCCTACATATCATACACCTCTACATGTCACCACTTCAGCACTAACACCCACCGTCCATAATAAATACATGCTAGGGCTGTTTCATACAGGACTGGTTTAGTGGTATTAGCGGGGGTATTTTTTACATGTCGGCGGGTCTTCTGGTAGATCGGTAAAGTCTGCTTTAAGTGAAATTCAAATCCTTAAACTGTTCCCTGCCCCAGCAGGGATTTGAACCTGGGTCCAGTAGGACTGCAGGCCACCTCTACCAATTGTTTGGTTATGGTTGGTGTTTGGTTATGGTTGGGGTTTTGGCTATGGGTGGTGTTGTGTAATTAACGTATGTATATATCAATTATGTATATAAATATTTCTTTACAACGAAATGCCTGAATGTATATATAGTTATAATCTTGTAATAGATTTGACCAGTTCTAAGGTTATATTTTAAATAAATTACCTACAAGGGGCATGTCAAAAATGATCACATCTCACGGGTCCAGCCACGCAAATTTACTGTGTATACATAATTCACATGTAACTACTTGGGCAATAAACCAATCTGAATTTGAATTTGAAGAAGAACATATGCATAGTCTGAATAACTGTTAGAACAGAGGCAAGTTCTGAGCAACACTTTCAAAACAATTGGAGGAATTCCATCTGGGCCTGGAGCTTTGTTGGTTGGTAAATTGTCTAGGATGGATTTTACTTATCTTATCTGTACTTAAAGTGGAACAATTTCGGGAGAGTCAAGTTCTAGTACTGGGACGTTCTGGCTGACTTCCTCTATGGTAGAATTTATGGCAAATGTACTGGCAAAGATATTTGCTTTCCCACGCAGGGCATTTGTAACGCTGCCATCTGAAGATTTTACTGGGGAAATGGATGATGACTTGTTAAAGTTATTCTGGCAACGATGTTTGCTTTCCCACGCAGGTCATTTTTAAAACTGCCATCTGAAGATTTTACTGGGGAAATGAATAATGACTTGTTAAAATTACTGTATTATTGAAAGAATTGAGAGTTGACCAGAATATTCTATTGTCAATTGGGTTATTATGTAGTTTTGACACATGATTCTGAAAAAAGTTTGATTTAGTGAGATTTATTACAGCTTTTGCATGGTTTCTAGTGATTTCAAATTGACAGAACAATTCAGATGTTTTGATTTTAAGTAAGAATTATATGCTAATGACTTTTGGGCTGTTGCTCTGGCACAGTTGCTATCAAACCATTTTGGAGAGTTTGAACTTTTAGTGAACTGCTGACTTGGTATGAATAAATCCATACCAGCTAGTATTAAGTCATTAATGTGGGACTGGGTAGAACTGACGTCACTAGAGAAGAAAGACTGCCATGGAATGTCAGCAAGATAATTTCTAAATCCATCCCAGTTTGCCCTATCAAAGAGCCATCAGGTCACCTTGACGGGTTCAGAATGATGAGGTTTGGGGGGGGGGGGCACTAACTAATGAGGCTTTGATGAGATTGTGGTCAGAGAATCCAAGTGGTGACAGTACTTGAATCCTGTACTGATCTGGATTATTTGTCAGGAATAGATTCAAGAGATGGGCATTATGGTCAAGATTATCTGGTATTCTGGTTGGTTGCTTTACGAACTGCATGTGATTAAATGATTCTGCAAACAGCTCGCGCTCTAGACCAGCATCGTCAGTCCTGGCAGAATGCAATAACCATTCAACATTACATATGTTAAAATCATGCAAAATGGTAATTTCAGTGCTAAGGGCAAGGTTAAGGTTACTCAACTGTGTGGATATGGAGTCAAATACACTGGGTTCTGAAGAGGCACTGGGGGGGTGATAGACCACACAGATATATTTGGTAATATTTAGATAATTTAGTTTACTGTATACAGTACAGTGAGTAATCAAAATTGGTTAAAGTTTAAAACAGTGTCAAGTGCATATTCAGATTTGATATAACAACAGGTGCCACCCTGTTGTGGGAGTTTGTGAGATTGTAACCAGGAAAACAAAATGGGGATATTTTGGCAGAGGGAGAGATTTGTGGTTCTATGAAGAACAGGGCAAGAGGGGATATGGACTGTAGGAAAAAATGAACACTGTGTTGTATGGTAAAATACAGTACTGATAATAAAAGAGACAACAATAACAGAAAAACTAATATTAATTTGACATGCAGAAATAAACTGATACGAAAAATGGTGATGGAGACCTTCCTAAGCTGCATGACTGTGCCCCTAGATTTCCCAACTTCACATAAAAATTAGCAACTGAGTCTGATTGAAGTTACTAAACCCTAGAAGTGTCTGACATATCTTATGGATAGAATGAATCCAGATTTTATTCAGCCAAGTGACTCTCTGCACTCAAAGCATTTATACAGGTGTACTGCATGTGACATCTCAGCACTATCACTGATACAGTATTTTTTTTTTTTTTTTTAGTGTAATATTTCTTGTAAATTACAATTCTAAACATGGTTTTACACTTCTTAAGCAATTACTCCCTACTGTTAATGTGAAACAATGAAATTTTGAGATACTATAGTTTAAATATTCTCTTCCCAAGTCTATGTGAAATAAGCTGCTTTATACAGTAGAAGTCCAATTATTCGGCATCCAAGTACCCGGCAAATCCGACATTTCAGCAGTTTTGAGAAATACAGTAGTCCCATTTACAAAAGTCTTTGATTATTCGGCAGATATCCTGAATCATCTCATCAGTCTAAGAAGTTTCCCATGAGGTACTCCCATTCAGGTATAGTACTGTATTCATTACAGTATTGTACAGTATCATACAGTATACAGTACTCTCTCCAAACACATTTGTAATGATATGAGTAGTGATGATAGGGTTCACCAATACATATAAGGTACTGAGCGGGTAGGTTTTTTGATTATTCGGCAAATCTGATTACTCGGGATCGGCCTGGTCCCGTAGATGCTGAACAATCGGATTTCTACTCTATCCAGTTGACACAGATGTGTGTTTTGTTCTTCATCACAGCAACACTCGCCTTGTCCTCCGCTGTGATACTGCAGTTGGTCTCCACAGACAATTTTTTAGTGACCACACGATTCAGGTTAATTATCAAGTACTTCACAGCATCACATGTCAGCTCACTCTTATCCAACACCAGGTGTTTGCACCCTAGCCTGTGGCCACACAATGGGAAAATGATGAATCATTCTGCTATGGCAGAAGCTAAATAATTACCAAATATGAATGTAGCAAAGCCAACACATTTATCACTCCAGTAAAACAATGCATGTGTACCGTAACTATTATATGTATAAAAAAGAATGAACCTACATTCACTTGGTTGGATAGGCATTTTTTAGACTGTAGGTCAGTACCCCACAGGGATTCCCCCCCCCCTAAAAGTTCTGTTAGCTTAACCACTACAAGAGCTGCTTGATCATCATCATTATCATAGCGGCAATGGCAGTGGCGGTACCACCACCACCACCATCCTGCCTCACTTTCTCTTTCAAAGGATCAGTGAAGTAGGGACCAGAAAGCAAGAAAAAAGCAAAACATTATAGGAGGGAGGGCTAATCAATAGAAAGACCAACTCAACCACCCACCATAACAACCCCTTGGAATCCTGACTCCACCTCACAGGCACAGACATCCACACATATGCACTTAATTTTGTCTACTAGGCTGATTCTAATGACTATCAAATTAAAAGGGGAGGCATAAACCCTTTCCATACACTCCTTTGTTCAAATTTCATCAAATCAGCTTGATCTCTTTCAGCTACCTAATGTCATTCACCTCCTTATCTCACTCTCACACTCATTTACCACAGCTATCCACCTTCCTGGCCTACCATGCCTCCTCCCACCTTCACCTTCAAACTCATTCATAAATACCTATTTCATCACTCTCTTTATTAAGAGATGTACCAATACCCATATTTTGACCAATACTGATACCACAAAACTGGACCAATACCAATACTACTACCGATACTGATACCGATATCAGTGAGGGAGGGTGATGCCTGCCGTCTGAGGGCTCTGGCAGGGCCCTGAGCCGCTGATGCGAGGGTACCAACCTGTCTGGTACATGTCCATGGTGGCATATGTGGCTCATTACCAAAGAATGTACTGTATTACTATGCACCATTTACTCAAGTCTATCTATCTATTGCCAGATGCCTCAATCCCATTTGGGGTGGCCACAAACAAATCGCCTCCAAGTCGCTAAGATGCGAATGAATGTGTGTGTGGATGAGTAAATTGGGAATGTGTCGTCCTGTCTTGGCTACCTCCCTTCCTTTGGGGGAAGCAGCCTAGGTATATATATAGTGGTTGTGATAATGTGAGCTATCTATCTATCTATTGCCAGACGCCTCAGTCCCGTTTGGGGTGGCCACAAACAAATCGCCTCCATGTCGCCCTGTCCCCTGCCATTTCACTGCCCTGCTCCCAACTCACACCCCCTCTCTCATATACCTCTCCACCCCATCCCTTCATCTTATCCTCGGCCTCCCCCTCCCTCTCACCCCCTCCACCTCACTCATATACACTCTCTTCGTCAGTTTTTCACCCTCCATCCTCTCCACATGGCCAAACCACCTCAGTGTGTTCCTCATAACGCTTCCTATCACATCCACATCAACACCACAACGCTCCTTTATATCCTCATTCGTCAGCCTGTCTCTCCACGTGACTCCACAGGCTCCTCTTAAATAACTCATTTCCACTGCTCTCACTCTTGACTTGTATCCTTCCAACAATGTCCAAGCTTCACTTCCATACGTTAGAGTTGGTATCACAATACTGTCATGTAATAACTTTTTCACTTCCATGCTCACTTCCCTGTTTCTTATCACTGCTTTCAAAGAACCAGCAACCTTTCTTCCCTGCTGTACCCTTTCAAGCACTTCACCCTCCAAACCTCCATCCTTACTCATCACACTACCCAAGTACTTAAATGTACTCACATTTTCCAATTCCTCACCATCCAACCTCGCTGTACATTCACTAACTTCACCTCTCTCAAAGACTATCACTTTACTCTTCCCTACATTCACCCTTAGATTACGTTTCTTACACATTCTCTCAAACTCATCCACCAAGCCTTGCAGCTCCCCTTCGTCTTCACTCAACAACACTAAATAATTGGATATTCCCAATACATTTTTCATCCCTATAAAACATCCAAACACTATTTAACTAACTTCCAGCAAGTGATATGCTACACACTAAATTCCTTTTAAGTATCAGTAGTATCGGCAGAAAATCAGCCGATACCGATTCCGATACTGTAAAAATGGGCTGATACCACCGATACTGATACATAGGTACATCTCTACTCTTTATACTCACTCTCCCTTATGAACATACTATCAAAGTACTTACTCTTTTCAACTATACTGTCTAAAAACTTCCTTATTCCATGTATATCACAAATCACCATTATTTCTTTTCCCATACACTCTCCTCATTCCAAACACATTTCTCAATAACACAGTCTCTACTGTCCTGACCCTTGGCTTTTGCAGTTATCTTGCTACTGTCACACTCTGATCTCCATTTCATATTAAGGCCTTCATAGTATCTGCTACTTTCCTTCCCTGTGCCACGCTAATTTCCACTTCTTTGCACATAAACCTCTCTTTTCTACCACTGCATCCAAGTGCTCATTACTTATCAATTCAAGATTCCATTCATCAACATACCACACAGAGAATCAGCTTTCCCAAGAACAATCATTCTACTCCTATCAATATATACTGTACTTTCAAAGCATGACCCACAGAGACATCAACAAAACTCTGCACCAATCTGCGAAGCCCTTAGTCACTATTAGAAAGTATGGTCATACAGCATCAATAGCATTCAGTACATCAAATATGAGATAAGAGATACTCCACACTCCACCACTGTTTACCATCCTCATGCCTCTCCATAAATCTAGTAACTTCCTCCCTCACAATCCAATACTGAGTACATGCATATACTGTACAGTAGGCTCTTCATTTGTATGACTGAGTCACAAGAAAGTTGTGTCAAGAGAACTGCACAAATTGTTGCTTTAGAATCACTGTTATTTAGATAATGGAGAAATGAAAATCTAGAATCATTCTTAATATTCCTGTTTTGTTGACAGTCCAACCCCCCCTCCCCACCTCATGGCCTAAGTACAGTACAGTACATGTAGGATATATAGGAGTAAAATACAGCATAAACAAAGATTTGCACATTATCAATAGGCATAATTAAGTGGTATTAAAAACATGTATATTAGAATTACTGACAAAAAACAGGCATAATAAAGTGGTATCAGTATTATGTGATATGACAGGATAGAGATGACAAGCTAGGAATCACCATAATATAAGAGGTGATATCTGCTACAAGTACTTACTGACTTTATTTTATATTTGATTTGCTATTCACAAATATCACTTTTTTTTTTTCACTTTAGAATTTAAAATATACTGTAATTTAAAAATGTAATGCAGACCATACTACAGCTAATTATGGGACACTAGATCACACTGATGCAATCTTTGCTTTGTTTTCTATCTATCTATCTATCTATTGCCAGATGCCATAATCCCGTAAGGGGTGGCCATTTGACTTTGAGTTATTTGTTTTATGGGGAGGGGCACTAGCCCTCCACCAACCCACTTGTTGACACGTAGGGTGCACGTATGGTTTGGTTATATGGTTACCACCCAGCATTGTAAATGGTTTCCTGGCTTACAGGAAACCATTAGGCTTGTCACTCAATGTAAAGCCACCTGTAAAGGAAAGAAAAGCAATAAGAAGTGACAGGAACGATGGGAGAAATAGGAAGAGAGGAGGACAGGCACAGAAAAAGAATGATAAAGGCTAAGGAATAAGTAGGCAGCTTCATGTTGGGTTATTCCTGTCCAGCAAAAGTACGTTGGGAACACCTCTGATTTTATATTACTGTTCACACGTATCATTCAACTGATGAGAAACCTACATGTGGTGGCACTGTGCACCCTGGGTGGAGTCAACCAGCTACAGCATTTACCCAGGAGCCAGACATCATATTTCAGGGCACCTCACCAAGGGGAAGGACCCTGATGAGGTCCTGTCATCCATGAGGGGGGGCCAGTTCCCTCCAAAGTGTATTGACTATACTGCACCTCCACAACAATACCTCAGAAGCAGTTTCTTCCCTACGGTCAACAGTTCTGCTCAGCCAGCTACACTAGGGTTGCCAGTTGTAGCTGTTTAAACCCAGTCTGTCTGGTCAGGCAAACTCATCAACCACAAACAGGCAACTGACCTGCAGGACTGTCCTGTGCAGTGAACACATGCTCCCTTGTGGCTGACAGCACCTTGCAAGAGTTAGGTACTGGGAAAAATGTGAAGATTTGGTTTCTGGATGAATGCCACATCTGTGGTGCTCCATCCACTTAGCAGGAGCACCATGGCAGGCTACATCCCACCATGTTATCTGGTTATGTGGTTACCACCCAGAGTTGCAAATGGTTTCCTGGGTCACGGGAAATAATTAGGCTTGTCACTCAGTGTAGAGCCACTGGAAGAGGATGAAGAGTAATAACCAGTGATAAGCAGAAACAAGGAGAGAGAAAGGATGACAAAGAGATAGATTAATTAAATGAAGCAAGAAGTAGGCAGCACCACATCAAGTGAGTGAATGATGGTTAACACCATGTATCACCTACTGGGATTACCAGCAAGCAACTACATCTCAATCTTTATTCAAAATTCAGAACTGTACTGCACAGATCATTTTAAAGATAATCAGGGCACAAACTGACTCAGGGCAATGTAACGCTAACTCCTGCCCATGAAGTTGATGCCATATCACTGCAGGGATATTTGATTTTCTTACTCCATTTTTCTGTCATGGACACTGTGCAAACAGTGTTCCTGGCCACATAAGAGATTGCCTTGTCATTGGTTTGCCTCATCATGTAAATTAAAATCATTCATACTGGACTCATACAAATGAAAGGTTTACTTTATAGGAAATGTGACATCATCGAGGGAATGATCCATTCTAACCCCTTCCTGACAGTGTTTCATCTTGAATTTATTAATCATGTGATAATAATGTTTTAAGACGTTACTACAACAGCAATAGTAGTTACAGCCCATATCTCATCTGGACATGAACCCAGTAGACTGCAGGATGAAGGTGTCCTTTTCCTGAAGTTCATAATCCTCCTTTTCACAGCTACACGGAGGTGATCAACTGCATAACCAGGTAATTCCACCACCCAGTTATACTGGTGCCACCTAAAGAAGGCACTCCTCTCCAGTAAAATCTTAATTATTTCCAATCCTTTCCCTGCAAAGGAACTCCTCTAAATTGAATAAAACCTTGTGGTGGCAGAAATACATAATAGATGTCAACTACAAATGTGAGAAATTAATAAATCATCCAGGAATGGATCCAGGAGGAGATACTCACCCTGAGTTACGCTTCCCCTGACGGCCCACGTGTTTCACTACTTCCACCACCCATTCCTTGTCCTCATCAGAGACTTTGGGTATGGTCACTTCCAGATCACCATTAGTAGTAAGACTTGGCAGGAGAGCAGCATCCACTTTTGAGGAGAAATCAAGGGTGACACGCAGATTTCTAATGGATCTATATATCCTCTCCAAGCTGGCAGAGAGACAAATAACTGCTCCCGGTGAACACAACCTAACTTGCAGGGTCTTTAGTTTGAAGCAATAGTTGAGCACTTCCTGTCCTTTTTTCTGTTCTCCGAGGCTCCCTGTTAGATTGGTGAGGTGGGCCCATGGATAGAGAGTAAGCAACAGATCATCTGAGGGTTTTTTACACTTATACTCATTGTGGCGACAAAAATGCAGTTCAGTCAGAACAGGGTTCCCTTTACCATAACGACCCTTTAGTTTAATCTTAAGATCCTTCATCACCTCCCACAGGTTCTCAATGTCATAAGGGTCCACACGACTATCTACCATAATCCTCAAAGTCTTTATTTCTGCAGGTGTAGAGATAAGCAGTTCTAAACCTGAGACAATCATTTTAATTTTATCATTATCTGACAGCACCCAAGTGTCTTTTGGCAAGTACTTTCTTGCAATAATCTTCCCAACTTTCTCTTTCTTTTTTGCCTCAACCAAGAATTTCCACCAGAAATCATAGCTGCCTTCTGGCACCTCTGCCTTCTCTAGAAGTATGAATATGTATTCCAAGTTATCACAAGTTATTTGGTCCAGAAGTGTCATATGCCCAATGAGAAATATGATGACTTGCTGAAATTCTTTCCAGTCATTTACTTCTGCAAATTCTTTCCAGCCATTTACTTCTGCAACCTCCTGCAGCTTCTGACATGCCAAGAACTGTGCTGCTAGGTACTCCATCTGAGTTTTATGAAGAAAAACATAGGAGTATTCATCTTTTGAGTCACTATTCTCATCATATTCACACATTAAATATGCAGACATCATTTCACTCTTGTTAACACAATGCTGTTCACACTTATTTTCAATATCTGCTCTATCATCTTTTGTAATGTTCAGCTGATATGAACTTAGACACTTCCAAGCTTTTTCTCCTATAAATATCAGAAGATCTTCAATTACTTTATCATTAATGTTCTTATTATTCAACCGCTCTTTCAGTTTCTTCTGGCAGAGTCTGTAGAACTGAAAGTAAAGTGTAGTGCAGTTTGTGACTTCTGAGAGTATTTGCTCTCCCTCAGCAGGATCCACTACTTTGTCAATCCACAAGTATATGAGGAGAGCAAGTGTGAGTGGCAGCTTGAGATGATCACCCAATATCCTTCCCTTTCCATCAATGTAACTTATGAAGCTTTTTCGTTCTTGAATACGATCAACTTCTTTCTCCAGGGCCACATCAAATACCTTGGTTGTAAACTCCTTTCTCCTTTTATCATCAAAGCCACATATATGTATCATTAAGCTGCCAATCTTTTTACTTTTACAGCAACTTTCTATCACATTCAAAAATTCTGGCCGTGTTGTGACAATGATTCGATGATTCGAACTCAATTTAGTACTGGTAATTATTTCCTTCAGGATATCTGTGGCCTCTTTACGGTTTTCATCAAACCCATCAATGATGAAGAGGACTTGGAGGTCATTCAATGTGTTAATAATATTTTCAGCACTGACATTAACTTTTTCAACAGATATCTCTCTGTATGTACTGGACAGAGTATCACTAAGAAATTTTTTCAGTTTTCTTCCTCGTAACGAACGGGCCTCTACTAGAATAACAAGATCAAATTCACCTATGCCTTCAATACTGTCCATGTCCACAGTACCTGACCAACTGTGCAGAATATGCCAGCAAAGGGATGTCTTGCCACATCCTGCAAGGCCATACAGCAAAAGGGAATCTGGAACCATACTATCTCCATGCACTTTCTTTTTACTTGTTAGTAATTTTTTTAAATCAATTTTATCACCATGACTATCCTCAATCTCTGGTAAAGTGTATATCTTCTCAATCTCGTATCTACTAACTGAGGACCTAGCTAAGTCCTTATGCAGCATCCAAGTGCAGGGGTTTAATATGCATAACTTTTTGTAGTAACCAATCAGCTCTGCCTGCCCTTTACTGATAAGCTTATGAGTAAAGCTGTTTATAAACTTCTTCTCCCTTTCCTTGTAGTACTTACAGATCTCATTATCATCAGCTCTGCGGAATTTCTCTAGGTTTTCCTCTGTAGTCTTTACCAATTCTGACAAATCTATGTTAACAGCTTCCTTTACACCCTGACATATATTCACGAATAGGGTATGTAAGTTATTTATTTCCTTATTAACATTCAAACTCTCTGAGTATTTCTTGGCAACATAATGGCTCAGTTTATTTCTTTTGGACTTCAACTTCTGCATATCTTTCCTACAATTTTCATTTAACTTTTCATAAACCTCAGGGAAGGCTCTCGAGAGAAGTTTCCATGCAAAAGTGATGTCAAAATCGGTCTTCAAAAGATCTTCAGTCAGCATGTGCATCCATTCCTTGGTGCATAACTGCTCCATCTCATCATCCTTCCAACATTTGCTCTGAAGATACTCCTTCAGGGTCACACTTCCATTCCTGGTGGATTCTAAAGATGCAAAGACTTTCCTGGTCACCATAACCATTACTGTCTGTCCTTCAAGAACACACAATACCCATTTCATAAAGTTGAGAGAGAGATCCACAGTCATGCCAGAAGGTGGAGGGGATGCTCCTGCCATACCTGTGAGTCAGCAGGGGAAAAAATATACCAGTATATAAGTATTGTGCACAAAAATGAATAGCAGTACATAAGAATCCCTTACCAGCTGTAGCAGCACAGTAGCTTTAACCACATATCCAGTTGACTGTGAACCCAGTAGGGGAGGGCGGTGATGGTTCGGACACTTTTTAAAAAAATACAGTATTTATAAAAATTCAGTTTTAAGCTGCAGTGTAATCCGGTTTATGCTAAAATGTTGCTACATCATTTGGCTCTTTAGGCTGACAATACGAAGTTCTTAGCTCTTTTCAGCTTTAACCTATAGTTGACGAAACACAAGTGACTAAATTGTCCGAACCCCTACCAGTGGTGTTGGATTGGACAGAAGGGTGGGATGGTTCGGCCACGTGCATTACTCGGCATATTCTTAAAATTACATGAGGTGGACTGCCTAAAAACAAACATTTATTAATTCAGTGACATTTAATTTTCCTAAAGTACAAAATTAAACTTTGGAAACCAAATGAACCACTTGATATTTGTTAAAAATAAAAAATATTTTATTAATAACCTTCCCCAGATTTATTAATAAATGACTTAACGTCTTACTTTTGGCTTCAAAACTATGCATTTGGTTTATTTGTCTGTCTGTCTGTCTGTCTCTCTCTCTCTCTGGAATACTGACTTCACTTTTCACTTCTAGGACTTATTTTGGACTTCAAAAAAACTTAACCTCTTGTTTTTTAATTAATTTCCCTCTTTCTGACTGACTAACTTAAGACTTTTAATGCATATTATAGCCCGCAAAACTGAAACAGAAATTGTAATACCCCTTCCTTCTTTTTACACTTTCAGGAATAGGTTAAATAAACAAAACTATAAATATCTATTCTCTGACAACTATTAAGAATGGTGTTTCACTATGTGTTCACATATAAATGATTAAAAGTAGCATTATCATCTGATAAGGTCATGACTTGGTAATAGTGGAGTGATAGTTTGAACACTGTCCAAACCATCCCCCTCCTCAACTGTCCGAATCATCCCGAATCTACAGTACAGTATACAATTAATTGAAGGGTACCCTCAAGTTTCACATGAGAGAGTTTACCATTCGTTTTTTATAGCAATATGTTCTACATGCCAGGTCCATAACTACCGCCCCCCATACCCTCCAACTGGGGGGGAACTCGAGTATGAGAGGGCTCCAAGTTCAAGGAATCCCGTATCAAGGGACCCCGTCCAAAGATCTATTATTAACCCTAGAGGACTAAATTAAATAAGCATGTCTTGTCCCTATGCCTACAAATGGCAAAAACAGAAAAGGGTTCATTTCTCTAACTCATTTCTCCTTCTGAATGTTTCAAAAACATTAATGAAAATAAATATACCACCATTTTTTCTTGGTACAATTCAGTCAAGAAACCATGGTATTACATGGTGTCAAACAAGGAAAATAACTGATAAACTTCTCCAAAACTTCATGCTTCAAACTTCGAGCCCAGAGGTCAGGTGATGCTCAATTTTCGACGAAAAGTGCAGTGATCACAGCTCGCTCATTCGTTATTACTGCTCTGCACTTGCTATCATTTAGAAGTGATGACACTGCGAGGGTTAACACTTAATTTGCTTGTTTACAGTGTTTTTTACTTTAATTACAACGTGAACTTCAGTAACTATGAAATGCTCATATAGCAGTGGTGCTGTCAAGCTCGCCAAAGCTATGGCTGATCAAAAAGCAGTTGAGAAATTACCGAAGACGTATGAGTTTATGTCTGCTAAAAGTAATTCGTCTGCAACTGATGACAAAGAAAAATATGACAGTGATCAAAGTGACGCTTGTCAACTTTCAGCAACCGAATCATCACGGCCAGTTGTTTCAGCTGAGGCAGGCAACAGCCATGATGACTGTGCTAACAGATCACAGGTACTCAACATGCCGGTATCATCAGAGCAAGATTCGCCAGCGAGTGTGCGTCAACTCGATGAATTTGCTTTTATCCCGCTCAGCAATGACCTTGGCAACTGGCCAAAGTATGTCCAACAAACATTGCTGTGACATAATCAAGTGTGGTGTGTCCCAAGGCGACTATAATGATGATACTTATCCATTCAACGAAGAGTCACAGAGACGCTGGTGCACCAGAAGCCATTTTATCTGCAGACCAATAGACTCATGAAACACTCAATTCAATTAGATTTAGATGGGGGCCCTGAGGGCCTGTTTTTTTTTTTTTTTTTTTTTTTTTTTTTTTTGGGGGGGAGGGGGGCGCCCCTCTGATGGATGAGGTACGGCCCTGCTACATGCAACAAAGATTCACCCTGATGATGAACAGTTCGATGCTTGGCATATTCATAAAGGAGAGCTTACGATTTACACTCAAATTATTACACAGGAGATGAAAAACATAATATCTGACCTGCATAAACAAGTATGGCGTTTCTAGCTTGGAGATTCCATGTAGTCTAAGTAAACAAACTCTCCCACTTTCACGCTAGATCTCGCGGTCCTAGGTCCCATACGTTTCTCAGGAAATGCACTGTCTGAACCACCCCACTGTCCAAACCATCACTGCCCTCCCCTACACTGCATTTTTTTTTTTTCTTTTTAATGCAAGGAAGGAACCAAAGGCTAGAAGCTCCCAAGATTGTTCCCTCCAAGAAAAAACAAAAACAAGATAACAGACAGCCAAATTCAAGATCCATTCATTTCGAGACACCTGGACACACTGCATTTAAAAGACTGAAGGTCATAGGCAGTAGGAAATGCTTAGGAAGACTGTTCCAGAATTTAACCTGTTGCATACATGAAAGGCTGGGAGTAACAGTTAACTCCTGCATTAGACAGCTGGACAGAAGAGGGATAAGAGTTTGCTGCTAGACAGGTGCTATGCACCCACCATAGTGGTGGAGGGATGCAAGCAAACAGTTCAAAGGAGTGACCATTGAAGTAGTGATAGAAAAGAGATAAAGATGCAACTGTGTGGCAGAGACAGAGCTTGAAGGGAGCCAGTGGGAGGAAGATAGCTAATGAAATGACAAGCCTTTGCCTCCACCTTGCTGAGATGAGCTGTCCCCATACATGAGAGTTGTATTCTACACAGGAATGAATAAAACCTGTGTCTACAGTCAACAACTGTGCAGGGGTAAAGATGGCATGGAGTCAGCTTAGCACACCTAATCTCTTGGAAGCAGATTTTACAAGAGGTAATATGATCTCTGCAAGATTAATCCTGAAAGAATGAAATCCCAAGTAGCCTACGTTTAAAGATGATGCAGGATTGAGTTGGATATTGTTATTGCAGATTCTGGTGGGTTGAAAGATGTAAGAACTGAGTTTCTGATGCATTAAAAACAAGATTAAAATATGAGAAGTCAGACATTAGGTGTGCCATAGCCTCATCCCTTGTCTGTTGAAGTAACTGCTGCGATGGATGCTGTAAGAAGCAAATGGAAAAGTGAAGGGTGGAGTCATCAGTGTATGAGTGGATAGGGTTAGATGTACAGCTTGGAAGTCACTGATGAATAGAAGGAAGAGAGTTGGTGACAGGACAGAGCCCCGAGGAACATCATTATTGATATCTCTAGGTGAAGAACGGTGGCCGTCTAGAACAGCAGCTACAAAACAACCAGAATGGAAGCTAGAGATGATGGCACAGATAGTGGGATAGAAACCATATAAGGGCAGTTTGGAAATTAAAGATTTATGCCACATTTGATCAAAAGCCTTCAAGATGTCAAGTGCAATGGCGATGCTTTTGCCCCCTTCCTGCAGTCCACCATCCCTTTTTCAGGTGATAGGATTGGAGTTGTGGGGCATTTGCATAACCAGGTAGCAGAGCTGACCAGTGCCAGCCCACGAAGGCACCTTAATGATAAATGAAAACATGAAAATAAGCATTAGGTACATAAAACAACAGTACAAAGCTGAAGATTACATTTATGACACAAAGTTCAAATATATCTCAATCAAATGCTTCAGTGTTAAGTGTGCCTTTCTTGAATTCAATACAGTGTCACCATCTGTTTAAAAAAAAAGGGATGGGGGGTGGGGGACTACAGCTTCAGTTCCACACTTCTTATCTACAAAGACACTACCGTACACAGAACAGGGTGCTGCCTTGGATCACACTATTAATATGGAGAAATATCTGACTAGAGCTTTAGTTCCACATCTCTTATCTACAATGACAATACACAGAATTAGATGGAGTCACCCTGGAGTGTACCATTAGTGGAATAACATTGTATTCGCATAAAATCTGAAAAATGATGGAAATCAAAAGCAACACCTCTTTACAACTCATGTTGAGGTAAATGCAATACATGCACCTGCAACAGTGAAAATAAAAATGTCAATAAAAAGGGGTGCGTTTTGTATGCACCATCACTTTGGGTAACAGTTCATACAGACGCAGGGGCACCACCAAAATAAACAAATACTGGTCTCCCTTGTTACAGATGGGGGCTACAATCCTAAGATCCCATCAGTGCATAAAATGCATCGATACAGATTTTTTAATAAAAACCTTTATATGTTTCTTGCAAAATTCATGTGTCACCACTTACGATACATTAACGTGCTTTTATGAACTAAAAATGTATTTTCCTTTATAAATATCATTTCCCTGTAAGCCTGTCTCATCTGCAGTGAATATATTTCCAGCTGCAAGCATGAAGAATATAGTATTATTTTTCATCCATCCTTCCACCATCCAATCCTACATTGCTCTATGAGGAGCATAGGAGCCCTGGGCTAGGCAAGTTGTCCTGGCATTTAAGATGAGAGTGACCAGCATCACTCATCCCTGAGTGGCATTACGTGAGCAATAAGCCTTAATCACCCCTTGGATATGAACCTCCACCGGCTCAATCCGATTGGAGCACCTTAATTACCCACTAAACCAGGCGCCATAATTTGGTTATATGGTTCCTGGTGTACCAGAAACCATTTGGCTTGTCACTCAGTGTAGAGTCACTCAATGGCAGAACAAGATGAAAGAATGATTATTCATTTAAAAAATAATAATAATAATTAAAAAAAAAAAAAGAAGTGAGATGCTGGGATGGAAATGTGTACAGTAGAGCTCAGGACTAACTATGAACTGTATATGTAACACAAAGGAAACAGGCCAGTGCCATCAGTGTGCATTTATACATAATACATTTATACATTATACATAATACATTTAACGTTGGGTCTGGTTAGTACTTGGATGGATGACCGCCTGGGAACACCAGATGCTGTTGGCATAACGTTCTCCCTACGTGTCAAGTGGGGTTGGTGGAGGATTAGTGCCCCTCCCTGTAAAACAATTAACTCTAAGCCGTTGGCCACCCCGTTTGGGATACATGGCGTCTGGCGATGAATGAATGAAATTTAATATTTCTGAAAAAGGAGTTACAGAGACTAAAAATATTTGTTATTTATTAAAAGTGTGAAAGAGGTGCGTAGATGGAAATGAGTAAAGATGAAAGCAGGTGACTAGCTATGTACAGTACTGTATAGTCATGACTTGCTATATGATGGTCTTGTATCAAATGAAAGCTCATCGCATACTGAATTATTGTATAATGAGGCTGACAAAACATGGGTTTCATGGGGATAGGGAGGGAGCCTATTTAAAAAAAAAAAAAAAAAAAAAAAAAAAAGCATGCCTTCAGTGCACCTCAGTAGTACCATGCTTTCCACTAGGGTTTGCATCCTTGCCAGACATGGTTTCCAAGTCACAACTTTCAGTATTTCACACATAGAATGTTATCATTTCACTTAAAATTGCACACTGCACTATCTGTTATGCACTTGCACTGTTAACTGGAGTCAGCGAGTCAGCAAGTGTTTCAATGGCCTTTCATGGGGGGGGGGGGGGGGGGAAGAGAGAGAGAGAGAGAGAGAGAGAGAGAGAGAGAGAGGGGGGGGGGGGGACAAATAAGTATCTGTCTATAGCCAGATGCCTTAATCCTGTGAGGGATGGCCACAAACAAGTCATCTGGGTATTTTGTCCGTCTTTTTAGTTAGTTGTTTTAAGAGGGACACTAACCCTCTGCCAACCCATCTGCTGACACGTAGGGAACACACTTGTTGTGGTGCTCTGAATCCCCAAGCAGAAGGGAATATCTTTTAGGCTCCCTATGGTGGAACTGGCAAATATACCCAGCCAGAAGGAACAAAATCAAATGGTGGAATCAGTAACTAGAAACTAAACACCAACAAGACTACCTAAGGTACAAACAGGCAATGAACAGAACTAGGAGAGAAATAAGACAGGCTAAAAGAAAACATGGAAGGGAAAATGGCATAGAGAGTAAGCATTGATCCTAAGGCATATTATAGATATGTCAAGAGCAAAATGACTGTCCAGGAAAGTGTGGTGCTTGTCTATCTATCTATCTATCTATAGCCCGACGCCCTAATCCCGCAAAGGGTGGCCGCAGACAAAACGCCTCCAAGTCACTCTGTCACCCACCATTTGACTCCCCTCCCCCCAACTCACCCCCCCCTCCCTCATATACCTCTCAACTCCATCCCTCCACCTCATCCTCGGTCTACCCCTCCCTCTCCCTCCCTCCACCTCACCTACATACACCCTCTTAGTCAGTCTTTCATTCTCCATCCTCTCCACATGTCCAAACCACCTCAGTGTATTTCTCCTAATCTTTTCAACCACATCCACATCTACCCCACAACGTTCCTTCACTTCTTCATTCGTCAACCTGTCCCTCCATGTCACTCCACATGCTCCTCTCAAGTAACTCATTTCCACTGCTCTCACTCTTGACTTGTTCCCCTCTTGCAAGGTCCACGCCTCGCTTCCATACGTCAGGGTAGGGATCACAATACCATCATGCAGTGACTTCTTAACTTCCATACTCACCTCCCTATTTCTCATCACTGCTTTCAGTGTGCCAACAACCTTCCTTCCCTGCTGTACCCTTTCACGTACTTCATCCCCCAAAGTTCCATCCTTACTCATCACACTACCCAAGTACTTGAATGCACTCACATTCTCCATATCCTCACCATCCAACCTCACTGCACACTCTGTGACTTCATTCCTCTCAAACACCATAACTTTACTTTTGTTTACATTAACTTTCAGCTTCCTCCTCCTACACACTGTCCCAAATTCATTCACCAAACCTTGCAACTCCCATTCATCTTCACTCAACAATACTGTATCATCAGCAAACAGCAACACCGGAAGCTTCCAAATCTCACCCTCATTCATTAAGGCCACCCCCACATCCACTGCCCTACCTTGTACCTCCTTTACGACCCCATCCATATATATATTAAACAGCCAAGGAGACATTACACACCCCTGTTTCAGTCCCACATTGAGATCAAAGAACTCACTCAGCTCACCATCCACTCGCACCGTAGCCCTAGCTCCCTCGTACATACTCTTCACAGCACTCAACAATTTCCCCTCCACTCCATATATTCTTAATACCTTCCACATACCTTTCCTATCTATTCTGTCATAAGCTTTCTCCAAGTCCATGAAGGCAGCGTACACTTTCCTTCCCTTCTCTAGATACTTCTCCACTAAACATCTTAGAACAAATATCTGATCTACACACCCTTTTCCCTTCCTAAATCCCCCTTGTTCTTCTCCAACTAGCTCCTCTGTCATATGCCTAACCCTATCAATGAGTATTCTACCATATATTTTACCAGTCACACTAAGAAGGCAAATACCCCTATGGTTACCACATACTTCTCTCTCCCCTTTTCCTTTGTACAGAGGAACAATTATACCTGATTTCCAGTCCTCTGGAACCCTTCCCTCTTCCCAAGCCAATCTACACAACTTCCATATCCACTCCACAACAATCTCACCCCCATACCTAAGCATTTCACCACACACTCCATCAATTCCTGGGGCCTTTCCCAGCTTAATCTTCTTCATCGCTTCCACTACTTCCGACCTACTGATCTCTTCCTCCCTCCTCTCATCTCTTCTTCTCCCAGCCATTCCCCAACCACTTATACTCACACTGCTCTCACTCTCTACATTCAACAAATCCTCAAAGTGCTCCTTCCATCTCCTCAATTTCTCTCTCTTCTCCACCAACAATCTATTATTCCTATCTTTCACTCCCCTACTATTTCCCCTTTCACACTGCCTTACTTTCTTTACCTCCTTCCAAAACAATTTCTTACTCTCCCTCCATTTCACACTCAGATTCCTCCCAAACTCTTCATCCACTTTCTTCTTACTCTCCTTCACCAGTCTCTTAACCTCCCTTCTCCTGCTCACATATACTTCTCTCTTCTCTCTCTCATCTTCTCCCCTACCTCTACTCGCCAACCATTCACCATATGCCTTCTTCTTTTGTTCCACAGCTCGTTTCACCTCATCATTCCACCATGCTGTCCCTTGCACACCCTTGCATCTCCTCCTCACTCCACAAACCGCCTCACACGCTGTGCTTATCTCTTCCGTGAATATCTTACATACGTCTTCCACCCCTTCCATCTGCTCTAGCTCATACCTTCCCAATCTTTCTTCCACTATGCTCTTATACTCTGTCCTCTTCTCACTATCTTGCAATTTCTCCACTCTTCTCACAGGAGCTGCTTCCTCCTGTCTTCCCCTTCGCCTCCTCAACCACTTTCTTTGCAGCTCTACCTTGGCCATCACTAAGTGATGGTCCGAGACTCCATTCCCCCACCCTCTCCACACCCTTGCATCCAACACTTGTCTTCTCATTCGCTCATCCACACACACGTAGTCTATCATTGCCTTTCGTTCAACAAGTTCACCATCCATCCTCCTCATTACTCTCCATGTATACCGGTGGATCATCTTATGACGAAAGTAGGTGTTGGCTATTGCCAACCCCTTACCAGCACAGATGTCCACCAAAGCACTACCATTCCCATCTACTTCCGCTGGCACACCCCACTGACCAACCACTCCATCCACTCGTACATTCCCGACTTTGCCATTCATGTCTCCAATCAACAGCACTCTCTCGCTCCTCTCAAACTTGTCCATACATGCTTCTACTCTCGCCCAAAACTCATCTTTCACTCTTGCCACTCGATCCTCTGTTGGAGCATATACACATACAATCGCCCATGCTTGTATACCTACTTTCATCCTCACCCATACAATCCTTGCACCCACTGTTCCATACTCTCTTATATTCTCCTTCCACTTCTTGCTTATCATCAGACATACTCCCTCTCTTGCCCTCTCATTCTCACTGACTCCCGCACATATACCTACACCGTATTCCCATTCTCTCATCCTTTCACCTTTCCATTTAGTTTCAGTCAATCCACATATATCCACTTTTGCATCCTCAAGCACCTGGACAATCTCTCTCTCTTTCACTTCATCATTCACTCCTCTCACATTCCACGTTCCTACTCTCAGAATGTCCTTTGTCCGTTCCTTAGTCATCAACGTATGGTCCGTCCGGGTCCGAGGCGCTTTATTTGCTTTTTTAGTTAGTTCTTTTTACAGGGTGGGGCACTAACCCACCACCAACCCTTTTAGTCGCCTCGTACGACAAGCAGGGATACTGGGGGAGTATTCTTGAAACCCCCCTACCCCCAGGGGGTGTACAAGACATAATACAGACATGTCAAGAGCACGATGACTGTCCGGGAAAGTGTGGTGCTTGTAGATGAAACTGGTGACTTGGAATCATATGATGAACAGATGGCACATATTCTTAAGAAGTACTTCTCCTCTGCTTTTAAAAAGGAATCAATGGTTACTGTCACCCATGGTTGACATTTTCTGGGATAAATCTACTAGAGGAAGTTGATGTATCAACCAGGGCAGTGCTGAAGAAACTGAAAGACTTAAAACCTGAAAAATCACCAGGTGATGATGGCGTCTACCTTGTGATACTGAAACATACGAAAGGAGTAACCATGCCTCTTAGCTACATGTTTAAGTCTGGAAACGGGTGACATACACAATGACTGGAAAACTGCCTATGTGATGCCGATATATAAGAAGGGATCTAAGAGGCCAGCTAGTACACAATCATGAAACATCTTCACTCTCACAATCTCACAAAAGGGTCTCAACGTGGTTTTGTACCAAATAAGTAGTGCCTCACAAACTTTCACACATTTCTGGAAAATGTTACCTCATATGTGGCCTCTGATAGCCCAGTCAATGTTGCCTATTTTCCAAGGCATCTGACGAGGTGCCACACCACAAGACCCCTCAAGAAAATTAAAACTAACCCCCCACCAACCCACTTACTGACACATAGGGAACATGTATGGGTTGATTATACGGTTACCATCCAGCATTGTAAAATGGTTTCCTGGCTTACAGGAAGCCATTTAGGCTTGTCACTCAATGTGAAAGCACCTGAAAAGGAAAGAAGAATAAAAAGTGATAGGAAAGATGGGAGATATGGGAAAAGAGGAGGGCAGACACAGAAAAGGAATGATAAAGGTGAAGGACTCCAAGTTGAGTCTTGCATTAGAGTTGGCGCATAAAGTTAATCCTGTCCCCACTGATCTTCTCAAGTTCAGAACATTACCACAGTACAGTATTTATTTCCTGCTAATGTCAAGTGATTTATTTTCATATGAAAAAGAGTCATGGGAATTTGGGTATTTTATAAGCAATCTCAGTTGGTAGAGAGGTGGCCTGCAGTCCTTCCGGACGCAGGTTCAAATCCCCACTGGGGCAGGGAACAGTTTAAGGATTTGACTTTAATAAAAGCAGACTTTACTGATCTACCAGAAGACCTGCCATCAAGTCATAAAAATACCCCCGCTAATACCAATACACCAGTCCAGTATGAGACAGCCCTAGCATGTATTCAATATGGACGGTGGGTGTTAGTGCCGAAGTGGTGACATGTAGAGGTGTATGGTATGTAGGAGGACTGCTGGGCCTTGGGAGTAGGCTGTGAAGCCTATGCCCAGAGTATTTAAAAAAAAAAAAAAAAAAAAAAAAAAAAAGCCCCATCGGCTTAAATCAAGAATATCATATTTATGAAAGTTTTATAAGATTTCTATCTATCTATCTATTGCCAGACGCCATAATCCCGTACGGGGTGGCCATTTGACTCTGAGTTATTTGTTTTACAGGGAGGGGCACTAACCCTCCACCAACCCACTTGACATAGGAAGCACATATGGTTTGGTTACATGGTTACCACCCAGCGTTGTAAATGGTTTCTTGGCTTACAGGAAACCATTTGGGTTGTCACTCAATATAAAGCCACCTGTAATAGAAAGAAAAGCAATAAGTAGTGACAGGAAAGATGGGAGAAATAGGAAGACAGAAGGGAAGGCACAGGAAAAGAATGATAAAGGCTAAGGAAGAAGTAGGCAGCACTACATCAAGCGAGTGAATGATGGTCGCCACCACCTACCACTTTATAAGATTTTCTTGGTTATATTACACTTAAATGAAAGGGAGAAAATTACAGTAGTACAGTACTTACACTCCACCAAAGCTTTTCATGATATCTATAAGATTTTAGCAAACACTCCATTGAGATTCCACAGGAAGAGAGTTCATACTATAAGGTTACATGAGGTTTCTGGATTACTATAAACTAAATATCCTTCGTTCCTTTTCAGGTGGCTTTACATTGAGTGTAATGGTTTCCTGTAAGCCAGGAAACCATTTACAACTCTGAGTGGTAACCATATAACCAACACACGTTCCCTACATGTCAACAAGTGGGCTGGCGGAGGGTAAGTGCCCCTCCCATAAAACCACTAACTCAAAGACAAATGGTCACCCCTTACAGGATTATGCTATATGGCTAAAGACAGAAAGATAGACAGAATGACCTGTTGTTGCTAAACCCTGGTCTGTTTGACTGAGTTGGCATGCTAACCACAGATATGGTACTGCCGCTTTGGGGCTGTCACACTGGTTCCCTACACCACTGATAATGTGGTAGTAAGTAGTGGCAACCACCATCCACTGACCTGATGATGTGTGGCCTACCTCTTTCCCCTCATTCATAATATCTCTGTGTCTGTCTTTCTCTCTTAATACTTCTCCCTTTCCTTCCTGCCACTTTTTATTAGTCTTCTTTCCACTTCAGGTGGCTCTACACTAAGTGACAGGCCTAATGGTTTCCTGTAACCCAAGTAACCATTTGTAACACTGGGTGGTACCCAAATAACCAATTTACAGCGTGAAGTGCAGCCTGCCACGGTGCCCCTGTTAACCACAAATGCGGTGTCCATCCAGGAACCAAACCTGCACACTATTCCCTGCTCCTTGCTGTGGCGAGGCACTGTCAGCCACAAGGGAACATCGGTTCGCTGCATGGGATGACCCCGCAGGGGTGCTTCTTGCCTGTGGTTGCTGGGTCTCCTCAACGAGACACATCAGGGTTAATCAAAAATAATCATTGATGATGTGACTGCATCTTAATGTATCATGGGCTGTGCAGTGCTCTGGTAAGTGTCCTATGTTGCATGGGCCTACTCTACAGTGAAGCAGAATCAGACTGAAAGGATGTTTGAAGTGGGGTACCCCAGCAGTCAGTATGTGAAACATTGCCATTCTTACGAGTACTGTACATCAACAAAGGCAGGAACAGATGGTAAATTTCTGAACTGCAACATTGCAAGAATGTTAAAGCCAATTTTTTATTAGAATGGTCTGGAAAAATCACCATAGGGAGACATATGGCATATCAAATTCACTTTCCTGAAGTGCAACATTCTACACACACACACACAAAATGAATACAGAATTATATTTAAACAGAGTACTGCTGGACAACCTTAATAGTGCTGAAAGGAAGAATATGGTATTTAAGGTGGCAAATCAGATGAAGAGGGAAAAACTGGGATATCGTAGATATGCAGTGTGTAACAAGTGATGAAGGAAAGGTAGAGGTGGACAGTGTGGATATTAAAGACGCTTGAAGAAGGCATCATAACCGGCAGCTGAATGAGTTTGACAGGACCAAGAAAGACTTGAAGTTGGCAAATCCAGTGTTTGGCTCTTATCCTTTGATTGATGTTGCAACTGTAAGCAGGCCAATAAACAGGATGCAGGTGGGGAAGGTAGCAGGTGTGTCTGGGTTGACTGCTGAAATACTGAAGGCCTCAAGAGATATGGGAGTGAGTTAAGTACTGATTTGATAAATACGATTCTATATCAGCATTTTGTCCCAGATGACTGGCTGAAGACTGTGATTGTATATAAATTCATATAAGGGGATGGGTGATGCCCTGGAAAGGGGACCTTAATGAGGCACAAAACTTTAGGACTGGATAATGAATGTAACAGAGTCCTACACAGTACGAGCATGGAAACAGTGAACACTGACGAGATGCAGTTTGTGTTTATGCCAGGCAATGAGACTACTGATGCCACATTCATTGTCTGACAGCCTCAGGAATAATATATAGGAAAGAAAAGGGAGTTGTGCTTTGTTTCAGTTGATCTGGAGAAGGCCTCTAACAGAGCCCCAAGGGAGAAGGTGAAGTGGGCAATTAGAAAGCTTGGGATCGAAGAGTGGCTGATTAGATTGGCTATAACTAATGCTGTGTATGTGGGTGCTTGCACCCGGGTGAAAGCAAATGGAGAATTGAGTGATGAGTTCTCCGTGAATGTTGGCATGCATTTGGGGTCAGTCTTGAGCCCCTTATTGTTTGTCATGATGCTTGAAGCTCTCTCAAATGACTTCAGAAATGGACTCCCATGGGAGATGATGTATGCTGATGACTTTGTTTTGCCTGCAGAGAATAAAAGGGAGGCAGATGAAAGTCTTAGGAAATGGAGACACAGAATGGGACATGAAGGTCTGAGAGTAAATGGGCATAAAACAAAAGAGATGATATCTATAGCAGGGCTGGTGGTGGTGCTGTCAAACCAGAGTGTGGCCATGTGCAGTTTGCCACATGGGTGTGGAAAGTAACTCCATCTTGTGCAGTACACGTGATAAGTGGGTTCATAAGAGATATGGTGGCATCAGAGGTAGACCGCAAGATAATGCTAAATTCATGTGTGCAGTGTGTCATGGAGAGCATGTAGAGAGTGTCAGGAATGAAAGGACTGATTTTTGTAGAGGCTTTGCAGTGTGTAGAGGAGTTCCATTACTTGGGCAACATGTTATGTGCTGGAGGTGGGGCTGGAGCTAGGTCTGTGGCTAAGGTGAGGAATGGTTGGAGGAAGCTCAGCGAGCTGTTGCCTCTCCTGACACTGAAAGGGCTCTCCCTCTGTGCTGAGGGATCCTTATTTGTAGCCAGAATTACATGCATAATGCTATATGGTAATGGAACTTGGGCAGGAAAAGATGGGGATGTTTGTGGGCTGAAATGTACAGAAACAACAATAAAAGATGGGGATGTTTGTGGGCTGAAATGTACAGAAACAACAATAATCAGATGAATGTGTAGTGCATCTTTGAATGCAAGGCAGGGGGAAGGGGGGATTAGGTTTATGTTTGAAGAGTTGAGAGGAAGGCTGGGACTGGAGTGTACTGATATTGTGATGAGGAGGGGTAGATTGAGATGGTTTGGGCATATTGAAAGGATGCAGGATGACAACTGGGTGAGGAGGGTGAGAAGTGTGAATGTCGAAGGTATGACTGCAAGAGAGTGACTGAAAAATATGTGGAACAAGGTAACAGTGTTTGAACTTGGGGAGAGAATAGGGAGGCTGCCAGAAGTTAAGTGGTGTGGAGAGCTGCCATTAAGTGACCAAGGCAGATGAATGCAAGCATGTTGGAGCCTTTATAAGCAATATGAATGAAGATGGAAACAAGACATGGGTCACTGCTGGAAAATAATGAATCATTATTGTACATGTTAGATCTGTGTAAACAGCTACTGTACTTTATTAGTGACAAGGTTGCAAACTTCTCGAACACAACTATTATTGTACCATGAGAGGGAATTAGCCTGGTGGAATGGTGGTAGAGCTATGGGTCAGAACACACTGTGGAATATACAGTACATTGTGGTTAGCAGGGCTGTAGTGTCAGTGATAATATTTCTCGACTCTGATTCCAAAACCAACTCCAAAAATTTTACAAGTATGACTATGACTTAAGTAGATACAGGTATACCCCCGTTTAACGATGCAACTGGTTAATAACCCATCGTTAAGCGGGATATTGTATACTGGGATAGATTAAACGTGTAAAGTAACAGGATACATTTTTCAGCCTTGGGTTTCCCACCCCCCCAACCAAGTCCAAAACTCACCCAAATGAGTCAAAAAACAAATTTAAAGCCAATTTAAATGGCCTAACAGCTGTAAAAGAAGCTAACCTAAGCCTAACACCTATAAATAACTCACTAAAACCAACAAATAAAATCTGAATATCGTCAAATATGTCTACAAAATATCAAGATTAGTGAACTGTACCCCAAAATGACAATGTTCACCCCACCTATGGCTAAAACACATTAATCTAGGTCTAAAAAGTTTATATATCAACCTAAACACACAATTTTAGTCCAAAATATCATCAAAATCAATTTTAAAAAATTAAAACCCAACGTTAAACTGGGTTATGGTGGTATTTCTACCCCCATCAGGCTAGGGTATTGCATCTAGGGGTATAGTTTACCGAGGTATACCTGTACTGTACTAATAATACGTCACATGGACATGATGCAGGTAAATGAATAATATTCATGAAATTTTGATAGATGCAATTCATAAATCTTGTTCAATTTCTCTTCTTGTTGTACAATGCTTGCATAATAACAAGTAAACTGTTAAACATGGTCGTAAAATGAACTAAATAAAATATTGAAAAGATATGATTGATACCATTTCAGAACCAAAAAACTCGGAGGCTGAGTCGTGGAAATTTTACTGACTCCTACTCCAACCAAGAAACAGACAACTCCATGACTCTGACTCCACAACCCTGGTGGTTAGAGTTCCAAAGGCAGCCAGAGGTTTTTCTGTCATGTATAAATGTTACGAGGAGAATAAGTCAGTCTCCTACCCTTAAATGTCCTGGACTACAACAGCCTAGTCTTGGGCGCCTATGCTTCAAAAGGTGCATACTAGGACTGGAAGTTATAGTTATATACTCTGACAATGTTTAGAAAGAGACTGAATGCATTCATCAATAAAAACTAATCAAGTATCTGTCACTGTATTATATATGACACTTATACTATTTCAATTCTGTATATAACATTGCTTATATAGCATGCAGAAATGCAATAAGTACTGTATTAAATTTATATGCTATACTTCATCTGCTTGGTGCCACAAATGTATTACCTGCACCACTACTTATTTTTGACACAGCCTACTGTGGATTGTGATTGGATTAGACTAACCTCCAGGACAATTACATGAAGATTGTATAGCTTATCAATGCAGAAATAACTGCTGGGTGGACTGTTTTATGTATGGTACAAAATAATGAACGGTAGCTATTCTTACTATGCTGCCCACAAGCAGTCCTCTGCAAGTCCCAATACAGGAAACCACCAGTATGGTACCGGTATCTGAATGTCTGACAGAATTTTCACTAGCTGAACTGTAATTTTTTTTGCATCAGCACTTCCATTTCTTCAAATTCACAGTAAAAAATAAATAAAAAAATAAAAAATAAAACTATTCAAACCACCAGACACAAAGAAATGCCCAACAAACCTCCTAGAAAGTGTCCCTGCACTGCATTTTTTTGCATCAAACCCTTTCATTGAATCCACATTACTGTGCATCTGGGAAAACACTCTATGACCACTTGTCATAAACCCAATGTAGGCTAACCCATGTGTTACTGAATGTTATTTCAATCCTGTTCCAGGTTCAGTACTGTGATGCTGTAAGTTTATAGTACATATACAAGTTGTGTACTACAACAACATTTACTTGGGGAGGGTGACTAAAGTCACACATGCGCAACCCTCTATGGCCACTAAACATAGCCTGACATTCCCCTTATGTCACTGATTGTTATTTAAGTCTGTATTGTGATGCTGTAAATGTCCAATGAATCTACTGTATTATGACTGGATATGTACATGGAGAAAAGTGACTAACATCACACATGAGTACCCTCTAAGGCTACTTCTAGTAGCCTTAATATAACTAACCCACGTGAATGGAAGCGTGACCCATTCGACTGACCATTTATGAGTTGTGTGAAATAGTTACCCTCCCATAGAACTCGTTTTCTTTACTGCCAGCCTGTTAGTAAACCCAGTCAGGTAAGGTGGTACTCCTACCTGGATCAAGTATTTTAAACCTCAGGTAAGTGATTTCTCTATGAATTTTTGATGTTTCTCACCAAAAGCAGAGGTTTTAGCCCCCCCCCCCCAAAAAAAAAAAAAAAAAAAAAAAAAAATCGAAAATACCTCGGGATTGGGGGGTGTCAGAGGTGCAAAATAGCTCGGGACGTGACGGGTTAATACATCTGGTGAAGGTTATTTCAGTTATAAAATATTTGTTTTTTTTAATAACAGGTATCAAGTAGTTCATTTGGATTCTGAAGTTTAATAATGTACTTTAGGAAAATGAAATCTCTTTGAATTAATAAATGTTTGTTTTTATCCAATATAACTCACATAATTTTAAGAATATGCTGAGTAATACATATGGCCGAACCATCCCACCCTACTGTCCGAATCATTACCACTGGTAGGGATGGTTCGGACAATTTAGTCACTTGTGTTTCATTAACTATAGCTTCAAGCTGAAAAGAGCTAAGAATTTCATATTATCAACCTAAAGACTCAAATGATGTGGCAACATTTTAACATAAACCAGATTACACTCCTGCTTAAACCTGTTTTATAAATATTAAAAAAAAAAATGTCTGAACCATCACTGCCCTCCCCTAATTAATTCACACAAGTGGTTTATATATCACCTAACCACCTTATTATAAAAGGGGAAAATATTCACTTAAAAATAACTTTACTAGACATAATCCTTTCAGATACTAGGGGTTGCCTGTATCATAATTAGTACAGTATATGCTTAGAACATCCAAGAAAATGATACTTTGTTTTCGTTTTTAAAGGCTCCAACATGCTTGCATGTGTCGGCCTTGGTCACCTAATGGCGGCTCTCCATGCTGCACGATCCACTGCAGCCTCCCTGTTCAGTCCCTTAACCCTGAGGTCACACTTAATGACCTCGTCCCATGTCTTTCTCGGTCTACCCCTCACAACCCCACCCCCAACATTAACACTTCTCACCTTCCTCACCCAATTATCATCCCCCATCCTCTCCACATGTCCAAACCATCTCAATCTACCTCTCCTCATCACAACACCAATACACTCCAGTCCCATCCTACCTCTCAACTCTTCCATCGTAAACCCAGCCCCTCCAGGCCATGGACGCAGGGACGCACTGCACATCCACCTAATCATTGTCATTTCTGTACGTCTGAGCCGGCGAATATCTTCCTCCTTCACTGCCCAGATCTCACTACCATACAGCATTACACTCCTAACACGTGCTGCATACAAAGACCCCCTAGCATGTAGGGAGAATCCTCTCAATGTCAGGAGAGGCAAGAGCTCCCTGAACTTCTTCCAACCACTTCTCACCCTAGCCAAAGAGCTAGCTCCAGTCCCACCTCCAGCACACAACATGTCTCCCAAATAACAAAACTCTTCCACACACTCAAGAGATTCACCAGCAAGTTCAATCCTTTCACGTCTGACAATCTCCACCTGCTCACCCCAACACGCCTTCACATAAAATCAGCATTATTTCGCAGTCTACCTCTGATACCACTACATCTCTTATGCACCCATTTATCACACACACCACACAAGATGGAATTACTTCCCACGCCCTTGTGGCAAACTGCACATGGCCATTCTCCCTCGACTTTGACAGTACCGCCACCAACCCTAGATATCATCACTTTTGTTTTATCTGCATTTACCCTTAAACCCTTGTGCCCCATACCATCTCTCCACTTCCTAAACCTTTCCTCCGCCTCCCTTTCGTTCTCTGCAATCAACACCAAATCATCAGCATACAACTCCCACGGGAGTCCGTTTCTAAAGTCACGTGAAAGGGCTTCAAGTACCATGATAAACAACATGGGACCCGAGGAATTTGTACTCTCACAGTCATGGAATCTGATTTTCTTTTGCCAGTTGATGTACAGTGTCACATTAAACCAACTTTTTCCCTATCAGAAGCATAGGAGTGCAGGGCTGACTTATTCAATCTCAACAAATTTTAAGGTGAGAGTGACCAGCCTCAGTTGCCCTTGAATGGCATCATGGCACACTAAGCCTTAACCACCCCTTGGATAAACTCTTACAATTTAATCCTGATGATACATAATTAACCCACAAAACTACCTGGTGTCACTTAGTTACTGTATATAGTTACCACTCAGGGCACTAAATGGTTTCCTGCTTTACAAGAAACCATTCAGTGGTAGGTGGCTGTGACTATCATCCATTCATCTGACATGGAGCTGCCTACCTCTTCCTTCACCTTTATTATTGTCTGTGTCAGCCCTCCTCTCTTAATTTTCAATTCCTTCCTGACGCTTTATATTAGTCTTCTTTCCACTTTACGTGACATATCACTGGGTGACAAGTCCAAAGGCTTCCTGTAACCCACGAAACCATTTACAATGCTGGGTGGCAACCAAATAATCCGAAAATGGAGTGATGTGGAGCCTGCGCAACTCAAATGCAGCATTCATCCAGGTAACAAAGTTCCTCACTTTTTCCAGTGTGTTGCAATAGCAAGGCACTGTCAAATGCAAGCAAACATCAGTTCACTGCACAGGATGGCCCTTTAAGGGTGGTTGCTTGCCTGCAGTTGATGGGTCTGCTTGGCCAGACAGACCGGGAGTGATCAAAAACAAGAAACAATTTGGCATATAACTCAGTGCTTACATAGACTGGATGGAGAACCCACAAATATCACAATGAATATTTAAGAAATAATAGTACAGGATAGTGCAGCTTCCATTAAAATACTGTACACGTGGATCCTGTAATACAAATGGGAAATGTTAATGGAAGACTGCTCGGATAGTGAAAATTCATATAATGTAGTACATAACTTAAGAGAAAATAGGGTTAGGTTAACTGAACCCCACCAACCCAGATAATTTTACGGAGGAGTATATATTACAAACATACCCACATCTACAGTATACTAAGAACAACAGTCCTTGCTCGGTACTGTATGTACGTACATACATACGTGTATAATATGTAACAGAGAGAGAGAGAGAGAGAGAGAGAGAGAGAGAGAGAGAGAGAAAACACTCGGGGGCTGCGATTGCAACATTCTTGCATACGATGTCACAATCTTCAGAAAACTTTAGTACAGTACCGGTATGCAACACAGATAATTATCTGGTAATTATATACCATAAGAAATGTAGAGGAAAAATAAAATATACCTACTGGGGGAACCTGCCAATGCGCCCGAGGCAGCCTACAGAGCTGTAACCCACACAACCCAGTGTCTGTAACCGACTGGAGGAGTGGAGGACAGACGTGTCACGTGTTTATTACCGACTTTTAACTCGCTGACGGGACCAGTGTTGCCAGGTCTACCAGGCAAAATTTCCGTAGATGATTTTTTTTCATTCATTCATTGCCAGACGCCATGTATCCCAAACGGGGTGGTCAACGGCTTAGAGTTAATTGTTTTACAGGGAGGGGCACTAATCCTCCACCAACCCCACTTGACACGTAGGGATGCCAACAGCATCTGGTGTTCCCAGACGGTCACCCATCCAAGTACTAACCAGACCCAACGTTGCTTAACTTCGCTGATCGGACGGGAAGCGGTATACTCAACGTGGTATGGCCGTTGGCTCCGTAGATGAACTACCAAAAATTTCAGTTTGCTTACAAATTTCCCTAAACTGTCGATTCTCTCATACTTTACTGATGTAGAATATATCTCATCTCTCGTCTCATCAGCCGTCTGTGTGTCCAATGCAGGACCGGCCTTTTCCGACCGAAGTGGGGACGATACAGCCAATGTATCTCTACCAAGTGGCTTAGGCTGTCTAGTAGAGATTGTATGTAGGGTGAGAAGTGCTTGTAAGTGTAATTGTAGTGTCTTTGGATGTGTGTGTAGTCTGTGAACCAAGTGTAATGGACCCGCGCAAGCCGACTGGGTGCAAGCATACTTTATAGTATGCGACACTGGTTCAACCACTGCATCCCTTGTGTCCGCCAATGCAGTACGTGGCCTGAAGAACGCTCCCAAAGTTTATTACCCTGGCGGGGCGCGAACCCTCATTCTTCAGTGTACGAAAAGGCACACTTTACCACTGTACCACAGAGGCTCCGTAGAATATCTATCTGTCTGTCTATATACCTAGGCTGCTTCCCCCAAGGAAAGGGAGGTAGCCGAGACAGGACGACACACTCCCCATTTACTCATCCATTCAAACACATTCATTCGCATCTTAGCCCCAAAGGGAAGAACGGAGAGATCCTCACCACACCACACCGCACAAAGGTCAACTGCGCAATGCAATCAGTGACATCCGCAGCATGGCCCGACAGCAGAGCTGGTTTACCCCTGCCACATCATAACAGACTCATCCCCTTACCCGCACCTGACCTGAAATTGCTGATCAGACCAAGTGCGGGAGAATATTCCCTCAGGGCTGCAACATCACTTATTCATTCACAATTTCTCTCCATTTATTTCTGTCATGCACAGCCACTCTTCCTTGCTCAACAGACATCCCTCTCGCATCCAGTGCTCTCTTCACACTGTCCATCCATCCTATTCGTGGTCTTCCTCTCAGCCTTACACCTCTCACATCAGATCTAGTTATCTTTTTCACCAATCGCTCATTATCCATTCTCTCCATATGCCCAAACCATCGCAACACCCTCTGCTCAACTCTACCATATATATACACACAGTATTGTTCGTACTAAATGGTGGCAACCATCATCCACTCAGATGTTGTACTGCCTACTTGTTCCTTCACCTTTATCGTTTTTTTTTTTTTTTTTTCCCCGTTCCCTCCTCTCTTCCTATTTCTTCCATATTTCCTGTCACTTTTTACTACTCTTTCCTTTTCTGGTGGCTTAACACTGAGTGACAAGCCTAATGGTTTCCTGCAAGCCAGGAAACCATTTACCACGCAGGGTGGTAACCATATAACCAACACATACATATTGCCTACGTGTCAACATGGTGGGCTGACGGAGGGTTTGTGCCCCTCCCCGTAAAATACCTAATTCAAAGACAAACGGTCACCCCTTACGGAATCATGGCGTCTGACTGGGTGGATAGATTAAATGTTCTGAACTCTCTAATTCAAATTCTTCCCTCTCCTTTTGGCACTTTGCCAAAAACCTTTCTAACAACTTTACTTCATCCTTCCCTCCTCTTTTCCTTTCTGATGGCTCTGTAGCTGTTTCTACTAATGAAGTAGAACTCTTCGCTCAGATTTTCTCCTACAATTCCACCTTAGATGAGTCCAGTGCTGTTCCTCCATTACTTCCCTCTGGCAATATAATTTCTTCACCTGATGTGTTTTCTGCCATCACTGGCCTTAATACTAACAAGGCATATGGGCTTGATGGGATCCCTCCTGTTCTTAGAAACTCTGCTTCTGTGCCTACACACTTTAGCCTTTGTCTGTCAAATTGTACCTTTCCTTCTTGTTGGAAGTTTGCTCTCATTCAACCTGTCTCAAAGAATGGTGACCATTCCCAACCCTCTAACTAACGCCCAATTGCTTTAACATCCTGCATGTCTAATGCTTTTGAATCTGTTCTCAACAACCAAAGATTAAAATATTTATCCTATCATAACGTTTCCTAGTCCGTATGGGTTGGTTCCGCCAGGGACGCTCCATTGGCTAAAATTCTCACGTTCCTTTCAGACTCCTGTTCATCCTGTTTTCGGGACTTGAGTAAAAGCTTTGCCACTGCACCTGACATCTCAAAGGCTTTCGATCAAGTCTGGCATAAACCTTCAATTTTCAAACTGCCCTCATACGGTTTGCATCCTTCAATCTGTGCCTTCACCTCAAGCTTCCTTTCTGGTTGTTCTGTTGCTGTTGTTGTAGCCGGCCACCGTTCTTCTCCTTGGCCTATCTATAGAGGTGTTCTGCAGGGTCTTATCACCAACTCTCTTCCTTCTACTCATAAATTACCACCTAAGCCAGGGGTTCTTAACCTGGGGTCCATGGACCCCCCAAGGGGTCCATGGATGAGCTTCAGGGGGTCCGTGAAGGTCAGAATAATTGAGAACAATTTCGTGATGCCGTTTGGCATCATTGAAAAAAAAAAAAAAAAAAAAAAAAAATCGAGGAGTCTTGAAGAATTCTGGTGTTCGTTGACACAACCCTACCCGCGTCTGGCAAAGCAAACTATGGGTGCTGTGATTCCGTTTGCTACTACATACCTTTGTGAGTCAGGGTTTTCAGCCTTTGTTTCTATCAAAACGAAAAGTCGAACTTAACTGGATGTCAATGATGACATGCGTGTTTCCTTGCCAAAGACCACTCCACAAATTCATCTTCTTATTCAAGCCAAACAACAACCCTGTCACTGAAATGAACTTTTGAGCAGAATTAATGTTTTTTGTTTAATTTGCACAAGTTGGATGTATTTCATTTTTTCATCGACTGGCCATTAGCTTTTCCATGAAAGTGGGAAACAGTTCTTTGTAAAGACAGTTTTATACTTTGTTCTTACCTAATTGTATCTTTACAGGAATGAGTCAAGCTCGTACTGTCCCGTGTCTTAAACCATATTTATCGTACATATCCTTAAATTTGTGAATTTGTTTGGCACACACTATTTCATTCGGTAGTGCATTCCATTGATCAATTGCTCTGTTTGGGAAACTGAATTTCCTTACGTCTTTATCACCTCTCTTCTTATGCAGTTTTTTGCAGTGTCCCCTTGCTGATGCTTCTCCATATGTTCAGTAATCATTTATGTCTACTTTCTCCTTCCCTGATATGCACTTATATAGCATTATCATGTCACCTCTTTTCCTTCTCTCCTGTAGTGTTGGTAGATTCAGTTTATTTAGTCTTTCTTCGTAGCTTAGGTCCCTTAAGCTTGGTATCCATCTTGTAGCGGCCCTTTGAACTTTTTCAATCTTGGCTATGTGCTTTTTGAGATGAGGACTCCAGACTACTGATGCATATTCCAGGGTTGGTCTAATGAATGATGTTATTATCCTTCTTAGCATGTCTTCATTTATGTATGTGAATGCTATTCTCATATTTGCAAGCAGTGTATACATGTTCCGTACCTTCTCGCTGATGTGGTCAGCCGGAGATAGTCTGTTATTGATAATCACACCTAGGTCTTTCTCTCTTTCTGATGTGTATAGGGTTTTATTTCCTAACTTATAATCCCACTTTTCCACTTTTCCACTTTTACCAAACTTGATTACATGACACTTATCCACATTGAATTCCATTTGCCATGTACTACTCCATTCATGAAGTTTATTTAATTCTTCTTGTAGCTCTTTACAAGAGTCTGTGTTAGTAATTCTGCTTTGTATTTTTGCATCATCTGCAAACATATTCAGATAGCTCTCATTTCCAGTGTTACTGTTTAAATCATTTATACACTGCATGAGGTAGTTTTCAATAAAATAAGGTACATTCATTGCATGCAAAAGGCTGTGTTTGTGCTTATGTGCATTTCTGTAGCTTTCACTAGATTCGCGAAGGGGTCCGTGACTCAAAAAAGGTTAAGTACCACTGATCTAAGCTGTACATCTAACCCTAGCCATTCATACACTGATGATCACCCTTTAGCTTTCCATCTGCTTCCCGCAACGTCCATCCAGCAGTTACTTAACAGACAAGGGATGAAGCTATGGCAAACCTAATGTCTGACTTGGCTCAAATCTCTGACTGGAGTAAAAGTAATCTTACTGTTTTTTAATGTATCAAAAACTCAGTTCTTAAGTCTTTCGACTCGTCAAAATCTACCACAAGAGTATTCTCTAATTTTTAACAATATCCAACTCAATCCCCCATCATCTTTGAACATACTTGGTGCTTCATTTTCTCGCGATTCATCTTGGAAAGATCATAATACCTCATAAAATCTGCTTCCAAGAAATTAGGTGTGCTAAACCGGCTCCATGCCTTCTATACCCCTGCACTGTTGTTGACTTTATACACGCATTTTATTCGCCCGTGTGTGGAGTACAACTCTCATGTGTTGGGGGGCTCCTCACATACAGCTCTTCTCAACAAGGTGGTCAAAGCCTTTTCATCTCATTAATGCTCCTCCTCTTACTGGCCCCCTTCAACCTCTGTCTCTTCGCCGCACTGTTATATTTTGATCTCTTCTATCACTACTTCAGTGGTCACTGTTTCTTTGAACTGTATGCTTGCATCCCCCCCCCACCACCACCACCACCACCACTATTGGCGGGGGCGTAGCACTCGCCTAGCAGCAAACTCTCATCCTTTCTTGCCCAACTCTCTAATGCAAGAGTTAACCGTTACTCCTAGTCCTCCATGTAGGCAACAGGTCATCTCTGGAACTGTCATCTGTATGCATTTCCTACTGCCTATGATCTCCAGTCTTTTAAACGCAGCGTGTCCAGGCATCTCGAAGTGAACGGATCTTGAATTTAGCTGTTATTTTGTTTTCAGTTTTTTTCCTTGGAGGGAACAATCTTTCGGGCTACTAGCCTATGATTCCTTCTTCTTTGCACATATATATCACTTTTGAGTAACTGCTATCATTGGATTCTTGTCTTTAGTGATGAGGTTGAGCACTTCGAAAACTTCCTTGAATTATTAATATATATTCTCAGTTAAGGGTGGGGGTATTGATTTTTTACATCTCTTGCATACCTTAAAATCTGTGATTTTTCTTACAAAAAAATCCACACTACGCGAAAAATGCGGCGGGGATTTCCCTGCAGTTTCATGTCTGCACACACACACACACACACACACACACAGTAAGAGATGGTTGTTGTGGGGGGGGGGGGTGCACAGCTACAGTCCGATGAATCTTACTTCGCTGATGGCCACGAACATACGATTTTATTGAGCAGAAAATCGCTGGTAAAATTGGTGGTGGTAGTAATGGTAGTTGTGATGATGGTGGTGGTGGTTGTGGTAGTGGTGGCCGCTATGATAATGGTGGTTTTCTATTAACCATAATTGCCTCACTTTCAGACATAAAGTTTAAATACAAATGGACGTGCCCAAAAGAAATTACTTGCATATTACTGATGAAGGTTAACTTACAAAAAACAGTGATAAAAATTTTGCATGGGGCATTCATTGACAAAACATTCTAACACGGGGCATTCATCAACCCTGTACCGGACGCCTTCCCGACAGGACACTATATACACCCAGTAGTAAATCTGGAGCATACAAATATGACTGGGGAGTGGGAGGGGGAGGAATGGCTCAATGTTTATAATACACCTCAGTATGCATTCTTGGCCATGGCTGGTGAGAACTGAAATTCACACTTTTTACGAGGATAATCTGTTGGCACGCACAATTCAGTGTCGGCTGACTGCAGTTAAGGGCTTTCCTCCGTAACCTACTCGTGCTTTGAAACCGTCAAAGGGGGAAGGAGATAAAGAAATGGCCTAGGAAAGGAATGGTTGAGATGGGACGGAAATTTGGCCGGCGGTGACACTGGGGTAGGAAAATGTTCCTTGTGAAAATGGGTGTTGTAAGAGTAGGTTAATGGTTTAAGTGCAGTGAAGATGTTAAGAAATACCCTCCAAGAATGACGAGTGGAGATCAAGGATTAGCTTCTGGAGATGAGAATGTGTGGGATGGGTTAGTTTCTTAAGTTATTCTCTTAGATTAGGTTGCGTTAAAGCAGGTTAACGTAAAAAATAAACGGGAAAACGAGGACAGAAAGAGGGAAAAAATGGATGAATGACCATCCTGGGAGAGTCAAAATCGGTGTGTAATGCAAAAATGGTATACAGAAGGGAAATTTCCGTACCAGACATATCACTGCGTCCAGTGACACCCTCTTGGCCTCACCCAAGGAGTTGCACTAATAAAATCTGATGTGGACACGGACAAAGGGAGAGAACCAAACTATAGGCTATTCGCTGCAGAAACCAGAAAACATTGAGGTGGACCATACAAACAGGCAGTGTCAGGGCAAAGGCTTACCAATTCCCAAGGATAGCGACAACCATCGAAAGTGCAACGCAGACGTCAAAATTCTTGCTTATAAACCGCTTGTTTGGTCACATCTACAACACCGTGACACCGTTTGCTATCCAGGCACTCAATGTTACAGAACAAAACAAACCTGCAAGGTGGATCAGATACAAGCGGATATATTTCTCGACAATGAATACGGTAAATGAAATGAGTTAGTCATCGAAATGGAGGGCAACAAGCATATCCTCTGAGTATAATATTAACCGAAATGGAGGGCAAAAAGCATATCCTGTGAGTAAGTTAAATACTTGGCTGTATCCTTGGTGTCAAGCTTCGCACTACCTCCTCCTTATCCACATATTTTGCATAGTATCTTTAACATTATCTTGTACATTAATTATATAATTTAAACATCGACAGCAATAACATTATTAACAAACAAGAGAGTACCGAGATGTAATGTGCCAAATAAATCGCAATGGGAGGTACGATACGACCTGCAACCTTACAGCGTTCAGACGAGCTTTCGTAACACTAATTCGTTTGTAAACGAATGATATGAGATGGCAGAAGTCTTCCAGTATCTCTGTTCATCTTAAAATAAATAAAAACATAAATTCTTATTATGAGAAAGACTGGATGGTATATTGCTTTGTAAATATCATCCAAGGTTTGGCGAAACCGTCGCAAAGTTGAACCATCCATGGCGCAACAGCTGAAATTCTTTCACCGTTTCTAGCCAGTTGTAAATACTTCCCAGGAAAAGAGATAATAGTAGCTTCTCCCGCGTTACATATCAGCAAGAAATTCTGTCATTAAGACAAAAGCTACTTAAGTGCTTGCCAGTGTATAAAAGAATTGGCCCCTACAAGTTACGCTCCATTTCAAGGTCATTAAAAGCCCGCCAAACCTTCCAAATTCCAAACTTTCCATCATCCCGTTAAATACTGTGTGATCGGTCCTCAACAAATTTGCCTACAGAATACATATTGCGTAACTCTAATAATACATGTTATTTTTAAGCAGACGAGACGGACAAAAGTGCGTGTGGCTCGTAATGCCGCGTACTTTAAGTGTGGCAACATGGCGGGCTTGGAATGACGTCACGGTGCTGATGGTTGCTAGTTGGTGCCCATGACGGGGAACATAAACACGATGGAGAAAGAGTAAATATTATGGACAGGCTGCACAGATACTGTGCAGTGCATACACAATTATTACTATTATTGTTGTTATTATTATTAACATTCATTCACTGATTTGGTTCAAACCACACATCTATTCACTATCACCCAAGCCACGCCCCCTTCCACTTTGTTAAACCATATATCCACCCACCCACTCAAACCACACATTCATTCATCCACCATATATCCATCCACTCATCATTCGCACCACGCATTCATTCACTTAACTTACACATCCCTTCACTCACCACACATCCATTCACCCAGCAAACACCCATTCTCTCACTCATCATACATCAATTCTCCCATGCCCCTTCAAAACGATGACCTTACCTTGAAAAATAATGCTGGCTTCCCCCCAACGATTTTCCTTAGCCCTCTCGTCCTGAAGGGTTAACACTATTTCCATTAACCCCTTCACATCGATGACCCATTAAGCAAAAAGTTACTAGAGAGAGAGAGAGAGAGAGAGAGAGAGAGAAACCATGATCATTAATCAGTATTTGTCTTATAGGCCCCAAAAAAAAAAAAAAAATCCTCAAACCCCTTCTCTACGAGACGTTGCTTTTAAGTTCATAGTAAAATAGTCTGGTGGCAGCAGGAATGAAATACATGGAGCCTTAGTGAAGCTGAGAGAGAGAGAGAGAGAGAGAGAGAGTTGGGAGGAGTGCGCGACGGACGATGTAAACATTGTCAAGTGTGGGCGTGTTCGGACAGGGAGCTTGACTTGGGTTACCTTTTTAAATATTTTCTTGCACCACCATAAACATCATTGCAGCGTACTCTGTCGCAATCTTTATTTTCCCAGATATCAAGGCATCTTCTATACAGTTCGGATACAACCTAAAAGAATCACTACCCGGAAACCCAAGCCAGCGACTCTTCAGGTAATCCGAACCTGTTTGCCGATACCATGTGCATCACTTTCGTATCGTTTGATATAAAACATATCACACTAAAATAAAAAATAAGGAATAATTTCATGACAATTACTCCGCACTATCAATGACACAAGTTGTATATACATCTTCATCTCATTTCATATTTAAAACTGTAATTACAAACCCGGCAACTGAAGCAGACAGGTTATAATAATAATAATATTATTATTATTATTTATTTGTTTGCATCCGAGGGTTGGTTGGTGTTTACTGCTCTCACAGTGCCACTTAGGGGCGACTGAGGCTGGTCATCCTCGCCTTAAGTGTCAGGACTGAGACTGCCTTCCCTCCTAATGGGACAATATGAATAGATAGATGGATAAATAGACAGATATGGGCAGACAGACCATGATTATTTTTGCATTATTGTTATTATTATTATTATTATTGTTAGTATTATTATTATTAGTACAGTAGTTGTAGTGGTAGTAGAAGATTATTATTATTCAATCAATCAATCATTTCCTGTGGCACCCCACGGGATGCATAGGGTCTCAATGAACTCTCTCCACCAATATTTGTCTCTTGCCATCTCCTTCAGGTCCCACCAACACTCCTCTCCTGCTTCTTTTTTCATTGTCCTCAACCAGGTTTCCCTCGGCCTACCTCTACCTCTTCTTCCTCTAGCAATCCACTCTGGCACATCCTGTATTAAACAACTTTCTTTTCTGTGTATGTGCCCCAGCCACTTCCAGCGAGACAGTCTCACATATTCATTAACTGGCTCCACTCTCGTAATATCCCTTACTCTTTCATTTGTAACTCTGTCTTGCCACTTTACCCCAAGAATCCTCAGTATTTTATTCTCAAATCCTAATACTTTCTGATCTGTTGCAATTGTACTGTACCATGACTCATGCCCGTAAATTAAAATGGGTCTAACCATGGACTTGTAAATTTTCACTTTAGTATGTACCGAAAGCATATTATTATTCCAAACAGATTTCAACATTCCAACAGCTCGCCAAGCCTGTCTAATCCTCTCCTCAATTTCATTGTTTAATGATCCATTAGATGATACAATCGTTCCCAGATATTTAAAGTTTTCTACATTCTTCACCACATTATTCCCAATTACACAATCGATTTGGTTCTCCACGTTCATATAAATAATTTCAGTCTTTCCACAATTTATTACCAATCCCACTTTTTCTCCTTCCTCCACCAGACAATCGAGCACCCTCTGCATCTCGTAAATACTTCCGCAAATCAGTACAATATCATCAGCATAGTCCAAATCCATCAGCTTCATATTTTCTTTCCAGTTAACTCCTGCACCTGTTCTCCTTACAACCTTTTTCATAATATAATCCATAACCAAAACAAACAACAATGGCGAAAGAACTCCTTGAATCACTCCTGACCTAACTTGAAATGGATCACTCAAAGAACCATCCACCATTACCTTACAAAAAGTACCTTCATGCAGGCTTCTAATAATATTTACAAACTTTTCTGGTATACCATAGAATCTCATAATTTTCAACATAGCTCCACGTGAAACACTATCAAACGCCTTTTCAAAATCCACAAAACACATGTTAAGTGGCATTTTCATCTCATTAGCTTGTTGCATTCGATGCCTTACAATAAAAATCTGATCATTACAACCTCGACCCTTTCTAAATCCCGCTAGTTCTTCTCTTAAAATTTTATCAATTACTGGCTCTATTCTGTTCAACAAGATTTTGGAAAAGACTTTTGCAACTACAGGTGTCAAAGTTATCCCCCTCCAATTGCCACACACACTTAAATCTCCCTTTTTTGGTATTTTTATAATCACTCCATTTTTCCAATCTTCTGGAATTCCACCATTATCCCAAGCCACATTAAAAAGGTTCAAAAGTGCATTCATCAACTCGTCATTTTCCACCTTAAGCATTTCAGGGAATATTCCATCCTCACCTGGAGCCTTAAAATTCTTTAACTCCTTTATAGATTTTGCTACCTCTTCCAAAGTTATATCCCCTGTTACTATCTGCAAATCTCTCTCGGCTGGCAAAATGTCCTCTTCAGCTGGGATTGGTCTATTTAGAAGAGATTCAAAGTGCTCTTTCCATCTTCCTTTTATATCCAAATCTTTAGTCATCAAATTACCATTTCTATCTCGTACAGGTATTTCCTTCCTTCTCTTTTCAGTCCCAGTTAACTCCTTTATGGCATGATACGCTGCTCTTGTGCTCTGACCGTCATTTTTACTTAATTTAATTTCTGTCTCTGTCGCCTTTTCATCATATAGTCTCCTCTTATCACGTCTAAAGAGTCTTTTTACTTCAGAATGTAAACTCCAATACTTTGCTCTAAGTACTTCAACTACCTGGCCATCAACATGTTGTTCTTCACTTCTTAACTTAGCCTCTTTCCTTTTCTGAATTACATTCCATGTTTCATCTGACATCCACTTTTTCCTTCTCGCTTTTCCCTTTTTCTTAATAGTAACCTTAGCACTCTCATAATATTATTATTAGCACTCTCATAATATTATTATTATTATTATTACCTGTACTACTATTACAGTGAACGTGATGGCAGCATTACTACGGGGTACATCCACAGCACATCTAATCTACTATCATTCGTCTACTATTTACCGCGCGAACCGGTAATTGAGGCAACCTGAGATCGAACCCCTTCACTACGAACCCCCTTTCTTGCTACCGCTGGACGATTTTCTTCAGCTTTCTGGGGGCGACCTCTCGTTATGAAAGGATTAATGAAGGATGGGGCGCCTGTATTCTCATCGGTGAAGGAAGCTCCCTAACACCTTTTCCTATGCGATTTGTTTTTCTTATTACATCTTACTTTCATATTCAGTTATATAATTACTTCAAACACCATTAAAACAAGGGAAATAGCAACAAAACAACGGACATGGCAACAAAACAACGGAAATAGCAACAATAAAACAAGGGAAATAGCAACAATAAAACAAATAGCAAGAAAACGGACATGGCAACAAAACAACGGAAATAGCAACAATTAAAACAAGGGAAATTGCAACAATAAAACAAATAGCAACAAAACAACGGATATGGCAACAATAAAACAACGGAAATAGCAACAATAAAACAACGGAAATACCAACAATAAAACAACGGAAATACCAACAATAAAACAACGGAAATAGCAACACTAGCAACAATAAAACAGAAATAGCAACAATAAAACAATGGAAATAGCAACAAAACAAGGGACATAGCAACAATAAAATAGCAATTAAAACAAAGCAACAATAAAACAAGGGACATAGCAACAATAAAAGACAAAGCAATAATAAAACAAGGGAAATAGCAACAATAAAACAAAGCAACAATAAAACAATGGAAATAGCAGGAATAAAACAATAAGACGTTAACCCTTTGACAGCGTCGTACAGACGGTTTTTCTCTGCTGAATAAAATCGTCAGGCGTTACCCAGATCCTCCAAGTCCTAAAGGGAAAACACACACACACACTGAAAGAGGTTATTCATTCATTTACTTCATTCATTTATTTTCGTCCCCTTGGTGGCTTAATTCACGTGGGTCTGCGGAGAAAAAAAAAAAAATACAGCTCTACATCGTTTCCATGGCACTTCTTCGTGACTGACAATATTTCAGCGTTAAACCAAGGATGAAATGGAGGGTTGGAGTGGAGAGATATATCAGGCAGCGGGGGGGGGGGGGTTGAGCTGGAGGGAAAGCAACCAAATAGCAAAGGACAGAGAAATCTGGAGGCGACTTGTTTGTGGCCATCCCTTACTGGACTGAGATGTCTGGAGATAGATAGACATAGAGACAAAACGATAGATAGACTGACAGATGGATAGACAGAGTACGTAATCGGATTAGGAACTTAATCCATAAAATCATCTGTCGGAAGCAACAAGAAATTAGAAAAAAAAAAGAAAAAAAAGGCGCCAACGCACTCAAGATCACTACCATATTTTCTTTTTTTACAAGTCTGACCTTGGGCATAAGCTTCAGAGTCCGTTCCCTGAGGCACAGCAGTCCTCCTACGTCTCCCCATGTCACCACTTAGGCGCTAACCCCCACCGTCCATACTGAATACATGCTAGGGGTCACATACAGGACTGGTGCACTGGTATTGTGCTGGTGTTTTCATGTCGGCGGGTCTTATGGTAGGTCAGCTGACCTTAAACTGCCATCTCATTCTGAATGCTGAGAAGAAAATGATGCTAGTCATGAAGAAGTGCTACGAAAAGAATGCAGGGTTGTAGTACACTTATCCTGCTACTGAGCTAAAAAAAAAAAAAAAAAAAAAAAACGGCCAAATTAATGTTGAGAGTATTTAAGTCCTTCACTTCAAGGTCTTGCCAAAGTTGAGGAAAATCGTCTGGAGATGGAAAGAATTATGAATGACGTCATCATACGGAGAGTTAATAAAGAGTTTCTAACCCCCTGATCATTATCTCTCTCTCTCTTCCACATCACTCCTCTCCTCGCCTCCTCCCTCCACCTCCCCTCCTCCATCTATCCATCTTTCCTCCCTCCACCTCCCCTCCTCCATCTATCCATCTTTCCTCCCTCCTCCCTCCTTCCTTCCCTCACTCCTCCTTTCAGTCTCCCTCTTCTTTCTTCCTTTCTCCCTCCCACTTGCAGCTTTCCTAACTATTCCATCCTCCCTCTTCCACTCACCCTCACTCTCCTCTCCCTCCCTCATTTCTTCCTCCAGTTTCCCTTCCCTCTCCCATCCTCTTCTTTCCTTCCTCCTAAAAGCATCTAAAAAAAAAAAAAAAATGCCGAACGAAATTTGCAATACGAACACGGGGAGGAAAATACGAAGAAATATACACAGGAAAAAACGAAAAAAGCACGAAGGTAAAAATACGGAAAAGTCAAATGCAGGACAAATACGGGTGGAGAAATAAATAAATAAATATATATATATATATATATATATATATATTATATATATATATTATATATATATATTATATATATATTATATATATATATTATATATATATATATATATATATATATATTTTATATATATATTATATATATATATATATATATATTTTATATATATATTATATATATATATATTATATATATATATATATATATATATATATATATATATATATATATATATATATATATATATATATAAGAGGGAAACAAGGAAAAAGTCGGAGGGAAACAGGACTGGAAAACAGAAGAAACAAGACAGAGCATTAAGAGAGCACATCACCCGCGCCAAATATATATTTGACTTTGCCCTGTGACCTTCCCCTTCGAGAGATTACTCTAAGAAAAATAATAATAATAATTACTTTATTCTTACCTAGCCCTAAACCGTTCCACTAACTCTGGTTCAGCTCAGATCAAAACTTCGTGTGGTCACTGACTTTTGATCTCTCCCTGTGACCTTGACCTTTCGATAACCTGCTCAAAAAGTAAACGAAATTCTGTACACATATGAACGATTGCCAGAAGTGGAGAGGAATTCCATCCATTCATCCATCATCCAATCCAGTATTACCTCACGAGAAATGCAGGGTGCCGGGGCTAGGTTTGTCCGTCCAATCAACTGACCACCTAAGTTCAAAACATGAACAATAATAATTCTCGTAATATCATCATAAATCGTTTTCAACACAAAATATCGTGGGAAAAAAATAGCTTTGTCATACTATCATCAAGTACTTGCTGGGGAATGTAATACTTTGACAGCCGTAAATAAGGCATGAACAATACTTTTTTGCCCGTCTATCGTTCACAGTGCTTGAGATATTGTTTACTGTTTTTCTTATTCACGGCTACGTTGAGGCATAACAGTTAAGTGAGTATTGGATATTTAGGCTATTCTCACACGGTATTTATCTGGTCAAAGCGCAGTTTATGTATAGTACCAAGATCAAGATCTTGATCTAGATTAGTACTACGAAAGTTGTGAATGTCGATATTCTGAACTTCCCTGTAGGCCAAAACTCTCAAGTGGTCAGTTACGGTGCGTAAGTACCTGACAGATTTTAGGATTTTGTAACTTATTTCACATACCTCAGTGTCACAACAGGACAATACTACGGCTCTGCATCCTTGCCACAGCATTTCTTCCTGACTTACACCATATTCTAGCATGGAGAAATGACAAGTTTAGACCAAGTTAAAGTGAAGAGAGTATAGCTTCTTTCCCATTCGCGGCATTACGAGAAGCCTAAACCCCCCACCCACACGACTGGAGCGCCCTGAACCACTCGACAACCAGGCGCCTAACGCATCACTTCATCCCCCAGCATGCACAAACTAATGGAACGGGGGGGGGGGTGAAATACGGAGGAAAAGCATCACACGAGAGAGAGAGAGAGAGAGAGAGAGAGAGAGAGAGAGAGAGAGAGAGAGAATCATTAACCCCCTCACACACTGTAGATATTCGTCCCAAGTGATGCGTTAGGCGCCTGGTTGTCGAGTGGTTCAGGGCGCTCCAGTCGTGTGGGTGGGGGGTTTAGGCTTCTCGTAATGGAAAAACACAGGAGAAAAATGTGCAGGAAAAATTCGGAAAAACATGGACAGGACGAAAAATCATGGAAAATACGGAAGATGAAAAAAAGACGGGAAATAATAGGGGATATCAAATACGACGAAAAATACGGATGGAAAATACGGACCAAACATCCAGTGGAAAAATACGGAAGGGAAAGAAAAAATACGATATGAAAATACGGGGAAGCACTGAGAGATATATAGGGGTATAGAAAATACGGAGTGAAAAATGCGCAATGAAAAAAAAAAATGAAAAAAATAGGAAGCAGTTATGAGGACGGCGTGAAAATATTACGAGAAAACTATGAACGACTGAAATACTGGGGAAAAATACAGGAATAAAAACGAAAATACGAATAACTGAAGAAAAATAGAAAGGAGGGGAAACTAAGACTAATACGAATAAATAAATGATGAAATAAAGGGAAAATGCAAATCGAACGGACGCACAGTAAGAAGTTAGCCTAATTATACTTTTAAAATATGGAAGAAAATACGCAGGAAAACGGAGATATGCGGAGGAAAACGGAAATATGGAAGAAAACGGAAACACGGAAGAAAATGGGAAAATATTTAAAAAGAAAGCGGAATAAAAGGGAGGGACGATGCTATAATGGGAACAGAAAATTACGAAATTGGGAAAATACGGAAAAAATGCGAGAAAAGTGCGATGGATGGAACACTGGTAAAATAATACGGAAAGACGAACGAAATACAAAAATAATATGGAATGAACATATGCGTAGAAAAATACGGAGTGAAAATAATACGGAGGGAAATGTACACTGGGGAAATAAGGGAAAAAATATGGATGAAAAGGGGAAGAATGACGCCATCGATCCAGGGAACAAACTACGCAATACGCACTGACGCCACTCCCGCCTCTCTCTCTCTCTCTCTCCGACTTTTTTCTCCCTCCTGTTCCGCCTCTCTCTCTCTCTCTCTCTCTCTCTCTCTCTCTCTCTCTCTTCAGTACGATATCTCATTTCTCATTCTCATTACCACCTTACAATTTCATTCAGTTTTAGGGGGACATGATGATGATGATGATGATGATGATGAGTGGCACGAATAGTATGGCTAATGGTGGTGATAAAGAAGTTATGATGATGATGATGATGCTTGATGATGGACTGGCAATTAGGGTGATGATGACGATGACGACGACTAGCAATTAGGGTGATGGGGATGATGATGACTGGTTGTGATGAGCGAGGGTGACGATGATGATGACTGGTGGTGATGAGCGAGGGTGACGATGATGATGACAGGTATTTATGAGGGCGATGATGATGATGGTGACTGGCAATTATGGTGACGAGTGAGGGTGATGATAGTGACGATGATGATGACTGGCAATTATGGTGATGAGGGTGGTGATAATGATGGTTATAAATGTGAATACAGTGTGTAAGGCTATGTGAGATAAGGACGAAAATCTGGGTCGTTAAAATGGAATGCAGTAAAAATAAGACCTATACACTATTCACTCTACTGTACATCCTTCCCAGAGCACTTCTTCGTGACTAGGATGATTCTTGCCCCAGATTTTTCATCCTTCTGCAGCTATTTCACGTAGCTCAGTGGCAGAAAGACAATAATACGGCTCTACATCCTTCCCCACAACACTTCTTCGTGACTACCATCGTACGCTATTGCTAATCTATTCCTACAGCTCAGCCCTCAAGATGGACAGAGGGCAATTTTAGGCCAAGTTAAGAGTGAAAAGAGTATAGTCACGAAGAAGTGCTATGGACAGAAGGTAAAGCCACAGTTTCACCTTATTTTACTGCGCTACAGGAGATGGGCTGCACAATGATGTTAGGTAAAGAAGCTCCCTAACACCTCTTCCTTAGCGATTTATTTTCAGATAGGTTTGGTTATTATCCTTTTGGACGCCACTTATGCAAGGTATGGCGATATTTCAGGGATTTACGTAAAACACAAAAGGCGACAGTAAGGAGTAATAAGCTGAGTAAATCGCTTAGGAAAAGGTGTTAGGGAGCTTCCATGCAACTGCGACTTAGCATTCATGGGGTTGGAAGAGTTGATAGTAAACCGATTCTCTCTCTCTCTCTCTCTCTCTCTAATAAATGAAAGATAAAGGAGACTAACCTTTTCATAACGAGGTATCTCCCTTAAAAAAAAAAAAAAAAATGCAGTACCCCCCAAATCGAAGAGCAAACGAAATACAGAAATAAATATATGAGAATAAGGAAATATAAAAAAAAAACGGTAAATAATATAAAACACGAATAAATGGATAAATAAAGGCGAATAAATAAAATACGTTACCGTGTCGATTTTTTTCTGCTTTATTTGTTACCTCGACTTTTTTTTTTTTTCAGCTGAAGGAAAGGCGTCTCGGGCTGAAGAGGTTAAATCCAATTACTGAGACTCTTCCCTACAGCAAGACGATCTACTGCTCTACGGCCAGACGATTTTTAGCTCAAGATGGTCCTCTATCCACAAATTTATCTATCTAGTCTACTTATATCTACCTAGCCTATCTATTCATCCATCTATCTATTAATCTATCTAGCCTATTTATCCATCCATCCATCTGTATATCTATCTAGCCTATTTATCTATCCAACTGTCTATATATCTAGCTAGCCTGTTCATCCATCCATACGTTCACCTACAGTACATATTCATCCATCCACATACCTCTTTCCATCCATCCGTTTACCTACACATCCACCCATCCACCTTCCATCCATCCGTCCACCTACACATCCACCTTCCATCCATCTGTCCATCTACATATCCACCCATCCACCTTCCATCAATTCATCCGTCCACCATCAATCCATCTGTCCATCTACATATCCACCCATCCACCTTCCATCCATCAATCCATCCGTCCACCATCAATCCACCTGTCCACCTACATAATTATCAACCCATCCGCCTACCTCCTTTCATCCGTCCATTCATCTGCCCGTCCACCTACATATCCACCCATTCACCCTCCATCCATTCATCCATCCGTCCACCGACATATCCACCCATCCACCTTCCATCCATCCATCCACCTACATATCCACCCATCCACCTTCCATCAGTTCATCCGTCCACCTACATAATCCACCCATCCGCCTTCCACCCATCAATCCATCCGTGCACCTACATATCCACCCATCCGCCTTCCATCAACCCATCCGTCCACATACATATCCACCCACACACCTACCTTCCTTCCTTCCAACCATCCATCCATCCATTTTTGAAGAAACTCGAGTTAAACGATACAAAGAATGGGAAATAAACCATAATAGGAACAATTAGGACAGTTGCATCTGTTTACCTTAGCCAAGCGATCACAACGATGGGATTTAACTCAGAATCTTCAAAAGTCATGATAAAATGTTCTATATATATATATATATATATATATATATATATATATATATATATATATATATATATATATAAAAGTGCTTCACGGTAGACTGGTCGAACTAAACTAGAAACAATGGACGTAAAATAATTGGTATGCGTTTCTACTCACATGAAGCTATGCACTTTTTCTTCAAGAGTCGTAAATACATGGAACAAGCTGCCTCATGTGGTGAACTGTGATGGAGTACTTACAGTTAAAAACCACCTGGATATGTACAGTATATGTCTTCTTATCCCCAACCAAACATGTTCACTTCTGAGTAATACATTTGTGAATTGTCTTGCAGTTTAAAACGTGGGGGGCGTATCAGTCACCATAGAACCACATGTTCCTTAAGCTGACAAGATATGATTCCCCTGCAGGGAAACAGCTCATTCTTTTCTATGAAATTTCCATGACAGCGTTTCAATGCTGGATGGTGGTCCTCCTCACCTGCCGATTTTAGCTGGAGAAATTGGTGGATGGGTGGGTTGGGGGGGGGGGAAGCCTTCCTGCTTTCCTATCCTCTTCTTTGACAGAATATTTAACTTATACAGTAAACTATCCTGTAACAAACAGCCTCGAATATACCAAGACGTCTGTTGCTGTTTGCTTTCCTTTGCACTCCTTTCTCTCTCTCTCTCTCTCTCTCTCTCTCCCTCCCCTTTACCAGTTTAATTATGATAGCCACTTCACTACGATGATGATAATGATTAGCGGTAACAATAAGCTGTGGTGATGTTACGATGATGATGACAGGATAAGGAGAGTCGTGGTGACGACAGTGACAAACAGTACTAGTGAGTGATGTGGCAATGAACAACTACAAGTAATACTGATGATGATGATGATGATATGATCATAATATGATGATGTGGTGATGATATGATGATGACGATGATGTGATGATATGCTGACGAGATGATATGATGATGTGAAAATGATGATGATGTTAATGATAATAATAAAGGTGTTAATGCATGCTGGTGATAATAATAGTGATGTGAAAATGCTTGTGATAAGTGAAGGTGGTGATAACGATGATGGTATGATGATGGTGATAATGAAAGTGTGATAATGATTGTGGTAGTGATGGTGATAATAACTGTGATAATGATAGAGGTAGTGATGATGGTGATAGCGATAGTGAAGGTGATAGTAACAGATAATGATAAGTGATGATAATGGTGATAATGGTGCGTGGTTCCCTTTATCTACGCAGTTACCTCCCCTCCCCCCCGTCTTCCTCCCTCTCCTACCAACCTACACACGTCCTGCTCTCTCTCTCTCTCTCAATTACTCACTAATCACTTCCACACTAATAAACTAAAATAAATTGGTCATCACAGCAAGACTACTAGAGCTGCACCGGTCATGTGAGGGTTAGTGGGATTTATTTATTTATTAGCGTTAACATTCTGACACCATGATTCCTTTGCAGATAAATAAAATCTCCTGGCATTATTATTATTATTATTAAGTAGTAGTAGTAGTGGTGGTGGTGGTGTAGCAGTAGTATCACGCTACCTGGTAAAGAGAGAGAGAGAGAGAGAGAGAGGGGGGGGGCGAAGAAGAAACCGTGCTGAATAAAATAATGAAGCTGGATACTCTTCACTACAAGAGGCCTCCCGTAAGCTGAATAAAATCGTCTGAAAAAAAGTCTTACCGAAGAAAATACAAAAAGAATCATACGAAGATAATATAAATGAAAAAAAAAATCATAGAGAAGGTTTTAATTACGTTTAGCCCCATCACTACGAAAGATCTTCCCTAAAAGAAAAAAAAAATCTACCGGTAACCCAAATCGAAAAATGGCGCCAAAAAGGTTTCTCGTCGGTGAAGGAAGTTGCCTAAAACCTCTCCCTGCGTGATTTATTTTGCTTATTACACCTTGCTGTCCTCTTCTGTGTTAATTACATCAGTAACACCACAGTACTCTTCATAAACAGCATAGAAAACTACATCAACCAGTCATTTAAAGAAAAAAATAAATCGATAAGGATGGGGTGCTAGGAAGCCTCCTTATGCGACGGGAATACAGGCCAAGGGCTAAAAAAAAAAAAAAAAAAAAAAAAAAAAGCTACACATCACCACAGGCACAAAAATACGGCTATAAAATTTGAACCTTAAAAACAGTTTCGCCATTCAAAAATAACGGACCCCTCCTCGCCCCGCCGCTTTCAGTTAAACGGTTCGCCTTTTTAAACGTATTTTTAGTGTTATTTTTTCTATCTACAGGCGATTTTAGTCATTTTAAGATAGACTTTTTGAAATGCATGGGTTAGATATTGGAACCTATTCTTGTCGGGCAAGGAAGCTCCCAAGCACATTTTCCTAAGTGATTTATTTTGTTTATTGCACCTTACTGTTCTGTTACACAAATCCTTTCAATTTCACAATACTCTGCATAAATAACGTACAAAAGGATATTAGCCAGCCGTATCCAAAAATAAATCGCTACGGAGGAGGTGTTAGGGAGATACCTGACGAGAATACGAGCCACAACTTTCAATAACCCCTTCAATACGAGAAGCCTTTGCTGTGTTAAATGAAATCGCCCAGAAGCAGGAAGACCTAAAATAAAAGTTTTGTCGGACTGAAGGGATAATGTAATGGCGGTAGTTTTCATATGAATGACTGTGGCAAGTAATATGGAAAAAAATAAACTCGAAAAAAATAAATGAAAAAGTCGAAATACAGGAAAATGGGAAAACTACACAGGAAAATCGAAAAAATAAATACATAGGAATATCGAAAATTACACAGGAAAATTGAATAAATAAATATGTTGCGAGTTAATGCCTACCGTCTTCAACCCTTTCACTACGATGGTCTTATTTTATTTTTACTATCTCCAGACGATTTTCATTTCATTAGATATTTCGTACTGAAGGAAATCCAGCTGGAGCGGACCCCTCCCCCGAGCTTTAAAAAAAAAAATCGTCTGGAGGTAACGAATACTAAATACATCATTCTGAGAGGGTTAAAACGGTCAATTTCGGCTTCAAACTTCCAGACGATTTTATTCAGTTCTCGTCCCTGCTAATCCCTCCAGTGCGGCGACTAAATCACTGCCAGACGGTTTTATTCATTCTCGTTTCTACTAACCCCTTCAGTACGATGACTTAATTCTTGCTTATTACTGCCAGGCGGTTTTATTCAGCTTGGGAGACCTCTAGCAGTGAAGAGGATGCCGTAGATTTCCCTCAGCTGAACAATCGTCTAATGTTGGCCTGAATAGATGAGTGATGCACCTCTCTCTCTCTCTCCTACTGCCAAGTGAAAAAATATTGGAAGGTCATGATTTGTTGTTTCCATTTCCTCTCTCCACTTTTTCTCTCTCTCCTCTCGCTCCCCCTCCCTTCTCCGTTCTCCTCCTTCTCTCCTTCCCCTCCCCCAGTGTCGGATATCCTCTCCTCCCTTTTCCCCCCATCACCCCCTCTCTTCCTTCTCCCTGGTAGGTATATTCCCCCTTTCTTCTCTTCCTCCCCACTCCCCATCTTCTCTCCTCTCTTCTCCTGACCTCCCCCCCATCCCTTCCCCCTCCCCCTCCAACTTAGTTTCAACCTCCTCCTCCTCCCTCCTTTTCCTCTTCCCTCTTCTTCATCTTCACTCCTCTTCCTTTCCCATTCCTCCTTTCCAAACATTTCTTTCCCATCTTCTTCCTCCCTATTTCCGGCTTCCGTCCTCCTTTCCCCCTTCCTCCCTCCTCGCTTCTATTTCCTCTCTTCCTTCCCCCTCACTTCCTCCTAATATCCTCAACCAACCCTTCTTTCCCCTACCTCTCCCCCTCCCCCATTCTTTCTCCTTTACTCCTATTTTCCCTCCTCCTCCCCTTCCCTCCACACCAACTTTTCTCCCCCCTTCCCCTCTCTCTTCTTCAACCCCTCCCTCTTCCTCCCACTCCTTTTACCTTCTATTCTCCCCCTCCTCCCCCTTCCTCACTCTCCCCAACACCTGAACTTTCCTCCTTCCTCTTCCCCTCGCTCCCCATTCCACACTTCTTTCCCTCCCCCCTCCTCTTCTCTCTCCTTTCTATTTCCTCTCTTCCCCATCTCCGTCCTCTCTCCTCCTCCTCAACTCCTCCCACCTAGAGATATAGGTGGGATAGGTCTGTCTCCCAGGAACCATGCTTCTGGTGTTACACTCACTGAGAACCCATCTAAACCCACATCTACACCTTCACCCACCCACCTACACCCACTAACACCACCAACACACCAACCTACACCGACTAACACCACCACCACACCCACCTACACCCACTAACACCACCACCACACCCACTGACACCACCACACACCCACCTACGCCCACCAGGACCACTACAGTGCTCACAGCAACTATAATACCATCACCACACCCGCCTACACTCCCACCCACCCACTTATTCTCCCTCACCCACCTAATCCACCACAACACCCAGCTACACCCACTAATACCACCACGGCAACCACCTACACCCACAATACCATCATGGCAACCACCTACACTCACAAATACCGCCACTAAACCTACTTATACTAACACATACTGCCATCATACCCACCTACAGCCACGAAAACCACTACCACACCCACCTACAGCCACGAAAACCACTACCACACCCACCTACAGCCACGAAAGCCACTACCACACCCACCTACGGCCACGAAAGCCACTACCACACACACCTACACCCACTAATACCACCAACAAACCCATTAAAACACCCACCGGCACCACTCCTTCCACCAATACACCCACCTACGACTGCAGAAATGAGAGAGAGAGAGAGAGAGAGAGAGAGAGAGAAAGAGAGAGAGAGAGGGAACGGTGGGGAGGAGGAAGCTGATAACATGAAGATTTTTCGTGAGGGGAAATGATGGTTTTTAAAAAGTGAACGAAACGAAACGCAATAAAGGTGAGCGATGCTAAGAAAAAAAAATGACATGAGGATAACGACAGATTACGAAAGGAGAGAGAGAGAGAGAGAGAGAGAGAGAGAGAGAGGAAGCACAAACTAATATAGAACCCCGATTAATTCCTCCCTAAACACACTTCCAAATAAACAATATTAACAGCAATAAATACCAGAGTTTTCATACACATCGAGAAAACTATAACAAACTTTCTACAAGCATAAAATGATAATAATATTAAATTACAAGATGAAGTCACTGTATCGGGGATGACGTGATATCGAGGGCAAGGCGATCACGTGGAGAGTGCCAGATGTCACCAGAGAGAATTTAATACAAAAAAGCTCCAATGGAAATGTTTATACTCTGCAACTCGAAAACTATTTACATTTCAATGACTTTTAATATAACTGACCTGTGAATTACCTGCAGATGTTAATGGCTCTTGTTTTTGCACTTTTTTGTAACTTCAGTACATGATTTTTTTTTTTTTTTTTTTTTTTTTTTTTTTTTTTTTTTAGGTTCGTATAGTCTGACGATGTAAACAAGAGTGTTGCCATCACTGGTATTTATAATAATAATTTCCTACTGAAGACTTTGTAGCTAACAGGAAGAAATTCACGCACGATACATGCATGCTATTAGCAATACTTTTTAAGCTCAACAACAGAATCCGAAAACCGAAGACACAGAAAAATACTAAGAAATATTAACAGCGCACGATGGCTACATTCGCACTGCCAGTTAACCTTTATTGCGTGCAAGAGTAAAAATGAGATCTTGCAATAACTCATGCACAAACACGCAAAAATGTGCGTGCGTGTGTGAAAGAGAGAGAGAGAGAGAGAGAGAAAGAGAGAGAGAAGGGAGGGTGGATGAGCACCATGAGATAAGATAGCAAGAGAAAGAGCTTGGTAACAGACTGGCATTATAATTTTAACCTTTTGACCCGACTGAACAAAATCAGCTTGTGTTACCCTTACTACAGCACCTACGTCTGCCACAACTGTGCTTAAATTTGTTAATATATGTGTTATCTGTATCTCACCTCTTTCTATTTTGCTTTCTGATTTTCCTCTTCCACATGCCCTTCCTTTCCCTCTCTTTTTGTCTATTTTCTCTTTGTCCTCCCTTTCTCTCATCCCCTTTTTTTTTTTTTTCAATCCTCTCACATCTTCCTCTTTTTCTCGCGTTTCCTTTTTTCCCTTTACTTCGTGTCCCTCCCCATTATTTTTTCTACTGTATTTTTTCCTTTTCCTTCTTTTGTCACCCCCACTCTCCTCTCTATTCCCTCTCTCCTCTCCATTTTCCTCCTCTTTCCCACTCTCCTTCAACCTTTCATTCAATTATGGTTAAGATAAAAAAAAAAAAAAAGAAGGGAGATTAAGACGAGAAAGAACGAGAGATGAAGACAGAATAGCTGAGAGAGAGAGAGAGAGAGAGAGAGAGAGAGAGAGAGAATCTATATCACTGCCCTTATTACTCCACTCCGTCTGAACAATTATGGAACATTTACATAATATTCCGAAAGCTTCAGCTCGATTCCGAATACTATCGCTCACTGACTCCTTATTTATCGTTATCAAATGGATCGTTATTTTTTTCCGCAGATGTGGGAGGGTTAGTGTTGTGAGCACTTCAACTCCTTACTCCAAGCACTCTCTCTCTCTCTCTCTCTCCCTCTCTCTCTCTGTAAGCACATCTTCAAGGGGGAAGGGCGGGAAAGGAAATAATATACCAAGGACACACTCTCTCTCTCTCTCTCCTTTAATCCTTTCAATACATGATCTCCCTCAAGCTGAAAAAATCGTCTGGCCTCAGTAAAAATGTTAATCGTCCTCGTACAGAAAGGGCAGACATACCTCCCCCTCCCTCACGAATCTCGCCCCCCCTTTACAACCAACTCCTTCCCTCCACCCCAACCCCAAACTCATCCTTAGACACCCCTCTGCCCTCCCCACCCCCTCACCCCTCCTGCCTCTCCCCTCCCGCCCTCCCTCCCTCACCTCACAGGCATTTAGGAAATAAAAATGACAATGCTACAGATAAGACTTGAAGTGTTCACGCAATTATTTTTTATCATTATTTTTTATATGTTGTCGATTGTTAAGTCGTACCCAGAGCCCCGTTGCGCGGCACACACACACACACACACGGAAGCTACCCTAACACCTTTTCCTAAGTGACTGAAGCTCCCTAATCTTTTTTTTTTTTTTTTAGGTGATCTGGTTCGCTTATTACACCTCACTGTCATTCTCCGTGTTCCTTAAATCCTTCCAATATGGTCATACTCTAAATAAAGTACAAAACTTTATTAGTCTGCCGTATACAAGAATAAATCGCTAAAGCAGAGGTGGAGCTTCCTTAACCGACGAGAATATGAGCTAGATTTTAATAAGCTTAATAATATACGTAAAAAAAATAAAATGACATCGTAATGAAGGGGTAGACAAGCCTCTGTAAATGCACATGAACCACTTCACTACAACGACGCACTTTTTATATTCTTGCCACTTGAAAATTTTTATTCCGCCCAGGAGAAATTTTTCCCACAAAAGGGGCCATAATTAAAACTTCATTAATCCCTTCACTGCGAAAAATATCCAATATACTGATAATAAATAGACTAAGGAAAGCAAGAAATCTAGAAAAACATGAAACAAGAAAAAATTGAAAAAAGCAAAAATTATGAAATACATATATATATATATATATTATATATATATATATATATATATATATATATATATATATATATATATATATATATATACTGTATATTGTATAATATGAGGTTCTCGGGTTGAACAAGTTTACATTTAGAAAATCGTCTGGCGGTAGCAGAAAATAAACAAAAATGAAAAATAAATAACTCCTCGTGAACACACCAAGCCTATAACTGGCGTGTTTTTTTTTTTTTTTTTTTGCGCAGAGAAGGTTAATTATACTACTCTCACAATATCAACGTAAGGTAGGCTATGAATTAAGATGATGATGGTAATGATGACAAAAGCTAATAACACTAACTAATAACAGTACTACTACTACTGATTATAATAATGAACTAGTAGCAAAATAACATTTCTTCACTATTATGATAATATGAATACTGTAACATCAAACCATAACTCTTATCTAGAGTTATGTGTGTGTGTGGTAATGATACCAGTGGTGCCAACATTACCAACAACAATCACGTACGCACAAAGAAAGCTTTATAAAGTTGACATAAGTGTATTTAAAAAACTTATAACAGTAGAGACGAAGTGTTGCGCTCTAGTTTTGCAGTTAAAATAATTATTATACGGCCTGAGGACACACACTCTCTCTCTCTCTCTCTCTCTCTCTCTCTGTTTTGGAAGGGATGGCGCCGAATGAAGTATCTGGCAACCGCGATATCAGTGTTAAATGTTCACATAACAAGAACCATTTTGCTATCAATGTTCAACAAATAATAACGAACACAGAACACTAAACACTAGAAATAAACCCTAGGAAAACGAAAGGAAGAAAATTGGCTTAGTTACAATTTTTTAAAGTTACTCCAACAGAAGGGACGGTATATCGAGGTTTATTTGAACTCGTCGACCCTCCCGCGACCCCGATAAAACGAACGCTAACCCATTTACCGTTCATTCTCAATTATCGATAATAACCCGCCGATAACTATTACTTAGTGAGTTATTAGTGATTATCTGAGGAGGGTGTCATGGTGATTCGGTGGACAGTCGGTGAT